>NC_134287.1:22954830-23267273 GCF_949628215.1 Phalacrocorax aristotelis | reverse complement strand
TAAGTGCGCGCTATTGAACAGACCCCCCCTCCCCGTCCCTCTTGCTGACTCTTTCAGAGCCTCCTCGTCGACTCACGAGGAACAGTTTCCTTCCACAAGCCCACGCCACCTCGACCCCATCACACCACCCCACCCGCGTACCTGCTAACGCCCCTCTCTGCTGGCTGGGGGGGACGCGAGCCCGCTCGGGGGTAGCGGCTTCCTCCCTACGAGTTACGTAAAGTGCTTTGCCACCCCATGCGCACTATTAGAGCGGATCAATATAAATACGCCGCAGATTAGAAATAGCGGTTGGATATTTCAGCGCTAAGCCTGCTTTTATTTCTTCCTTGCTGTGTCCCTATTATGCTGGCAGAGCGGGTACGAACCCTGCTGGCCTTGCCCCCTTCAGAGAGGCACCTCCTTCTTGGGCCGAAAACAGAGCAAAAATGTCAAGGTCTTTTCTCTATCTTGGTCTTCCACAGAGGCCTGCCATGTGCTAAGACCTCAAATCAAAGGTAGTAAGGCACTTTTCAGAATAAAAGGAATACTTCTATTGCAAATTGCACAACCATTACAGCTTTCAAATACAAAATCTAATTTTAGTGTGTCTTACTGAAACTGGACAAATTATAGCTGAATGTTTACAGAATGCCCCCAAAGAACACAGATTCCGTGCAGCCTGACAGTGTGCTGGGCATCCTCAGAAAATACATAATACTGGCTTGGTTGTGAGCTATTTGCTCAGGGTAATGCTCCAGGACCCAAGAGCCGGGATTTGGTACCCCTGGGTTGCAGGGTCACCTACATTACTGGTCTGGTTTCCATGCCCTGAGCAGGCAATTAAGCTTTGCTTTCCACCAGGAGAAACAAGGCTGGTCTGTGACTAACAGGTCCCAGTTAACCTCATTTCACACAGATGAACGTTCCTGAAAAACAAACAGCTGGGAGAGGGGAGCAGTCAGAGCAGAGTTGTGTTTAGAAGCCATCGCAGCAATGGTGAGCAATTTATCGTACCACTTTCTCAGCTGTATCAGGAGCGCCGTTCCCAGCCCGGCTGTCGGTGCGAGAGCGCAGGCGCCCCCGGTGCCTCCCGGAGCGGTGCACGCTGCTGTCAAGTACCGATATTTGCTGGTTGTCTAAATGTAATGTTGTTAAATAGACACTAGTGTAATGAAGTAATTTGTTTACATCGGAGACAAAGTTAGTTTTAAGGATTGAACTGCCTTCATCTTACCCAAGTAAATATATGGGCACAGCAGGAACTGGTACAAGAGATCGTTATATTTATTAATCCAGAGAGTTGGGGTTGTTCAGCCTGGAGAAGGCTGGGAGGAGGCCCTATTGCGGCCTTCCAGTGCTTAAAGGGGGCTTATAAGGAAGATGGGTGTCGTGGTTTGGCCGGCAGCTCAGCCCCACACAGTCGCTCGCTCACTCCCCACCGGTAGATGGGGGAGAGAATCAGAAGGGTAACGCTCGTGGGTTGGGATAAGAACAGTTTAATAATTAAAATTAAAAGAAACAACAGTAGAAATGCAATGTAAAGGAGAACAACGAGAGGTGCAAAACCCCGGGGGGGTGGGAAAGGGAGGGGAACAAACCACTGAAACAAACCGCACGCACCGCAGCCGCTCGCCGCCCACCAACCTGACGCCGCCCCCGAGCCGCAGCTGCCCCCCCTCAATGTACTGGTCATGGTGTCACATGGTATGGAATGAACCTGCCATTGGCCAGTCGGGGTCAGCCGCCCCCACCATGGCCCTGCCCCTCCCAGCCCCCCCCGCCACGCGGCAGAGCGCGGGAAGCTGAAAAGGCAGCCGCCCCCCACAGTGAGGAGAATTAACCCCTTCTCAGGCAAAACCAGCACAATGGGGGACAGACTTTTCTAACAAGGCCTGATGTGGCAGGACAAGGGGTGATGGCTTTAAACTAAAAGAGGGCAGGTTTAGACTGGATATAAGGAAAAAATATTTTACGATGAGAGTGGTGAAACCCTGGCTAAGGTTGCCCCAAGAGGCGGTCAGTGCCCCATCCCTGGGAACATTCAAGGCCAGGCTGGACGGGGCTCTGAGCAACCTGCTCTGGTTGGGGATGTCCCTGCTCACTGAGGGGGGTTGGACTGGATAGGCTTTAGAGGTCCCTTCCGACTCAAACCATTCTATGATTTTATGATTCTATGATAAATGCATCCAGCAAGTGGACGTGTTTCCTCTCTGAGCTCTTCACGGGGATGCGGACATGACCCTGGCTGAGCCAGGCAGAGATCCTGGCCTTGGCATACATTTTCCCCTCTAAGGCAAACACACAGCAATTTGAGAAGAGAAATTAAGTGTGTTTATGCTGCTGGCAGAAAATACATCACCAGCACTTATGCTCTGATCACACCACTTGTGATGCTGCACATGATAATGTCTTAGAAATACTTGTGAGTTTGGAAAAGTGAGATTACAGCTCTTAGGTCTTGAAGGAAAAGCTGGTAAAGCTGATCCAAATCCATCCAAGTTCAGCCACAGCAAAGAAACAATAAATTAATTTTCTAATGATCTTAAAGCATTAGGTGAACTCCATGGTCTAAGTCACCTTTTGTCCTTTTAGAATGAGCAATACTTGAATTCGAGTATCCTTATCGTACCTTACCTTACCACTTCTGCACCTTTCTTTTTTTAGTTCTCATAGCTGTAAACCAGATTTTATTTAGATGCCACGTCTTCTCAATGTTTTGAACACTCAGGACTTCCAGAAGAAGACGTCAGACTGAAGGCAGGTATTTAAGCACCTTCCACTGCAATTTCTATGCGTTTCTTCTCTGACTGCACCCACCTTCCTTTCTATAATTTACAAAATGATTGTGGAGTCTGAAGAGAGGAAAAGGAGACTAAGGGTTTATTTGGGTTTTGGTCTTGTTTTTATTTTTAACACGGAAGCAACTGAAATAATCTTCCGTGTCCAATTCTGGAGACACACATTACGCCACAGCGCATGCTGCCTTTTGTTAGTGCCGGAGCAGGCTCGTTGTTCCAGTGCTTATTAAAGTTGTCAAAAGCTAATTCAAAAATATTGTAATGTTTCACTATTAATCTTCTGCTTGTTTGTTTTTATTTAAAAGCAGATGCAACATGAAAGCAAATACTCCGTTTCCCAGGCCTCAGGTCAGCGAGGCAAGGCCTAAGCAGCAGCGAGTGTCAGGATCCCCGCAGACGCTGGCATTCAGGACCATGGAATTTTTCACAGGGCATGGCTATCAATACTGCACAATTGGAGCAGGAAACCAGCAGCTCTGGATTACTGACACTGGATGAGCTGCCCTTCGCCCCGTTTGGGAAGGGCGATGCGTCAGCAGGGGCTGTAACCGAGTCCCCCCCAGCCGGCGCCCGTCTTTGCTGCTGGGCTTCTCCAAGCTGCGTACCCCTGGGTAGCGTCCTCCTGAAAGAGGTGCACTTTTTATGATCTGTCACTTTACTGCTGAGTGACCATCAGAGCAATAAACTGCGGGTACCGTAGCTGCCAGCTGTGACCTGTGTGGGAAACCCCTCTCTTAGTCTTGGAAGAGGTGTTTGCACAGCACCTGCTCCGGCTCTGCCTCTTTTGAGGAGAGAGACAGCACCCACCTTCACCCAGTGTTTCCTTCTGCTTCTAGCAGGGAGGGACTACCACTGAAACAGCCTCTTTTTTTTTTTTTTTTTTGATATTTTAAACACCCACTTGGCCTGTACTTGGGAGGTAGAAATAAAAAGCCCTGGTTGCACGGGCAGCAGGGCGTGCATTAACACAGCGATGGGGTGAGGGGTGCCAGAGATGCTTGGAAGGAGCAGCAGCCCCCTTCTTTCTCCTGAGAGGTGCTCGGGTACATTCACATCTTGCAGCGCGGAGGCCACGCCTGGGGCCAGCCCTTTGCTGCAAAGCATGTTTGATTTTGACTGGAGCTGACTTGTGTCCGAGGAGGTCGAGGCCGGACCGTAGACAGAGCGAGGCTGCAGCTGCCTCCAAGGCCAAAGGCTGTGGAAGCCTATCCCTGAATCCAAATCCCTCCTGAAAATTGAGTGTATCAGAAGTTTTAAGTTGAGAGGAAAGCACGCAGCTGAAATAAATATTTAGGGAGATGCAAGAATCATAGAATCATAGAATCATTTAGGTTGGAAAAGACCTTTAAGGTCATCGAGTCCAACCATAAAATACCTGGGACTGTGTTGGCATCAGGACAGGACAAGCCCAAAGCACCCCGAGGCCACAGATCTGGGTGGTGCATTGGGGTGACAGAACCATTCCTGCAGACCCAAACACAGACATCCATCAGGAATGGGGGAGACGGCTCCTTGCTGCCAGCATCCCACTCAGCATCAGCCAACTGCCAAGGCAATCCTGTACCCAAACCCACTCCCGGGCGTCCAAAAGGCAGCAGCGAGGAGCTGCCAGAGCATCAGATATGTTTTTCACAAGCTGCTGCTGGCATCCTGACATTCGGGGAGCTGGTCAAGTAGAACAGTGACCCGCTGGGGACTCCCCAGAGCTGTTCAGCAGCGGTGGTGAGCCAAAGACCGCAGTGTCTCTACTCCTTGTACCTGTTTATCCAAAGTGGAGGAGCAGCCCCTCTGCCGGGGTCTCCTGCCAGCTCTAAGGTTGCAGCTTTTCCATCCAACTTAAACACGGCTGCAGCTTTGCTTAGGCTGTCTGTTGTTTCACTGCATTCCCATCAACCGCCTCACTTTGTGAGAACCGCAGTAAGAAAATATCAGCCAAGATTTCTTTTATTTTCATCTCTGGCCAGCCTAACTGGACGCAGATCCAAATGTCCGGGGCTCACGCCCACAGGGAGGGCTTGGCCCTGGCTCCCCGCAGTGGTGCAACACAGAGGAAATAATATTCATTCCTCAAATGCTGGATTTGTCCAAGCTGTCAGCTGCTTCCTTCCACAGCATTTAAATGTTAGAGATTACATTACAGGATAGCTGCTTATCATAAACGTCCCAGCCAGCATTTGCTGTCGATAGCGGCTCACACAGCATCCACGATGGGAGTGATTACACGACCCAGTGACCAGATGGCTGCGATACCCCGGCCAGCACTTGTCTCCCCTTCGGTACAAGAGCGGTCCCGGAGCCACACGGTCCAGAAGTGGAGGAGGGAACCAGCCACTGCCGGACAGGCGGGCGACTCCTCTTGCCCAGGACAACGGCGTTTCTGCAATCCCACCAGCTCCTGCTGCAGAGAAAAAGGCTAAATTTTAAATAAGGTCATTTACTAGACTAAGGAGAGGCCTATAATTTACATTTGCACCAGACTGTTTTCCCAGTGAGACTGCCTGTTTCACCTCATTATATGGATCGTACCCTTTTATACACAATTTCGCTCAGAAGATTAGAATAGTCGCAGTACCAGCGCTAAATATAAAAACACATTAAGCTCCCAATATCAAGTATATCCGTCAGGACTTCCAAATTAAACTACTCCGTATCTAATGCCCATTGCCAATACAACAAGGGCTCACCAGCTTAATCCCCTTAAACCACAAATGAACACAGAAGCATCGAGAGGCGAAGGGGAATGGAACAACACAAGGGACCAGCTGCAGAGCTGGAGCAGGAGCCTGAGGAATGACCCCATCACAGCCCACAGGTGTTTACAGAAGGTATGTTGGATAGTTGGGGATCTTTGGTCTTGTGAGTATCATCAAGCGGGCAGACGTGGAAATCAGCAAGGGTTGAAGCCGAAGCCAGAGCCAGCCTTTAGGGTGAGGGACCGTCAGCCCTGGTCACCCAGGAGGACTTTGTAAGACTCTTCTCTCCCAGACCTTGCATTTGTTCAGCCTGCTTATCCCTGAGGGAATCTCTGGCCCAGACCTCGGCAGCCACTGCATGCCAGCGGGACCACCACAAGTCATCCCCCAACTAAGGCTGGACGAGAGTCGCGAGCGAGGGCTCTCCTCCCTGAGAACGCTTCCAGAAGAGCGGTCGTGCCTTGCGCCGTGGATGCAGCAACCTGCAGCCAGCAGGGTTCCCTCGCAGCCCCGGGCAGGGGACGCTCTTCGCCCTCCCGCTGCGTGCCAGGTCGATGCTGTGCTGCAGAACGACTGCCTCCGTCAGCCAGCGAAGCAGCGCGGTGATTCACGCCGATCTCCTGCCTCCCTGCACAGGCGGTTCTTCTCGTCGCAGATGGCACAAACTGGTTGTACTCTTGTAAAAACTGGGACTGCTAATTCATGGAGCGCCTTTGGTGTCAATGCCACACAGCTGCAGACTAACAGTCAAAGCCAGGGTCACATTAACCTTTGCTTTGGATGGTCTTGCAGTCCACCAAGTCTGGTTGGGGAGGATATAAACATTCACGTATTAAGTACATATTTTCAGTGAGTCAGGTAAACGCGGCAGCACTGAATAAAAGGACCCAAAGCAGCGCCTGAGGAGCTGCTCTGAGCAATCTCTGCTCTGACATAGTCACGCCGAGTACATAACCACTGAACCCAGGCTGTGCTGGGGCTCGTCACGGAGCCCTGGATGCCAGACACGGCCTGGCCGGCAGCCTGGCCTCCAGCACGCCGAGCGGGCAGGGCAGGCTCAGGCAATCCCCTGGAAGACCTTGCTTCACTCGAAGCAGATGATTTTCTGAACTGCTCTGCTACCTGAAAATACCTCCACAAGACCATAATTCAACTTTGTTTGCAGTGTGCTGTGACGACGACTTTAAAATGAGAGCGCCTTGCAAAATAAACCTGGAGTGCTGCTCCAGTGTTGTTTTAAAACATAATAAATTTGCAAACAGAAGACTTGACAGAGAGGAATTAAAATGGGATATATTTTTTTTTTGGCACCTAAGTCACAGCCAATTTAAATTAGGTAACTGAATATCTATAAATTGTCTATTTAGGTCAGCTTCTATTGCAACCTCGGCCTGAAATGCCCCAGCAACTAAGCATTCTTCAGAGAAGGTCTTTTAAATCCCTTGTTCCCACGTAGTACTTCAAAATGATAATAATTCACTTAATCCTCACAATTGACTTGAGGTTTTCCAGAAAGTGCTGCGACTTCAAATACATTTCTCAGGAATGCAAGCCTCTACGTATGGAAGGATTTTTCTGAACACCATAAAATCTCCGTAACACAGTAATACAGTTGCATAATGCTATAAACAGTGGCTCCAAAAGGGCATTTGTGTTTATTTTTCATAGATCTGTGAAATAACAGAATTTAACTAAGAAAAACAACTCTGTTAAAATAAACCTGCCCTCTCACTTACTCATAAATTGACAGAGCTGTGTCCCAGTTCACGTTTGCCTGTTGAGGCCTTTCCCACCGCCCACCTAACCCCCCCGCAGCTCATGCCGATGCCGTCCCTCTGTGCCTGCGCCCGGCACAGCCAAACCAAACCGCCTGCCGCTGCTGAGCACGGCTGCCCTCCCCAGCCTGGCCCCCCCCAGCCTCCCCTCTGGCTCTCCCGGGCTCCTCAGCTTATCCCCCCAAGAGCACCCTCAGCTTTTGGGAGGGTGTCCCCGTCCCTGCCCTGGGCTGCAGTCACTGCTGCGCCTCCTTGGCTCCCACCTCCCTTCCTGGGCTGCTCACTGTGTAAGAGCGGGGAACTGTGCTAGCTGAAGAATAACAAAACACAGCAATAACCCAAATTTCTTGCCTTTGTTTTTTTTAGGCTGAGCTGCTTCCCAAGTACAACTGGCAGAAGAGTTGTATTGTCATGAGCCAAAGGGCAGGGGTAAGCAGCCAGGGACGAGAAGGTGGAGGAATATTTTAACTGGCAGTTTAACTGGCCAGATAAGTGACTGCAAACACAGAGGCTGTGAGTTCCCAGAAGCAACAGATGCCCTTTCTTCCCTGTGAATCCTGAAGGCCCCAGAGCGCTCTGGGGCTTGTCTGGGTCCTGCCAACTCATCGCTGTTACTTCAGTTTGCATGCTTTCATTCCAAGAGTATTTCCTACAAGTACCATATCTTGATAAACCCCATTTAGCTGACATTTTCCGAAGACAGCCGCCTGCTTGGGTGTTACATGGCTTTCCTGCTCCGTGCGATCTCTTCCAGCCCCATAAGTCACTTCTTGGCAAAGCACATTACTGGGGGAGCATGTTCCTGGTGAAGCAAGACCACCCCTGTGTGAAGGCTTCACATCTGGGCAGTGCTCCCGTGGTGGATGCCACCTGGCTTCATCGTGATGAAGCAGAAAGTGAAAATGCCTTCACATAACAGATCTCTGACACTTCCCACGGTGACTTCCCACCTCCCCTCCTTAGTTCAATGCAGGGAAGAGTCCCGTGGTGAGAAATCCTCCCCCCCACAGGGGCCATGCTGCACCCAGCACTGGTGCTGTGGCTTTTGGGGACGTTCACCCGCAGTGCAGGGGCCAGCAGCACCCCTCCACCCCCACCCATGGGGACTCGGACAGGACAGCAGTAAGTACGCAACAGTAAGAAAAGAGATTTTGAAAAAACTGTTTAAAGGATGGTGAGGAATTTCAGCCAGCTCTGAGAGCACACAGCTGCTCCCATGCGAGGATCTCCACATTGGGGTGACCAGCACTGGCCACGCTTCAACCCAGCTGCCCCAGAAACCTAACGGGGACAATGTACTCAGGGGCTGCTTCTGCAGGGAAGAGGATGGGAGGGATGGGCTAGCCCAAGGCAAGTGGGGTGCCTGTGAGACAGGGGCAAAAGAGCCTAATGTGCACAGGTGAGGAAAATACCCCCCAGCCCCACCCCAGGGGCAGCCTGGGGGCCACCGAGAGACAGATCGGTGTGGCAAAGCCTGTGTCACGGAAGCAGGTTTCCAGCGCCCCGGGAAGCAGAAGGGTAAGGATGTCTGCCCTGAGAAAGACACTAATTGAGCAAAAACTTATTGAGATCAATACTCCGGAGGACATTTCTACGAGGTGGTAGGAGCTAATTAACTCTCCTGTGCAGTCTGAAATCCTGCTGCGACCATGACCCTCTCTGCCATGTTCAGGCTCCTGCTCCTCTCCTCTTTCAAAATAATGCCTTTTGTCAGCAGCAGTTAAAACAGGAATTAAAAGCACCCCAGGGTCGTGCTGACAGACACGTACACGTAAAGGTCACTGTGGTGCCTGGACCTGCCTCTCCTTTTAGTGGTAAAACCTGCAATAGTAAAGCTTTGTAACAGAGAGCAATGCCCACCAGTGCCAGCATGGGAGACCTGGCGATGCAAACCCCACTCCCACGTACCCTGTCGCTGTGCCTGGTGACGAGACACGTTGCACTGGGAAGATGCAACATGGGGGAAGCCCACCATTCAACACCAGCATGCTGCAAGAAATGGTTACTGGCAACAGAAACCAGGAAACAAGGACAAAAAGGAGCCCAAAGAGCTCATACTGAAAAGATGCATCTTCCTCCCTGATGTGGCCGCAGGGTCCACCGCTCCAGTCAACGCTTGCGTGTTGCCCGCATTCAACGTTGTCCAGCTCAGGCTGAAAACCAGCTTTGCTCTGTAATTTGAGAATGTAAAGTAGCAAGTTCACACATGCTAACTTGAGTTCAAAGATCTGCAGACACCATGGCTGGAACCCCGTGCCAGCAGCATGGGGGGAGATGCTGTGGGGCACCGCAGGCTGCGCGGCAGGAGGCAGGCAGGCGTACAGACTCCCTGCTCCAAGGGAGATGTCTTTCAACATCGGTTTTTATAGTGCTTGACTAGTCATGCTTCATTTGCACTTTTATTTATTCCATATGCCGTTTCTCTGTATTTCTGCAATGTTACTGAACACAATGTTGTTTTCTTTGTTTAAACAGCAGATGCAAGGCCCGTTTCAGCTAAGTCACCAGGCATCAACACCACAGCATTTACGAGATGGCAGCAGACGTCACGGCCTTATTAGTCTGGCAGCAAAAGCACTGTCCAAAAGCAAACAGCACACCCAATACATGGGTGCAAAGCCTCAAAGCTCATTCAGCATCACCAGGGTTGAGGGAGGTGATTTTTGGGCAGGGTAAAACGTTTACTTGAAAGGTACAAGATTGTACATGAGAGAAAAGGGGTTGGAAATGTGGAAGTTTAAAGCCAAAAATAACTGTGAAGTTTACAAAACTGATTATTGCAGGGTGAGACTCTCGTTCTTGACAGAGCAGGGCAGGATCCCTGAGGCCTCGGTTCTGCCCACAGGCTCCCGGGCCACGACAACAGTTGTGTTCTCTCGCAACTCAGCTACATATTGACTTAGAGCTGTGCAGGGGGAAAGAATTTTACTGTGTTGTCTTTCGGGGGTCTGGTACAGCTAAATTCACCTTATTTTTCCCATGAGCAGTGTGGAAAAGCCAGCAAATAAATGCAAGGGAAGACAGGGCTTGTACTTGCAGAGAAATATCTGGTGGATTCTGGCTGGTACCTCACCAACACTGCTCCGGGATGCTACAGATATAGTTTTTCAAATTATTTGAAGTTATTCCAGACCCATTCTTTTGATGAGAAAGGAACCCGATTATACCTAATAGCAATTATGAATAATACTGCTTTTGTTTTCAATGTAATTTGCAAGTACTCTATCAAAAAAGCACGCTCTGTTTGGCTCTGCTCCTGTTCACGTGGTGCAGATCCCACAAAGCTCCGCAGCCACCCTCACAGGCTTTGGCACACTGAGCCTGGAAGACACACAGGAACTAAAACACAAAGCCTCGTCACCCGGGATTTAGTCTCATTTCTGTCCTGATAAAATGCTTTTAATCCTCAGTTTTTGCAGTACCCTGACGAGACACGTCCATGCAGCGCCTCCGTTGTTTCAGCATCCCCCTGAGGTGGGCAGCCGCCCCCCCGCCTGCCGCGAAGCGGTGCCGCCGCCGGGTGTGCACGTCCATAAGTGGGACCGGGGAGCGCGCGGCTCCGTCTCGCCGACAGCTCCATCTGCTGCGCGGCTCCCCGGCAGCAGGGCCTGCGCTGCTGCAAAGCGCTCCCACGCCACGGGGCACGCAGCGGCTCTGGCTGGCCGCGCTGGGAGCTGAGCAGCGGGGCTGAGCGGCCCTCGGGGCCGCCGGTCCCCACCGCGAGACCTGCCGGGCTCTGCACTGGGACTGGCGGGTCTGACCCCACCACGATAAAAAAGTGATTCCCGTACTGGCAAATAGATGCTGGGGGTTTTGGTTGTGGTTTTGGGGTTATTTTATCTCTTTTTTACACTTTGTTTTCAGCGTACCCCTACCTCATCTTCTATTTCCACCTCTGCAGGTGAGACGGCTTTTTTTAAGCCTTTTGCTCTCCCTGGATGTTCTGCATCTTACTGATGTACTCAAGGACACCGGGACCTGGAAGAGTCACAAACACCACAGGAAGAAAGACGAAAAGAGAAGCACAGCCTGAGAGGTGAGATTAACACCCCTGACACATGTGGGATCACAAACAACAACTAGATATATTTTTTTCACAGCTTCCGTTGCCTTGTAGTGTGAGGAGCTGCTGCCAGACATGCAGCCCCATGCACAAGCACAGGCAGCCAGGGCTGGACTGCCAAACAGGTTCATGGGGTGTCAGGGAAGCCCCACGGCCACACACCAAACCTCAGTTCCCGCTGGGTCAGTGAGAACCCAGCAAGCAGCAGGGAAATAAGAGACTTGCCTTAAGTGCCTAAACCAGCACTGCCTTTCAAGGGTCTGTTGGCAAAGCAAACAAGCACCCAGCAGCTACCACTGCCTAGAGACACCCAAACCCCTTGTTTTTCACTTGGGGCATTTAATGCCCCACATGGACAAGCCCCAGAGGAGCTGTAGGGCTGGTGGGTCTGGAGACCATCTTACACCCAGGAGATATAACAGTTTGATTCTCATTCTGCAGAGGATGAACTTAAACCCTACTCACTGTGGAAACAAGAGCATTAAACACCAGCATTTCCTTCACAGGTCATATTAAAGAAAGACAAGACACCCCTACCTGAACCTGCACCTCCCAGAGGAGCAAAGTCCTCCCTACAGCCCTAAGGGCAGCCCTTGTGGGACAGGTTTTAAGACTCCTGGGGAGTGATGGTGGTGTTATTGGTTAAGGGCGGGCAGCTGCTGGCTGGGGATTTAGGGGATGCTTGGGAGCAGGCGAAAGGGGTTGGGGTCTCTGTGCCCTGCAGAGGTGGTATGGACGCTGGGGTGGGCTGCGTTTCATGTCCAAGACCTGGCACTGAAAAGCCAGAGGATGCTCTAAGGTGTGCCAGTCTTTCATTAGATCTGCACTTAAGTTCCTGTCAATTTTCTAAACTAAACTTTAATGGAGGACTTTGCTTCTTTTCCTGTGAGATACTGAGTCACAGGCATTACATCCCTCCCCAATACACTGCAGTTCCCCAGCAGGGATAAACTTTTTATTGTTTATCTGCTCAAAAACAGATCACCAACTCCTAAAAATAGGGCAGCAATTCCATTAGTCCTTAACTGGTTTTATTTTTTTTTCTGCCATTCAAACTAATTAGAGTTACACAGTGATGTCTCACTTGCTCATTTTAATGAGGATTTTGATTTAGGTAACCAGCAGCAGGCATTAGGAGCCTGTCTATGTGCACTTCTGCCACACGCTGGGGCTCCCCTGGGTCCAAGGGCATGCGGCAGGTCCAAATCCCCTGGCTGTGCTGCCCTGCAGCAGCACGGCTTTGCACGCCCTGTGCCCCCAACACCCACCCTGCGTGGCACCGCATCGCTTCTCCCTCCGCCTCCACCCGCATCACGCTGGGGCAGCCTTAAATAAGACGGCAGCTGTTGGTCCGGGTGGGCAGGAGGGGGCTGCCCGCTCTGCTGCCGCGTCTGAGGACATCATCTTCATCCTGTAGACCTGGCAAGGCGGTGCATGGCCCCAGGCAGCCTGGCTGGTTTGGTTACCCCCCTATTCCTCAGCCCCCTTCCAGGCCAGAACCCCAGCCAGCCTTGCTACTGACTCTCACCAGTGTTTTAATTTCAGTAATTGAGCTGTTTGTCTACATTTCACTGTCTTACCCCACTGGGGAAAAAAATGGATTATTCACAGGCAGGGCAATTCTGATGATTGCATTTATTCTTCATCCAAAATCAGAAATCAATGAACATCCTCAGTGCTTCCTAAGAGAGTAAAAATCCTTTCTGCCCAGCTGCTCTGAACTGTTTCCTCTGGGCGCAGCTCAGAGCTGGGCTCGGCTCTGCCTCGTGCCTGGGTTCCCATTGCCGCTCTCTGAACCTGCCAGATGCCTCCAGCAGCCCCAAATCCAAACAAAGGGGAAAAAAGGTGACCAAAAATGTCCTTCACTTGCTCTCCCCACCAGCAGCTGGGGCACGGTCCCTCAAGCACCAGCCAAGAAGGACCTTCATGAAGCCAAATGCACCTTCCCTGGAGGAAGGGAGGGATGTGGCGAGACAGAGACCCAAGCAATTTTGGGGGGCTTAGGTCACAGAGGGCTGAAGTGGGGGCCCGGTGCCAAGCTGAGAGCTGTGGCACGATCTGCCACTCCTTGCAATGGAGTCAAGTACCTGAGCAGGAAAAATACGTGTCCAGCAATTGTTTTTCCTCTTCCTAGCACTGGAAACCTTAAATTGTACAGAAGTATTTAAAAATAATGCACTCCAAACAAGGGGGAGAAAGGCTGATAGTCATATATTACACAGGGCTGAACGGACACGGGGACCACTTGCACCAACCTGCAAGAGAATTAGCATTTGTAATTTGCCTCTTAGAAATCCCGGTTTACCTTCACCCTCTATCTGAGTTCACTGACATCATAGTTATTAGATAGATCATTTTTATGGATTATGTCTCGCAAGGGCAACATTTTAATGAATAGTAGAATTAAATGTTTGCCAGGATTTTTTTTAAATAAATGATCGATTACCGCTGGTCGCATCCATCACATTTATTAGCTACCTTCTAGAAACATTTTTCATAACTTGCAAATTGAAATGAGGTTGAAGTTGGATTTTATTTCTTCTTCATTTGCCCATAGTATATATAGTACTTACAGATAAAACACCGAGATCAGTGGGGCTTTTTGCATAAGTCTTTTTATGACACCGGATAAAATTCTGCGTGTGCAGAATAGTGAAAAATATTTTTCAAAAAATTAGTAAAAATATGTATGTCATTTTTCAAAATGCCTGGAGAACTGTGACCTGGCAGACAAGATTTCTTATTCTCAAGGCCATCATGAGACTACCTGATATGCATTTACTATTAATAATGCCCAACTACAAGGTTAGATTGAGTGGTGAGGTTTTGTCATGTCACCCATACTATTATTGCTTTAGCTTTAGCAAAATGGAGTCAAAAATACCATAAATCTCATTTTCCTAATGTTGGAAAATCAGCTTTATAGGATATTAGAAATTAGATGTAGAACACAAGTTGTGGCATCTTCTGTAGAGTTAAAGGCAGACAGGGTTTATGGGACTTAAACCAGGCTCAGAAACAAGCCGAAACCAACCACACCAAACGCGCCCAAGTCATCTCTTTCCAAGCAGTCCAAGCACACCGACGTGCGAGCGGCGCGCGGTGTCACTGCCGTAACGTCACGAGCGCCAGAAAGGTGCCGAGGTGTCCTCAGTCCCAGCGACACCTTGGGCCACCCCTAAAGCTTGTGGTGGCCGGTGTGAAACGCCTGCCTGGAGACCAGACACTGTCGCCCGAGGCGATGCCAAAGCGAGAGGTGCTGGAGCAGGCGAGTCCCGCGGGGCCCGGGAGGGGACATGGCACGCAGGGACCGGGGCCACGGGTGTCAGCTGCCGGCTCCCAGGGCCCGGGTGCTCTGCAGGGGTCGGTGCTCCTGGCTGAATGATGGTGAAAGGGTGTGGTGGCTCGTATCTAGCCATTCATCGTTTTCCCAGGAAACTGTCATGAGGTTATTTTACAACTTTTCAAGCAGGATTGGCATCTGGATTCAGCTTCGGAAGGCTTCCTCTGGCTTGTCGTAAGGTGAAGTTAGAAAGCAAAAAGAAACCTGAGGCTGTAAGAGACCCTGGAGGATAACAATGAGTGTTTGTCGGCAGCTGGGAGGCAGGTACGATGCTCACTGCGATGGGGACTGCCACCAAGCACCGGGCGGACCCCGCACGCTGCCCCCGGGAGCACCGGCATGCACGGCCGCAGGCTGCTCCACCGCCGGCACCACTGAAACGCCAAGGAGGACTCCTTCCCTCTTGCTTTTGGGAGAGCAGAAGCTTACGGCGCTGGCAGTACCGCGGGTGCTCCCGGGTGGGGAGGAAGCCCACGGGTATTTATGCAGGTTTCTGAGGAGCGCTGACACCCGTCCCTGGGGAGCGGGGGCGAGGGGATGAGTGCCATGGTCCCTGCCCTGTCCTGTGGGGGCAAGGCAATAAAGTGGCAGAAAAAAACGACAGGAATTTCCTCTTTTACTTTTCCCACCCCTTAATAAGTCAGGCCTGTCAGATGCCACTGGCTGTGAGCTTGACTCATCTGTAACGCTGCCTTTGGGGATCCTCTGGGGCTGCAGAGAGGATTGATGAGCTGGACCACAGCTTTCCAGTCTGGTGACTGCGACGTCCTTAACATCCACACATATGGAAAGAGCCTTTTTCATGTCATGAGTTCATGAACATCCTTCTGATGGCATTCGTTGCCTTTTTTCCCGAACTTTAAAGCCCAAAACTACCCAAGAGGTTCACTTTCTCACGCACTTTTTAAAAAATGCCTTTTGAAATACTTCTAGTACATTCTTGTACTCATCCTTCTATCCCCAAAAGAAAGTGAAACAAACCTAAAGACATCTTTGCTAATAAGAATAATGTATCTCCCCCTGCTGCAGTTTAAATGGGGTTTTAGGACGATGCCAGCAGCAGCGGTTGAAGGCAAGCAACCCCTCCTGAGCTGATGCCGCAGGTGGCTGGGAGCTGCGCCCTCCTTCGCCGGGGCAGGAGCGTGTCGTGACCAGCAGCACGTCTGCGGCGGGGCTGAAGGGAAAGGGCCATTTTGATTTTCACTGGGGATCTCAGTTTTGGGGAACACTAAATATTACAGCCATAAAAGAAGAGGAGAGTGTGTAACTGGGGAAAAATTCCTGCTCCCAAGAATGTCAGAAACAGCTTGTCTGTAGGAAAGGGTCCTCTTACCAATCGCTGAGTTACTTTGGGCTGGTTTGTGCAGAATACAATAACTGCTTATGCATGTGATCTTTTTTCTGCTGAAATCTGAGTACCAGTCCCACTTGCATATAGATTTTAAAAAAAAACATTATTAAGAAGAAAACAATTTTAAATTATCACCATTTGGAGTCGCATTTCAAGGCAGGGGCCTTTTCCAAAGTTTTATTTATGTACTGAAAATGTCCTGCTCCGATACCGGCATACATGTGAAAGTTGCTTAGTTGCACCATCACAAAATCATATGTGTTTGTGTGTTTTAAACAACACTTTCTACGTTGAAACATAACTCCTTCATGCTCCTAATCTTTCCCTGTCTGCATCAAAGACTTCCCTACACAGATTTGCTCTTAGCAGTGGAAAATTACCATCGGGAGGTTTTAGTAGCAAACAGCAGAGGATGTGACCTGCGACAGCATGCTGTGGGTTGTGTTGCAATGTTACTGGAAATTTTAAAGAAAAAAATGACACCGTTGTGAGTCAATGAAATACAGTCACGGCAGAGCACTGACCCCGAGCTTGGTTCCTGCCTATGACGCCGCAAGCCCCGAGCTCAGGGCACCGTCGCCGACCCAGCCAGCCCTTGGCTGCTCCCTTCCCCGTCTGCCACGCGAGCTCTGCGTCTTTGGGAAATAGGTAAAAGCTGGATTTTAACGGGCAGCTGATCCCTGAAGAAGAGGGCTGCCCTTCTCCCATCGCCCCCTCCCCGTGTCTGGCTTTCCACCCGTCCCTGCCCGGTTGCACCCCTTGTCCCCCGGCAGAGCTCCGTCCCCCCGAGCCCAGCGATGGGGGCTGTCGCCCTGCTCCTCCCCAGCCACGGCAGCCTGCCTGACCCCGCGCCGGCTCTCCGCCGCCGCCGCGCACGCTTCGCCAGGGAGTGGCTCTGTGCTCGCTCAGAGAACGGGGTTTATGGGGGTCTCATTTCATGGGAGTTACTTTTACAGCTTCCCTAACCACCCTGCACGCTCTGGTGGCCAGAGAAATGTGTTTCGTTAGTCCATGTCAATAAACCACAGTGGACTATTCCAGTGGTATGTATATATAACTCTCTCTCTATATCTCTCTCACATCACAGTTGGGGAAATAGCTATTTTACTCCTGATTCAGTAGGTTATTCACAGGCTCCGGCGAGCCCCTTTTTGCAGCAGTATTTGCAGCTATTTCAGTGCATGGTGTCTTATACTTGCAGCAGCCCTGAAACGTGCACGCTCTATACCCTTGTGAGAAATCTGCATCTCTGCCAGCATTCTGCATCCCATCCAGGAACAGATTTTGAACAGGCTCACATTTCATTGAAAGGGTCCAAGAAATTTAGATTCACACCTTCTTTACCATGTGCTACTTACAAACATCTGCATTTTGTAATCACATAGGTAAGAAATAACATGATAACGAATGGAAGAGATCACATCTGCTAGAGACTGGAGGTGATTTTTCTTAGACAAATATTTCCAAATTGGTTGTGAAAGGAGATTAAAGGAAAAGTCAGTGCAACAGCATGATAAATTATTTTCTAAAAAAGGAGGCAGTCAACAACGATGATATAAAACGTGGCTTGAAAGCATGTAGCTCCATCCCAAAATTGTTTTCTAACATGCGAGCAATTGCCATGTTAGCCACAAGAAAGTCACGTTTTGATGAACGGGAGGGAGCCAAGAGCCAGCACTTGGCTGGGAGCTGGTTGATGCAGAGCTGAATGCTATGGTAGAGAGTAAAAATGGAGGACTTTCAAGGGCCGAGTTGCAGCTATTTTTTTTTCTGAGTATGAGCTGAATTAGTGGGAAGCAAAAGTTGAGGTGTGGCACCGTGTTACAGCGGTGCACAGCAAACGCGCCCCAGCCCCACCAAGCTCACGGTCGAAACTCCCGCAAACCCCTGGGGCGGCTGGAGCCAGGACTGCATGGCAGCTGGGGAAACTGTCTTCTTCCCATTTTATAGCTGAGAAAGAAATGTCATTAAATAAATGAGTAATCTAAAATTATAGGGGAGGGTTTTGGCAAAGCAATTTTGTCCAGGTACTTTGAGTCCCAAGCCTAATATTTTATTACTAAATAATTTTGTCTCAGGTGAGATGGAATTATTTCTATGAGGAAGGTTTTCACCATGTGTAGAGCCCTTTTTAGGACTGACACTTAATACAAGCAGTGATTATTCTTCAGTTTACTTGGTGAACAGATGCTGGCTCCAGGTTGCAGCTCCTGCCCCCGTCACACATTGCTGGGGGCTGTTTTGAAGCACCACGAGGGATAATTCTGAAGAAGTGAGCACAAACTGGAGAAAGGTGATCTGCGCTGTGTTACAGGGAGGGGTCTTCCATCGTCAGAAACGCTCCAGCTCCCTGAAATACGGACAAAGAAGTGGCGGGCAAGCAAGCCCTGATTTCTGCTGCTTCTCTTTCAAATCTGCTGAGCCCTTGGAACAAGCCTCCCTGCATCCTTCCCCAGGAGCTCATGTTCCTTACCGCGGGCTGCTCGCTTTGTTTGGCAGGTGCACTAACGTGTTGGCTGTTTCTACCTGTGGGCCGGCAGCGTATGCGCCATTGCCAGCCGGCGTCTGAATTTTGCCTCGCTATATTGGCCTCTAATGGGCAGTGTTATTTTAATGAATTACATTTTTGTGCAAGCAGACCTTCCTGGAGGCTGTTCCCGGATCTGCACTGCGCAGCTGGCTCGCATTATTGACCATTTACACCTTTTGCATCATTAATAGTGCTGCAGGAATCCCACTCACAGGAGTCGGGGAGTGCTCTCAGAGCGCAGGGCCTGCCACATGCTGCTACAGCTAAGGAAGAAAATGCTGTGCCGATTCAGGCGCTGCAACTTGCAAACCCACTCGCCCTCTCTGGGCGCGAGGTCGTTCCCGCGGTTCGAGTTGTTAAAATTAGCTCCAGACCTTGCACAAGGCTGACTTTCCAACATCACGTAAGCGCAGCTTGCAAAGAAGGCCTTTTGGAGACATTTGAGATAATGCTGGCAGCTGTGGGACCCCTGGAGAGGGCAGGAATGGTATTTTAATTAATTTAAATAATTAATGTTAAATAAAATAATTAATGGTAATAAAATAATTAATGGTAATTTAATTAATTAAATAACATGAAAAACAAGGGTTTTATCTGGAAAAAAAACCCGTCATCCCTCATCAAGCTAGAACAAAGGTTGGAGGCAGGAGCTGGTCCTGGGACGCGGCTTTCTGAAGGACGGGGCAGCACCCACAGCCCCGGCAGAAGCGCGCTCTCCCACGTGGGCAGCAGGCATGCTCCTTCCAGCAGCGATGGCCCCACGTCGTCCCCGTGGGCCAGCGACCACCATCAGCAGCAGAAAGCCAGTGCCTGCAGGAGGGGAGGGCAGGCGAAGGCAGGGGCTGGGGGGCTGGCGCTGCCGAACGCCGTGCCTTGGCCAGCTGGGCACCAGGAGGCTCGGTGACCCCCAGGCAGCTGCACGCGGGGGGTCTCTCTGACCACCCAGGAGCTGCTGGTGCCAGTGTCTGTGCTGCCGGTGTGGTCAGCAAGCGCCTCTGAAACCAGCATGGGCTAACTCTGTCAAAACTAAGGCCTGTTATCACAGCTAAAAAAAGTCCTTTGCTAACTTCCAAACTTGGTATATAAGCACGCAGCTGCATTTCTGGTTTTCATTTGAAATACTACATGGAGTTTTGCTAAAGCTCTGTAGTACTGCATGTCAGAGGAACGTGAAATAATGCACATGCTTTTAAAATCAAAGGCACAGCGATCAGAAAGTGTGCGATTGCTTGCCGTGCCACTGCAACAGGCGAGCCTCCTTCCCGGAGGCATCCTTGCAGCAGAAACTGCTATGGATTTAAATCCCACCATTGCTGCTCTCAAACACTTTGAAGTTTATTTTTGTTTCCCTGGGTTTCCCAAAATAGGAAACACCTATTATAAACCTAGCTGTGAGTACGTGGGCAGGGAAGGGGTCTGTACAGCACAGAGCGCTTGTCCTGAGCTGCACAGCATAACTTGGCTTCGGTGGGGGAGGGTGGGGTTGGGATGGAGACACATTTAGCAGGTTTTCAGTCTCTCATTCTTCTGCAAAAGCTCATTTTTAATTATCTGCTCTACCCTGTAGCTGCTAGACTCATGCTTCAAGAAGAGAAAAGGGGGGTCTCCCAAGGGACTTATTCCTGCTCCTACTTCATTGTCCAGAGCAAACAAAACAATGGCGATGAAGACACTCGTGTAAAAACCAGTTCTACCTCTAGGCCCAGACTAGATGCTCCTGCCTAGATGTAGCCCCGAGAAGCATTGCTGAATTTTTGCATGGAGGAAGTGTTGGCTTAGTAAATGCAGCTATATGCACCACTTTCAGTCTCTGCATTTTTGAGATGTTGGTAACCATCTTGTAGTGTTGAGTAAACAGCCTCAGGCAGAGCCAAGGCAAATCCCAGCCTTGAGCTTATCTGCGCCTCGCTCTACCCCTTCCTGTGGGGCGGCAAGTGGGGTGAGCACCGGAGCCCTCACTGCCTGCTCCCTGTGCTGGTCCCTCAAGCATCCCTCTCCCCGCATGCCGTGAACTCATCCCACCCCTGGTCCCTGCTGAAGGTGAACCAGACCCCCCCCTCCTCCTTAGCCAGAGCCCTGCATCCCATCCATGGGCAGGTGTTTGTTTATTGAAAAGTTTATGCTCACTCTCTCTGGAAGCTTCATTAATTCCAGTCTTCAGCAAAGTGTGCCAAGGGTAATTACAGTTATTAACCTGCTGAATGATTAACAGATTATTGCTGCTGACTGATTCTCCTGGAGTCCCAGCTGACCCTTGCTCTGAGCGGGTGGAGCACATCCACACCTTGAGCAGAGCCTTCCCACGCTGCGGATGTGACGGGTGGCACGGTGCCGCTGGCACTGCCTCGGTCCCCTCTCACATCCAGGTGCTCCTCCCCGCTTCCACCAGTGCTCACAGCTAGCCGTTATTTAAGCACGAGGAGGTTTGCTGCCAGCGGCATCACTAAATTTAGTCTGCCAGGAGACAGAAGCAGCGGTTTGCTGCTCTGACTTCAGAAGCATCTTGCTTCGTCACATGCTCTCAGGAGGCCAGTAGAAACAGACTGCAGGCAACTATACTCTGATGCAATGAACCATCTTTTGTCTGACCAGTTGCCCTCGGCTGCCGTGAAATGTGTTACCAGCAACTGAGAAATGAAAAAATACAATTAGACAGGAAAAAGATGTTGGGAGCTTTGCTTTTCTAAGGGCTTTAGGCATCGCTCTGCCAAAGGGAATGAACTGATAACCTAGTTCACAAACCAGCCCTTCCATAAGCATCCAGCCCTGGCCAACATTTGGGGAGAACTGAGGTTACCAGCCAGCAGCACAGGTTACCTGCTCCAGCCCGCTTTCCACCTGGGAAGGGGTTTTACTCTTGCTGCTACAAGTCCCCGGGTTTGCGGCTGAGGGGCAGCCTGTGCCGTGCTCCCGCGGGAGCCGCCGTGGGACGGGTGGCATGGACCCACTGCTCCTCCTGCAAACAGCGAGGGACGAAGTCACCCTCCTCACTTCACCCCTGCTGCCCTGCCCCTGGGACGTTCTCGGCTCTCTTTTGCCTGTCGCTGCTCCTCGCCAGGAGGTGCCTGCGTGCCGTGAGCCCACCGCTGGCCTGCGGGACCCCCCAAATGTGACAGAGACAGCGGGCTGCGTGGGGCAGAGGCATGCAGACAGACACAATCCAGACCTGGGCATAGACATCCAGCAGGCAGGAGCCTGCAAGTGCTCAGAGCAGAGGTGGCCAAAGCACAGGCCAAAATTTCAACAAAAGGGGTAGAAAAGATGTATTTTAGAACTGTATTTGTTCTTCCTCTGAAAGATGTAGCAAGAGCCCAGGTAAATGCTGAGGAGAGGTACCGAACAGCTTTTTTGAGCATGAAGCACAGCAGCTCTGTAAGCACACCAAGCAAAAGAAAGTGGGGTTTTTTTCTTCCCCATTTTCCTTGCATCCCAGCAGCTTGATCTCACCTCCCTCTGAGTACCATACGTTGACAGTGTTTAGACTCCAGGAACACAACTTTTTCAGCTCCAAAGCTAATGTTTTCT
The DNA here is from genome assembly GCF_949628215.1 of Phalacrocorax aristotelis. Classification (NCBI taxonomy): domain Eukaryota; kingdom Metazoa; phylum Chordata; class Aves; order Suliformes; family Phalacrocoracidae; genus Phalacrocorax; species Phalacrocorax aristotelis. Next base: position 23,245,213 of record NC_134287.1, on the reverse strand, counting down.
CTTGCTTCAGAGCGATGTGCTTCATTGTATAAACCATTTTCTCATTTTGCAAATTCCCTTTGTATTTTTAGAAGCTTTAATTTAGTCCTCAGACAGAAATGACCCTGTGGCAGAACCCACACTGCCATTTACGCTGATACGTACAATTTCAAAGCAGGCCATGCAACCGGTCCCTGCTGCCGAGGGTGGCACCCACGTAGCTGTGATGGCTCATGCCTCTGCGCCCTGGGTGCCGGCGTGCTGGGTGCTCACTGGGATGTGAGGGGCAACAACAACTCACCATCGGGGAAGAGCTTCTCCTTCTCATCCACCAGTTTCAGGCTATCGGTAGAGAGGGAGCTCACTCGCCCGGCTGGGCTGCAGCCCGCCGGGGGGTGGGAGCTGCTCCCCAGGGGTTCGGGGGCCGGTGGGTGTCAGCGCAGACCCGCACCATCAGCCGGGAGATGCTCCCAGCTGTGGCAGCGCCCTGCTCCAGTGCCCTCCGCCCAGCAGCAGCCACCGCGCTCGGTCCTGCCCGCTGTGCTGCTGCGGCAGTCATGGGCACCAGGGCCATGCCCAGATTTAGCTCCTGATAAACAAGTACTTTTACCTCCTGATGGTCTTTAGCACAGCGCGCTGGAAAGCATTTGCACTACTGAAACAACACAAGTAGCCATTAAAAAAAAACCCAAAATTTCCTACCCAAATTTTGCAGCTGTCCTGTGGCTAAGAAATTACAATCTGCCTATAACAAAATCAAAAGGACAAACTTTCTCAGCGCCCCCACCTTCTTCCAGCCCACAGCCTTAACAGCAGGTTTCAGCTGGCCAACACTAAAGCCAAGGAGGTCAACTGGAGACAAAAAAAAAAATTTAAAAGCTTTCCTTCCTGGGCTTAACTCTGTCCCTGCCGCACACGAGACGGGCCAGCCTGCACAAGGACTGCACGTCAGTCTCAGCATCAGGCTGAGACACTGCGTGAGGCCACCCCCTTACATTCATTTTCTGTGTCCTTGGCAGTAAAATCTCTTAGGGTGAAAAACATAACTGCATGGTTTTTAAATTCCCACTTGTGAGAGATGTGTCTTACAGAAAACCAACCCCTCTGTGTTATGCGTCCTGTGGTGCTTTTTTTTTTGTTAAAAAATTTCCTAAGTAGCTTCATTAGTTTTTCCCCTGTTTAAAACAGCAGGCAGAAGCTGAGTCAGCCGCCTCTGCCCAGCCCCTCCCGGCAAACAGCCCTGGAGCGATCACACCCATCTCCCAACACTTGCTGTGGACGCTGCTGGCCCTTTCCGAGGCAGAGACCCAGCACTGACGTCTGCCCGAGTTTCCCTCCAGCAGTGGGAGCCTCTGCCCAGCCCCAGGCTGTGCCATGGACCAGCACTGCTGAAGGCCTTGTGGTGCCGGCTGTAAGGCCAGCCTGGGCACAGGGGGTGCTGGAACGGCTCCTGTGCTGGGATGCAGCCCTGCCTCCGCCTCAGGGCAGCGGGGCTTTCCCTTGGCTTTCCCTTGTTTGGGTTTCCCTTGGCTTTCCCTTGGCTTTCCCTTGTTTGGGTTTCCCTTGGCTTTCCCTTGGGTTTCCCTTGTTTGGGTTTCCCTTGGCTTCCCCTTGTCTGCTTCTCATTGGAAGAATGAGAAATTATTCCCTTGAGGGGGAAAACCTGCTGAGGGCTGCGTGCACCGCTGCCACCTTCGCTGTCAGCATCGCCGCTTCTGCCACAAGTGGGCAAGGATTTGCAATTTGCAGCAGTCGGTCAGCAGAGGAGCAGGAGTCTGGAGTCATACAGGCTTGCAGACAATTTGAAAGGTTCCCAGATAAAAAAAGCCAAAGCCTGCTGATGAGATTCCCTTTGGCTCAGGCTGGGTACGTAGGGGGGAATCTTTCAGTCCCTCATTTCTGCCTTCCACCTTCCGGTTGTGCTCTGAGAGAGGAATATGATGTTTTAAAGAGCAGTGGATGAGCCACAGTCTGGAACTTGTATTTTAAAGGTCACAAATAACTTTGTCCCAATTTCTGAAAAGCTGTTTGCCTCAAGTGAATACCATTACAACTCTTCATAAAAGACTATGGTACAAATAAGTCATGCTGGTATTAGCCTTGTAAACCAGTGCATTGCTGTGGGGCTTACCAACATTCACTTTAAGGGGTAAATATTTGATTTACTTAGTTATTAAGAATTTAACCAGCAATCATGTTTTACCAACCATAGTAGTATAGTATCATAGTATGTCCTGAGGTGGAAGGGACCCGCAGGGATCATCGAGTCCAGCTCCCGTCCCTGCTCAGGACACCCCAAATTCACACCGTGTCTCTGAGGGCCTTGTCCAAGTGCTTCTTGGATATCGCCAGCCTTGGTGCCATGATGCCTCCCTGGGGAGCCTGTGCCAGGGCTCCACCACCCTCTGGGGCAAGAGCCTTTCCCTAATACCCAACCCAAAGCTAATGTGGTTGATCTTCTCCCACACAGTCGTGTCCACGGCTCTGGTTCAGTGGATTTGGCCATCTGCAGTGACCGGGGAGCTGAGAGGGGGCGGAACATCTCTGTTGCATGCATGGTACGCCACCCATCTCGGTTGTCCTTGGGGCAGGAACATCTCACAACCTTCTGTCCTGCCAGAGCTACGAGCAGTGGAAACCTCCACTGAGAGCCTGCATAATGCAGCTTTTCAGCAGTCACTTGACCAAATCTGGAAACATTTTCAAGGGAGCAAGACAAGGCACCCCTGAAATGAAACTTGATGCGCTTCCGCCTGCTATGCCAGAGCAAGGGTGCTGGGCCTGCTCGTGGGGGTCCGTGTTTCAGAACAGGCCAATGCAACATCATCCTCATGTATTTCCGAAGATGCCTGAAACATCTGGCGTGACAAATTTTATCCAAATCTTTTCTTTTTACAAATTCCTAAGCTATCACAATGGAAACTTGGGGAGTGGAAACACGACCTTCCCAGGGAGCTCCATCAGCCCAAGGAGCAGCCAGGGCAGCAGGGCCAGGTGCCGTTTACCCCCGGCCCGTGCCAGTGGTGCCCGGAGCCTGCCGGTTCACCCCTTCCTCAGCCACCGCTTCCCCGCAAGGAGAGCAGGGTCTGGTGTTATTCTGGCTGAGCTCCTCAAAACCCATGCATGTTAATGAAATGATTCAGCTCGTAACATCAGTGACCCTGTGAGTAACACCGGTGATTCATTTCAACCATGAAAGAGTCGAATTCTCTCAAATGCTTGATAAGAAAATAGCCATGCATGTATGATAGTGAGAGCACTCGAGAAGAAATAACTATAAATAATTATTGATGGTTACAGGTGATCTTGATGGCTCTCTTACAACTAATCAGCAAACAAGCCCCAAGACAAGCAGCAGTGAAAGGCATTTGCCCAGGCAGCAGGCCTTGCCTCGGCACAGCACCTGCAGAACGAACTGCTCCCGGGGCCGCTGCATGGGCAGCGACCGCTCTTGAAACGCCATAACCACCGCTCTGAAACACCGCACACGCAGCAAGGACGAGCAGGCGTTACCCCGGGCGTGCGGCCCACCCGGCAAGTTTTCAGAGACGGGTTTTGATGGTGCCATCTGGAATGCAGAACCTGTAAGGCAGTTAACAGTAAATCAGGTGAACCTCTTCTCACTATGAGGGCTTCCCTCGTCAGAGATGTGCAAATAGGCCCAAGCGTGCAGGTAAGCACCCATATCCTGAGTCCGTCTGTGTCGGGCACAGCAGGCTTTATCCCTCCATGACTCAGTTGCTTACATAGTTCTAGGATGTGGAATAGGAAATGGATTATTTCAGGCACTGTCAAGCAATTGTTGTTTTTTATTACAAGGAAAAAAGCTATTTTTAGGACTTCAAAAACAGGCTTTAAAATATTAAAAGCCCAGTGTACCGTGTGCTCTTCTCTTTCTCCATCTCTCTGCTGGAAGCGATGGATCTGCCCAGCCAGCAGAGCCGTTCGCCAGCCCTAGAGGAAGCCCCGTCCCACCACCTCGTGCTGCGGGGAGCAGCCCCGTCCTTTGCATACGTGTCCCCACACAAAAGCAGCCGGTGCCTGGGTGGAGCACACTCTGCCCCAATATTTAACATGCGTTTTGGAGAGTGAGGAGCCATCTGGCATGAGCCCCTGCCGTGCCCGCGGCAGAGAGCAGGCACTTCTGGGCTGCCAGCCCGGAGGGCTCGGTGCTGCCTGCAGAGCTGGCGAGCCGGCGAAAACTGGCTGCTTTGCCAGCAGCTCTAAAGGTCAAGGTATGCTTATCTAAATAGCATGACTTCCCTTTGTGTACACATTCGCCTGTGCTTTTAAAAGCTCTTCAGCATTTTTCCTAGACTATGAAAATGTAGCACCGTACGCTGTGTGTTTGCATCCACGCAGCACAGGTGGCAGCTCTGGGGGCACGCTTCGTGCCTCTTGCTGCAGAGGGGCTCCTTGCTGATGTCCTCTATACCCATCTTCTCCCTTCTGCTACAAGTTTGTTGGCTTTGCAAACCAAGGACTGGAACAGGCAGGGACGATTGCTTTTTAAAAAATTTGTATCGTCTCAGTTTAGTTCAGTCTTTCTGGCATGTTACCCACCGAACACGCAAGGCTTTGAGTAGTTGATCCTATGTGCCGTAGAGAAGCCACCAGTCAGTAACTGCGGAAGAATGACAGCCATGGGGCTTTGTTTTGGAACGGTGGGTCCCCAAAGGACCTGTAAACCAAAGCCGCAGGTACTGAGCCATAGGTGAACTGGTGCTTCTGTAGGTCTCTGCGGCAGAATCGCTCAGGCCCAAACAGGCTCCGATGTCTGTCCATAAGTTGTTGTTTTTTTTTTTTAATTCAACAGATTCCATATGATGTTTGATAAGGTGTAAAAGAGGCAACCGATGTCAACGAGAGACAGCGCTGCTGCTGGCAGGCTCCGGCTGCTGCAAACCCAGCGTGGGGAATCACACCGGGGGAGCGGCCCCAGCAGTACTGGCTGCCCGGTACTCCGTGCCTGAGAGCTGTGAGGGCGGCCTCTGTCTTTACGGATACACGCACTATTTCCTGTGGTACTCAAGGATAACTCTAACAGCCGCGAGGATAAAAAGCCCTGTGAGAATCTCCTCTTAAAACAAGGTGAAATGCAGTCTGTATTTCCTACTTGGAAAGTCACCAAATCTTAAAAATTTCTTCCAAAATTTTGCCTGAACACAAAATTTCCCTTGAGCCAGGACGTGCCTTCGCCACTCGGTGTCTGTCACTCCCGCACGAGGTGGGAGGCCTGGGGCAGACGAAGCACGCTCCGCCAGCCCACCTGGCTTGCTTGTGGGGTCTTTGGTCCCCATTCCTCCTGCAGGAAGGACGACCCAGTGATGCTCAGTCTTACCAACCCCAAGGTTTGCTGCCATCACCTTCCCGGCTTTGTGCGTCTCCCCCAGGGCAGGGGGGACCCCATTGTCCCCCTCCATGTGCTGGGGTGCAGCTGCCTGTAGAGATGGGGACAGACATCCCAAAACGTGCTGTGCTGGCGACCAAGGGAGTACATAAACGAGGCCAGTCCCTCCTACAAGGCACAATAAAATCTTCCAGATGTTCTCTTTGCCTCCATGTTTTCTGAATGAAAGCAGACACATTCTCCGCAAGGTCCTCACCTGGAGGGGATAGAGGGAAATCTTGGGGGGGAGTGTGCTCGGAAATAGTAAGGTGCTGAGATTGGGGGGAAGAAGGTGCCTTGTGCTTCACTCCAGGTAGGCAGTCTGCGTTCTGCTGGCAGGGCCTCAAGACACCAGGAGCAGGACACTCTCTGAAACACCTATTTTTATTTCATGCTGAATGGGGGAACAAAACTATACATATACGTCTTTTCCTACAAGCCACAACTTCTGGGGAATAAAAAGGCCACTGTCACGCACAGAGACATGTAAGAGTGGGGTGGAATGTTAAAAACCAACCAGACCCAGGTTCTGCCCATCACTACACCCACGTCTGAGGGTACCCCCTGGGTCCTGCTCCCCCTCCTCTGTGAGAGCCAGCGCTGGGGTGGCCCCGCAGCCACCGGGCACCTGCTGTGGGTGGGTGGCAGAGGGAGAGCCTTGGGGTGGCACGGTGTGACAGCGGACACCCGTGCAGCCAGGACCCCGTGTCACCTCCCAGCCACAGCCGCACGCTGCACCCCCGCAGTGGCGGCAGGGCTGTGGCAGAAGAGGAGCACGGCGGGGCTTTGCAGCACAGCACCAGTGCCGGCCCCCTGCAGTGCTGGCAAGGTGGGGGTGCCCTCATCCCCCGCAAAGCCCCTCCAGGGGAGATGTTTCAGTCTGGGACTGGTTTCGCCATCGCCCTGCCGTGCTGGGATGGGGCCTGCGCTTGGATTGCAGCTGCAGTTGGGTTTATTGTAAGTAATGCCCCAAACTAGAAATCATTGTGAAATGCCATCAGCTGAGCTTTTCAATTTAGAAAATGCCAGAGGGAAACGTTTTTACAGCTCTCAAGTTCTTCCTGAAAAATCTTTGACCCAGAGGATGAAGCAAAACTGCCCTTCGCCCTCTGCAAAATTTCAGTTCTGAGAAAACGACGTTTTCCAAAGGAATAAAATTGTGTGCAAAGGAAAAGACCCAGAAGAAAAACAGAAGTGGAGAGTTTCTTGCGGCTTTACTGCTGTTACGAGGTTGTGCCAGGAGATGGGGCCGTCGGGCGCGGCGCGGGCAGCCGCTGCGGGGGGAGCCCCCCCTGCGGGGCCGGGCCCCCCGGACCCCCCGGGCTGTAAGGGAGGCGTGCGAGCCTCAGCCAAGCCAGGTGTAGCAGTTTTCCCGTTCTTGGCTTGAATTAGCGGCTCGTTTCAGAAACGCTGAGAATAAAGCTCAAGCTTTCATGTGAAAGGAGATTCACATCTTTAACAATACCTGGGGGTTTCAAAAAGCTGGTTTGCTTGGAGTCAGTTTCGATTATCGGTGAGAAAACAAGGGGGTTTGTGCTCTGGCGCTAATCCTCTCCAACACCCCCGAGAAACTTCTAGTCAGAGTTTTTTAAAAAAGCCCCTCTAAGTTTCTGCCGCTGCCCAATTTCCCGCTGGTTCCAACAGCTCGCTTTCGGCAGGCTCTAGGTGAAGCTCCCGAGCACCTCCGGCAGCGGCTGCCCGTCAGCGCAGCAGCGGCGCTGCAGGCGCGCACACCGCGGAGCTGCGGGGCGCGGTGCGGGGCGCGCTGCGGGGCGCTGCCCCCCGCGCCCTGCTCACAGCTCGGGCTCACGCTCCAGCCGCAGATGCAAATCCGGGTAGCTGTATTTTAGTGACGCAGCAGGACTGGAAATGCCCCTCTTTGCGTATACGTTTAAATTTTACAAGTGAAATACAACCCCCAAAATAGCCAGCACGGGTTGTGCTCCAAATACGGGGTGGCCATTTGGGGGAAAAATGTTTCCTAATCTGAAATTTTCAGCTCACAGCTGCAATCTAATGGCTTAACACCCACAGCAAGCAGTTTTTCATAAATTAACAGCATGACATATATTAGGAAATTAAAATAGCTTCTTTGGCTCTTACATTTTTGTGCCTTCTTACCTTCCTAGTCTTTTTTTAGAACAGGAGATGTTATTGCTCAGAATCTCATAGAAAGGATTTATAATAGTTAATAATTAGTGTATTAATGCACCAGATTGCAGCAAAATTTATACAGGCTTTGTCTGCCTGGGCTTGATTCATCGCTATGCACTGAAGCAACAACAAAACCGGGCCGAAAAGCAGTGATTGATGTCCCGGGGAAAATGACCTTGTGCAGGGAGAAGCCAGGGCTGACACTGAGAAAGCCTTCTTCGCCCCCCCTCCATCCCCAGCCCCGAGCAGCCCAGGGGCTGCAGATCACCCAGGGCTGGGGGCAGCCGGTGAGGATTGCCCCCGGTGATGGTCTGACAGACCCAGACCTGCACACCCTGCCCTCAGGAGCGGGGCAGCATGGTGGTGGGCTGCAGCAGCGTGGATTGGCAAGGGCGTCAGTGCTGGTGGGACTGAGAGCAAAAATACTGAACAATGACAGGGTTAAACAAAAATTCTTTGGATAACTTAATTCTGCTGGAGCACAGGACAGCCCGAGTACTGCAACGCAGCAAGGACCGGGAGAAGGGGACATGGCGTCGGTGGAACATCACCAACGCCCATCCCTGCAAGGCGTCCCATGGGGACACCCAGCCTTCTCCTCTCTGTGTGTCCAGGGGGTGCTCCGAGACACAGGTTATTATTGGTTTAGCTAGAAAAACAACCGCAGTGAGTAATTGCCCTCCGCAGCCATCCTTGGTGCTTAGGGCAGTGGTGAGGATGGTCCCGGGCGTCCCTTTCCGTAGTCCTCCCAGCTGCAGGGCATCACCCTGACCCAGGAACCTGGGGGTTCCTTGGCCTCCCCCCTTGCTTTTGAGGAAAGGCATAGAAGCTGCCCCAGGGTCACATCCCCAGAGATTTTTTTTTTTTATTTAAAGTGACACCCCCGAGGACAGGCTTCTAGTCCCTGGGCCAGGGCTGAGCCATGCGGAGGCATCACTGTCCCTCCTGCACGCTCTCAGAAACCAGCCGTCTTCCCCAGCACATGCATCCCTTCCACTCACCCAGTGCTGGGTTCTGAAGTCAGCCTCAAAGCCTTGGACACTTAATTGGAGCCTGGAATTTCTCTGCTGATTGTCCAGTACTTACCCCGTGCTCGCCCAGCCCTTGCAGGCCCCCGACCCGGAGCCGCACAGCCCACGCAGCCCCCAGCCCGGGAGGAGGTTGCTCGGCCCTGCCAACACCCCGTCCCTGCGACACAGACCTCTCCAGATGCAGCGGTTTCCTCCCAGCAGCCGGGGTTGCAGCTGCAGCCCCGACTCGTCCCAGGGGAGTCGCCGTCCAGCCGAGCAGGTGCCGGAGCCCTGCTCTCCCGCGCTGCACCCCAGCTCTGCCCGCGCAGCCCCAGCATGTGTTGGGAAGGGGGGAACCTGGTTTAGAGGATTTGTCCTACAGCTTGCTAACCCCAACAGCCAGCCATGCAACTCCTCATGCTGCGTGAAAGCTGGAGTGTTTCTAGGGCTGGGGAGGGAAATTTGGGGTATGGACTAGGTGCTGCACTTCGCCTCTGTGCCTTGACCCTGCCAGCTCATGCTCACTGCCTTGCTACAAGGTCATACTAACGTTGTACCAAAACACTTCCTCTGCACAAGCGCTTATCCCGGAGTTCACAGCATGAGCAGATCCCCGGATCTGTTCTAAGGATCCCAGGCTTACTGTAGTACAGGATTATTTGTCCTCTGTGCTATTCCCCCGACCACTGGCACCAAAACCATTGCAGCTGGAACAGCTCTTAAGCCAAAATATTTAGCATTCACATTAACTGTAGTGAGGACTTCAGCATGAGGATTTGAGGTGTTTTATAACCACCTTGGGAGGAACCATGACCTTCTGAATAGTACATTTTTTTGAGCATAGAGTTTGTTTCCAACAGGCTTTTGTAGCAGAACAGCATTTTGCCAGCCATTACATGGCGCAATGCAGCCCGAGCACACAATTAAACCTAAGCTGACCAGCACCCCCCCAGCTCTAGCAGTGTGGAAGAGCTAAAGCAGCATAAACCCATCCTTTCCCACCCTGGTCCAGCTCCCAGGCATGCTGGAAACTCTCTAATGATCAGGCTGAAAGGAAAAACAGGATGTTTTCTTGCCCCAGGAACCTCTTACCGACCCAAATCAGCTCTGGGAAATCACGACAGTGATGGAGTAGCTGAAGGGACTGAAGGAGTTTGTAATGTATTTCATGATAAAGGGCCTGTTTAAATATTTAACATTTTACTATGCCAAAATGCAGAGGGAGCACATTTTGATCATCCGGAGGGCTGACCCTTCCTTCCCCTGACAAACAGTCAGGGGGTTTAGTAAGTGAAGAAGTAACAGCAGTGAATTTGGTAAGACAAGTTCTCCCTCTACAGATCTTTTTGCTAGTGATGAAAGTCCTGGAACAATCAGCCTCATTCCTTTGTCACAGTTACATGATTTCAAGTGTCTTCAAAAGATGAACACCAGCAGAAAACATAGTATAGAGGCAGGGTTCCTCACACTGCCTTGAAACTACAGTGTGGTATCCTTCCTTTATTCCTTCTACAGAATCTAGCAGGTAAAATACTAGCACTAATTTACCAACAGCTCCTCATAAATGTTGAGGGGTTTTAGTGGGGTTTTTTGTTTGTTTGTTTTCCTCCCCCCAACATGCCTCCATATCCTCATGAGAGCTAAAATGCCAGGACACACCTGCCCACGGTCAGGAAACAGGCAGGTGCAACTGGCCACTGGTGAGAAGAATAGGAACTACATGCTTGGAACACTGATCTGCTTCAGAAAGTATCCCTGAATCCAGGAAATGTTTTGTCCGTTGATGGTCATTATCAATATTTCACAGCAAAGCCGAGTCATCCCTGTGCTGAGGGGAGATGCTGTTTATTGTTCATGAGCTGGGAGCTGCGCAGGGGACCTCTGGGTCCCATGGGTCACACATAGCCACTTGCTGGCCAGATCTTCTGATCCAGTACCTTCCAGTTTATCAGCGCATTTTTTTTCCTCTGATGGGAAGGATGCGCAGACAGCAGCACTTCAGCCAAAGCACTGCTGCAACACGAGCTGCACGTTGGGCAGGGGAAGCAGCGCCAGCACCGGTTCCTGCGCATGGTGCAGCCGCAGCACGGAGATGCTGGAGATGCACAGTGATGGAAACCATGTAACGCTAATGGACGGGCAACAGCGGCCAGCCTCCTCTGCTCGGGACACTGCACAGGACAGCTTCAGCTCATTTTAGACCACGTACTCAGTTTTAAAGCCAGCCTGTGTACTGCTTCAACCCATGCCCTGAGCTACTTTCCCCAGGTGACCGGGTCAGTCCAACAGAACAAAACGTGCCGGTCTCAGCTGGCCAGATCAGCCCCCCCAGGGCGAATCTCACCCACCAAGACGGGGCAGTTTGGACTCTGACTCGACAGAGATGAGGACGAGGGATACGCCGTGGAGCTCTGCTCAGCTGTTCTAGGGGACGGTCACGACTGACGTGAGAGCAGCACGATGCCTGGGACAAGCTTTGCGGGTCACTAAGCTCCTCTTCAGCAGCTTGCATTTGGTGGATTGGCTCTCTGGCCTTGTTTCCATGTGCAGAGTCCTGCGCGGTGCCCAGCGTCCAGCGCAGCACGGCTGCTCTTTGACACCTCCCGGGGGTGCTAGGGCAGCAAGGCAGGGAAAGCCAGCAAAACAACGGGCAGGGTGCAAAGGGGACCCAGCTTGTCCTCGGAAGAGCTGACACTGAGCAATACTGAGAACTGATAAGACTGTATTGTTGGAACTTAAGAAAAAATAGTTATTAGGGAAAATCAGTTTTCCAGTAGAAAACCAGCAAGCACAGAAATAAAGTGAAATGTAGTGAACACATTCACAAAAGCTGCCTAGCACCTGTATCAAAGCCCACCTATGCAGATCCCAGTATCCTGCCTATTTGCTCTCCTCTTTTTTAGGAAATAGTTTCAATTTTATTAAGTAATGTTCAGAAATCAGTACAACCATTCATACGACGGTTCAGTATATTAATAAATAAGCCAGACAGAGGAAACCCAGTAACAAGCCTTCTCCATGTCATAAATTCATCTACAGTAAAGCTCACACCTTAAAGCATTTCATCCAAATCACAGAACACATGCACACTTTATAATTTAAGTCTGAGACTTGTTTTAAGAGGTGGCCTCAATTACTGTGACTCCCCTGAGGTGCATCATTGGAAAGCCTTCACAATTTCTGAAACAGAAACATGCTGCATAAGGTCTCCCTTATAACCTTAAGCCCTTACAAAAGGTACTTGATTCCATCACATCCTGAAAGCAAAAGGAGATTTTCCTTGTAAGGTTTCGCAGAACATCCAACTCCTATACCTTGTATTTTCGGATTCATTATTTTTACTACTGTTGTTCTTCAGTTAACTCAGTTATAGGAAGGGGAGGCTCTGCTAACAACATTGCCTTCTGCAGTTCATTTTTCCGAAAGCACTTAAAACCAGATTTATACAACTATGGCACATGGATTCAACAGTGCTCTGAGTACTGTGTGTCTAACATGCAGATAACCTACATTTTAGAGCAAGCAGCCCTTCTCCCAGCAGCAAAGTCTGCCTGCCTTTATGCACATAACAGCAGGTACTGCAATAGCACAGGACAAAACAGCTTGGAAATGCTTAGGTCCCCAGGCGGGAACATCAGGACACAGACCACAAACCCTGCAGTTCATCAGCACAGCACTTGACTTACCTAACCAAAAACTGTATGAAGCTCCTTGCAGAAACCCCTCTGCAACTGGGAGGTTACCGAGCTGGGTCAGCCACAGCCTCCATAGCCTTAATGGGAGCCCAGCATCCTGCAGCTGAGCTAAACTGGGCTGAAATGGGGTCCTCGGCGTGGGTGGGGTGAGGGGGACCCAGGTGGGGCTGATCAGGACTTTAGGGCTGATCAGTGCCATCAAGGCCCTGTCAAAGCCAACATGTTTCCCAAGTCAGACATCTTTGAATGTTTTACTTCCTATTTATTTCTGCAATGTTAATTGGTATCAGTGAGAGCTGTGCCTTAGCACCACCCGGGCAGGGAAATGGGGCTGTCTACATTATAGCAGCAGAAGTTGCCACGGCTGATGTACGCTGGTACAGGGCTACTGAAGTCAGTGCAATCACGCGGGTGAGGCTGGAGGCTGCCCGGCTCTCCCTGGCCTCCCTGCGCCCAGGTAAGGGGCGAGAGGAGCTCTGCCAAGCTGCGTGCTTGCTGCCTGGCTGCGCTCGCTCCGGCCGCAGAGCAGCGAGGGGCTGGCAGGGGAGCACAGCAGGGTGCGTGCCCTGCAGCCTCCCCCGCAGCCTCCCCCGGCCCCGCTGCCCCCTCGCTCCCCTGCTCTGCGCTGCAGTGCCGGAGCTCTCGCTCTTCCTCCTCATCAGGCAGGCACGCTGGGCTTTCCTGTTTTCACAGCTCTCTTTAAAGAATTGCTGTTTGGAGGGTGAAAGCACCATTCTGCAAAACAGAAAGTCCGGGGGAACGGCACACCTGGGCACCTCCTTCTGAGAAAATCAATGGTATAAGCAAGCAGTCCTGCAAAACATGCAAAGATATCCTCATTTTATGTGGGAAACCTAAAATGTAAATGCAGCACGTTCCAAGAGCTCAATGAAATAGGATTTATGTCTTCTGTTTTTAAGTATTGGACACTTCAAAACAGCTTATACATTTGCTTCAGAAAACACAGTTCTACCCACATACCAGCAGTGCAGCTTTAGCTTCCTGGGCATTATTTTCAGCAGATTTGCCCTTTCTTTTGTGCAGCATTCATTGTCCAGCCTGACAGCTGCTCCTCTGTCTCTGCTCTCTCCTTTTTATCAGTAATCTCTTCTTTGATTTCTGTTTGGGTTTGTTTTTTTCTGTATGCCAAAGCTTATTTCTCAAGTCCTGAGCATACACAAAAAGACAAGCGATGTGACGAGAGTGCACGCACAGCTGGGATTTTGAAAGCAACTTCAGCGTGGCCTGCACAGCCCTACCTGCAGAAATGGCCAGTCGGAGGCCTCTCGCAGTCCTGGCCTGAACGCCCTCCGTCCCGCAGAGGAGGAGAGCCCGGCATGGTCCCGCGGCGGCGGCGGCGGCCGGTGGCCGGCAGCAGGCAGACGCTGCAGAGCCAGCCCTCGGCATTGCAGCTCCCCGTCGGAAACACACCTCTGAACGTCAGGGGTTTGACCTAAAACTCTCAGAGCATTTAAAGCAGATGCCTCCTTCATGTAAATGACCTCAGCCCGCATTTTCTGGGATCATGTGAGAAAATGCTTCCGGGTGTCGCAGTATTTCAGACTGTTTTGTGAGAACAGACTTTGTCATTTCTGACAGAGCCTCGATAGCCGGGACTAGAAAACAAAAGGATAGCAGATGGCCATCACCCTGTCAGGTGTCCACTTTATGTTTTGACTCGAATATTGTGGGACGGATAAAGAATAGGAAGCGTGGGTTGGCTCCTGTTTGAAATGAAAGAAGACATACAGGAGTTAAAGCCACAGCAAAGCTACAGTAAATACTGTGCAGCTGTTCGTTATGGTGACATTTCAACAAGGAAATCCTCCCCTCTGGACAGCAGAGGAAGCAGGCCTCCTCTGGAACAAGCAAATACAATAAATGCAGACAAAGACAATTTTGCAACAGGACGGTGGTTTCCACTCTCACGGGCACCCATCTACGGGCTGCGGCGGCTGGAGGGGAGGCTGGGAGCACAGCGCTGCCGGCGCGGACCCCTCGCGCCTCCCCAGAGCTGCTGGGCCACGATGCAATGGGGCAGTCGTGTGGCGAGCATGGCTGGGGCGTTGTTAACGTGCGGACTAATGACTGGTCCGGCCACGCCACTGTCTCTCTGTGCTTTTGGGGCTGGAGGAGACTCCCTCGGAGGAGCAGCGAGGTGCTCGGAGGTACCCCCGTGGCGGTGCCTCTCCCCCCTTGGGCAGGCAGATAATGGCTATCACACGCCATCAGGACACCGTGAGGCATTTCCGCCAGTGGCAACACCGTGCCTGACATTGTTACTGAAGCGATCAGCTGTTATTCTTAGACATGTGCCTCCCATAAATTGCAAGGTGCGGCCAGCAACCGCCGCAGCAATAACGTTAGCAGCGCTGCAGCTCTGCACCGTGCCCCTGCAGCCCCGGTGCCGCTGGCCTGCCCGCTCCCGCCCCGCACACGCCTCGCAGCCACGCACCCATCAGCCATCCCTCCCGGGGCTGTGAAACGCTGTCCTGCCCAGCTGGTTCCAGAGAAGAGACCTTTCCATTCCCGGCAGCTTCAGCTCCCATGGAGTAAACAGCAACATAAATCAGCCCGTGACAGGGGCGGGCGGGAGGGAGCTTCCTGCAGGCTGCAGCAGCGAAGGGCTGCGAAGGGCTGGCGAGGAGTTCACGGAAGCCCTGACCTCGTCTCTCCCGGGCCCAGGACCGCGGGAGGCGGCGGAGCACCCGCCACACTGAGCATCCTGCCCAGCTCCGGCCACAAAATCGGAGGCTGGCAAAACCACGTCCAAATGCTAAAGGTCATGGAACAGCTTATAACAACATCATATTTTGTACAAGGTCTTTACCTGTGCTTTGTCAAGCTTTGGGATCCCGTCTCACACCTGGAGAGCGGTTATCAGCCCAAATCAGCAAGATCCGCTGTTGTTACTACGTGTCACCGATCATGTTAGCTACTGCAACCACAGGTGCCATTCTTCTCTGTGTAAAGCGCTAGGGTAAGCTGAGTCCATTTGAAATCCCATCATTATCTTCCATTTTCACTGCTAACATTAGCAAGTTTGCTAATATTCTAGGGAAAAATATTTGCTAATATTCTAGGGAAAAGTTCCTTCCTGCAGAGAGACTTTAGCAGCTCCGTATTTGACCACAGCTACTGAGGCTATGCTTCACAAATCACTTAAGCTGCAAATGAACTCCCTTCCATCCTGCCGAGGGTCCCATAGGTGTATATTATTTGGTATTTAGGAAGAAGGGAAGGCAAGGGGAAGCTTTCGCACCTTCCATGTGCCTTTGCTCGCTGCTGCTGTCATTTGCAGCACGTGGGGTCACCTCGCTGCTGAGAGGGGGGACATGATTTTGGACCCATGGCATGGACATGGGGAGGGGAGGCCCCTGTGCTGTATTTCTGCCCCCTTCTGTTAGACGACCCCCGTCACAGACTCATTAGCCACTTTCAAGCCCAGCCTAGTCCCTTTGCTCACTCCACCTTTGCTGAACAGAAAGGTGCTTCCAAAACCAGGCTCAGCATGCCTAAGCCCTGAATTGCTCCTGAAAAGGCCTCTCCTCCCCTAACCCAAGTGCAGGGCGAGCAGGGTGACCGTGCATCCCACTCCAGCGCCCCACAGGCCATCGAGCGATCCCTGCGCTGGAGGCGCTGGGGGCGCTGGGGGCACTGGAGGTGCTGGAGGCGCTGGGGGCACTGGGGGCGCTGGGGGCGCTGGGGGCGCTGGAGGCACTGGAGGCGCTGGGGGCGCTGGAGGCGCTGGGGGCACTGGGGGCGCTGGGGGCGCTGGGGGCACTGGAGGTGCTGGGGGCGCTGGAGGCGCTGGGGGCACTGGAGGCGCTGGGGGCGCTGGGGGCGCTGGAGGCGCTGGAGGCGCTGGGGGCGCTGGGGGCGCTGGAGGCGCTGGAGGCGCTGGAGGCGCTGGGGGCGCTGGGGGCGCTGGAGGCGCTGGAGGCGCTGGAGGCACTGGAGGCGCTGGGGGCGCTGGGGGTGCTGGGGGCGCTGGGGGCACTGGAGGCGCTGGGGGCACTGGAGGCGCTGGGGGCGCTGGGGGCGCTGGAGGCGCTGGAGGCGCTGGGGGCGTTGGGGGCACTGGGGGCGCTGGGAGCGCTGGGGGCGCTGGGGGCGCTGGAGGCATGGAGCGAGGGTGCTGCTGTGCTGCTCCTGCCTCGGTTTACCCTCTGCAGCTGCATCGGCCTGGGAAGGATTGCTGTTATTTTCTCCGCTGGCATGTGGTGACCTGCCTTAGGCACCAGCTAACGAATGGCAAGGAATGAATTCAGCTGGCCAGAGAAAGGAATTTGCTGTGGGAAATGCTGTCATTTTGACATTTGATTTTATCCAAAATTAGGGTGAGAAGTGGAGACACTGAATACTTTCACAAGATTTCAGCTCAGACAACAGCTATTTGAGCTGTCCTGGCATTCTGATCTCAGCGTGAAACTCTAATTTGAAATCTTTCATTTCAAAATACCATTTCAGAAGCACAATTTAGGGAAAGCTGTACCCTCCCACTGAAACAGTTCCAGGGAGAAATGTTTCAACCAACTTTAATACTGAATATGTAGGAGCTAAATACGCAATAACTGATTTGCCTATGCACAAGTGTGCTGTTCTGCATCTGAAGAGCAGCTATTCCTCATCTCTCATCCATAAAGTCCTGCACAGGAAAAGTAAATTTCAGGGAAATGTGGACGGATGCCATCAGAGAAACCCAACTGAAATTCACATGAATGCTCACAAACACTGACTGTGTCCTTTTTAATCAACTCCTATTGCAAACTTAATTTGTACTGATCACGAATATTTAAAGCCGGAGTGACTACAAACTGTGCTGCTCTTGTTTGCGAACAGCTGTTCTTCACTTACAAATTGGTGGATTTTCATGTCCTCAGGGGTAAAAAAATATTTGGGAATTAAGTAGCCTGGAATGTGGGATATTCCAGAATATTCTGGAATAAAGTACTGGAGCAAATAGGCTGTAGCCTGTTCCTGGCTCGCTTATGAAGGGCAGGGAGAGCAGCGGGAGGACCGGCAGGCTGCGAGGGATCTGCCAGTCAGGCAGGGTTTGGGTGCCTGCAGCGGCAGCCTTGGGCAGAGGGGAGGGCATGCCTGACGTGTTCAGCAATGGGCTCGGGGGGTGCATGTACCCTTCATGACGCTTTAATAAGTTGCTTATTGCAAGCGTTAATTTTTTTCTCCCAAAATTGCAAGGGGGTGGTTTTTTGCAGCTACGGCACCAGCGTTTTGCACACCCGAGCACGCAGCTCTGTGGGTCGCCAGGACATGTCCCCCGCCGGCACCAGGTCTCTGCTCTGGCCACGCTCTCTCCTCCCAGCTCACGCTCAGATAAGCTTTTCTGTGGTTGTTTCGAGCTTAGGTTTTCTACTTGTCTTTCCTCCCCCTTGCCTGCTACTCCTGTCCTCCCTGCATCCCTCTTGGCTTGCTTTCTTAGAGAGTACCAAAATTGGCAGCTTCTGGCATTTACTAGTCTTCTAAACTCCTATGTTTTTTAAAGCTAATGCAGCAAGGAAGCCAATAACCCCCTCACATAAGCTTTTCTACCATTTTATATAAACTCCAGTGATGAAACTCTGCCTTAGGATCTTCTCCATGTCAGCCAGAGGAAGGCCAGCAGATAACATAACCCTGAAGAGGAGAGCGTTCAGAACACCCCGAGCACACCGGGGCAGGCAGGCTGACAGCCGCGCGTCTGGGGCGATGCCGGGGCGCGGGGCCGTGGGGGCCCCGTGGGCTGGTCCTTGCCCCGGTCAGGGACTGGTGCCGTGGTTGGGGACCGCTGCCCCCGTGGGGGACTGCTGCCCCGAGGGCGCCCACGTCCCCCGGCAGCACTGCGCCGCTCTCGGGCAAGCAGGGGCCTGGCCCTCCCCACCCAACTGGTTTGCAACCAGCACAGCAAGTTGCTTAAAGTCTTTCTCCCAATGAGCTCATCTGGCGTCCTTTGGCTAAACAGTATTAAATGTGTTTGATTTTTCTCTTCTCGAATATTATTTCTTTATGCTCGAACCCAGAAGAAACAAGAGAATCAGAGCAAAAAAGTGCCCGGATAAACCAATCTCCACAATCTGCGCCATGTTCATAGTGATGATCAGAGCCTGTTGCCTTCAGCTCTTTGTAGGGGGTATCTCAGCGGGGGTAGCCTTTGCCTGATCTGCGGACGTGTTGCTTCAACTGAATCATTTTTCCTGAACAGAAGCGCTGTCCTTGCAGCCCTGAGCTTGCAGCAAGGTCTCAGTCCTGGAACACAGCAGGATGGAGCAAGCAGAAAGCCAGCATCAGGCCAGCGCCTTGCCTGGCGTGGGGCTGCCCAGAGCTGGTGCGACTGCCCAGCTGAGGGCATAGTGAGGGCCACCAGCGATGTTTTACACCTACTAGGACAGGGCACGGGGCAAAGCTTGCCCTGCAGCGCTGTACAACGGACTGCCTCGCACAGCGAGAGGGACGCCATCCCCCCATGGCTAGGTGTGGTGGCGTCAGTAAAGTAACAGGGACATTTAGATCAGGCCTAGACACACTAGATCACCTTTCCTTCTCATTTTGCAAATTCCTTTTCCTTTCGAAGCCACGTGTGACACAACTGTTAACAGCGATGCCATGCTTTTCAACAGAAAGCATTTACGTTATGCTATTTTGCTTACTGGCTGTACCTCTGATAAGAAGCCATCATTTCTAGACAAGTAAAAGACAAATTTTCGTCTACTTGCTTGACAAGCACCTGCAGATTTCCTCTTCTTCAAACCACACACACCCAGCTCCGTGCAAACCCCCCGGCAGGGCGATGGAGCGTGGTGCCCCCAGGGCTGCCGTTGAAGGGCCGTGAGCTCCGTCCGGCACCGGGAGCGTTTGCTCTGCGGCCGCAGCCGTCGGGAGCTCCTCAGTGGGGTGGGGGCTGTGGTGGGGGACCGCTGGGCGGGAGCTGGGGTGCCGCAGGGGCAGCCCTGCCTGGGGAAGGACACTCGCCCGCAGCATTGCTGTCTGCTCGAACGGAGACAGGTCACATTTGCCATTCCTGTAGCTCACAGTCACTAGAGGGGAGACTTTACCTGGGATGCTGCCCTTATGCTTATTCTTGAGTACCAGCGCAAGACTTTCCAAAGGAAAAAGGTGAAGCTTTGCTCAAGGTCCACTCTGGCCCCTCCTCAGGAGGCAGAGGGACCTTTGGGATTTGGGACTGTGCAGGAAACGTCGCAGGACCGCCCGTTGCAGGCGAGGGACCTGCAAAACACCGGCATTCAGAGGACGGCTCTGCAGGCTGTGCCGGGCTCGGTGGGCAGGGGGGACGCGGAGGCCGGCATGCCCGCCTTGGCAGGAGCTGTGCGTACCTGGGAGTTTGCCAAAACCCTTTGGGGAGCACAGACGCAAATCCCCTGGCAGGAAAATCATCCTGAGACCCTTCCTACAGGTGTGGGAAACCTCATATACCGGCTCTGCGCCTTGCTGAAGATAGAGTCAAACAGAGCGGAAAGGCCTGAAGAGACAACTTTGATCCGGCAAGAGGCTCCGCTGGCGACTCGAGCGGGGCGAGGAAACAGCGCGCCCATGTCGGCACCCTGCCGCGCGCCCCGCCAGCCCCGAGGAGCATCTGCTCTCGCCTGCATGCCCTGCACCGGGCATTCTGGGACTTCTCCTCTGAGTGTTTGTCCTCCCAAAGAAACTGAATCTCTGCTTCACAAGGGGATTAGTCGCTCCTTCATGGTGATACTGTCTCCAGCTGGCGCCGGGCTCGTGAAGGTCAGCCCGGGACGAGAAGGGGACCACCGTCCCCAGCTCTGCAGAGGGGAGGGCACGGGTGTTCCCGAGGGAAAGAAAGGTGCCTTTGGGGACGCCCGCATGGCGCTGGGAGGTCAGAGCATCGCCCGCGCTGCCGTGAACGCCTCGCTCCCCACCTCAGTCCTGGCTTTTCCAGCCCGGCCGGCGGCAGGCAGTGCAGCCCCGCGCGGAGAGGGGAAGCGGGGGCGGTTAGTGCAAGTGTGGGTAAAGCCTCGGCGCTGAGCAAAGGTTGGCGTCAGCTGGTACTTCAACCAGGCTGGCACCGTCCTGAGCCTGTCACCCGAGGGGTGACCTCAGGCTCACCAGGCACGGGGACGGGGGAGTTCAAACCCCTGTATGCACAAGGGCAAATGTGTAACTCATGGACACAGGCACATCCAAGCATTGCCCTGAAACAGGACTTCTCTGAGCGTAACTGTGTCCCATATTCCACAAAACATCCAGATTCTCATGATGTGTATATCAAAAGTTACTGTAAGAATAAGCAGAATGGTATGGTAATGGTATGTCAGCAGCAGCACATTTGAAGCAGAATTTTAAAAGATACTATTTTTCTACATTTTAAGTGTGAAACCTCTAATATCTATTGCTTGCTTGTTTGCTCCATTAAACGATGCCTTTCCACCCCTCCAGGCAGGCTCCTGTGATGGAGGTGGCAGGAGGTGAGCCAGATGGGACCTGGAGCTCGGCGTCCATCGCCACGGGGGCAGAAGGGCACCGCCGCCCCCCCGACGCTGTCCCCAAGCCCTGGTTGTCTGGGAGCTGCTGCAGGGCCCGGGCGGCTCCCCCCGAGGAACGAAGCTGGGAGGTGATTAGCAAAAACTCTCTCCTTGCTTTTGAGGGAGCTGAACACAGTCTGCACAGCAAAACATGTCCCGGTTCAAAGCCTGTGGCAGCTCTTTTCGCAGGCACCAGCTTCACCCCTTGGACCGCAGCACCTTGGATTAAAAAAGGCTCCGCGCAGGGGAAGACGAGCAGCTGCCTCTACTAAATGGCATTTTATCGCTGTACGGAGTGACAGAGGGGAGGGAGGAAGACACTGAAAATGTCATTGAACACAAGGAATTTCTGCATAATACTCTGCGTTATCTTGCCATTTATTATGTCGCTACATAAGTAAAAGACAGCGTTTCCCTTCAGTTATTTTGCTCTTTGGGTCAGAAATAGTCTTTGCAGTCTGCACGCGTGCAATGGCTAGCAGACAGGAATCAAAGCTATTATAATATATGACTATAATACTAATAAAGAGATTTCCAAAGTCCATTAGATATACAGTAGGATGAGAACATAACCCATCTAGAAGCACGGTGCTATGAGACTACTCAGTCTCTGTGCAAGAAATCACAACGAACCAGCCAAAAATGGGGCCCAGGTGCCTGAACCCTCATTTTTTAATTGCCTGTCACAAGATAAACTGGAGGCGATGGTGGCAGCAGCCTGGAGCAGCTCAGCAGAAGGACGGTGCTTTGACAGCGTTTTGCTGCCGAGGGGTGAGGGGGAGCAGGGCTGCCCGGGGGTGAGCCACGGGCCGCGTTTGCCGGAGCTCTGGCCCACAGCCACCGCCGCGATGGGCAGGGACACGGCCAGATCCCCGAAACGGGCAGGTGCTGCTGGTACACCACCGAATTACCCTCCTGAATGCACGTCTTCTGGCAAGGGGTTTCTGAATAATTCATTAACTGCCATAAATTTTTTAAAAATCACCCTGAATTGGTAGCTATCCTCATCTTGTTCACTTTTCACCCAAAAAAACCCCAAAACCCAAACACCCCAGTCTTTTAATTTCAAACACAATCAATACGAAATATTGGTCCATACAGTCCAAGGTTCATTGCTTTCAGGCAACCACTCATAAATATTCATTAGAGAATTAAAGAGCTATTAACAAGGGTAACTGTTGAGGAGCCTTCATTAACTGTCTTCCACAAGAAATGAAATTTGCATTTTTCGGTGTGGAAATCCACTTTGTGAAATGGCACCTTGCATGACAATAAAATGTGAGGTAAAACCTGATGTGAAGGCAAGAAACACCCATTTCTGACACAAAGGACGCTTTGGATTGTGCAGCTGAGCCTGTTTACGGAGCTGCTAAGAGAACACTTTTCGTGACCCTGACTCACTCCGTCCTGCCCCGGGCGCATTTCCCGGCCCCAGCGCCCTGACCCACCTCTCCCCACGCCACAGCGCACAGAAACTCAGCTCTTTTCAGTAACTGTGATTCATCCTGATTTGCATATCATGGTCACTGCCTCCACATTTCCTCTAATTAATTCCCCAGAAAGACGCTTCACCCTGCAGCGCTGCGTAATTATAAGTTGTGTTCGTATTTATCATAGCACGAGGCTTGCATCCCCCGTCGGGACTGGGGTGCCGCGGCGTGTACCCGACGGCGGGTGCCTCCACAGCCGGCTGCCCCCTGCCCCGGCGCAGGTGGCGACGAAGGCAAGTGGGCACGTTACCTACACATGCACAGCTTTGCACTTCGGGGCTGTGTATTTGCTCTCCCGTTGCACGCAGGGGCTTTTATTACTGTCTCACACCCAGAACTGGCAGGCGTGATCACATAAGCAATACCTACCGGCCCCTTGAGTCGTCCATAAGAGAGGGGTAGGGGTTCCATGGATTTTAGCTGAGAAAACTGGGCAAGGCAGGGTCTCAGAGGGGAGCAGGAGGAAAATGATCGTTTTGGGGCCAGCGAAAGCAAATTAACAACAGCTCTGCCGTTGAGGGCTGCAGGCCAGCCCCTGCGACACGAGCTCCCTGCGTGCCGATTTACACGTGCAGCGGCCGCACGACACTGTCAAGACAAACGGCCCTGCTGTGAAGCCGGTAATTTTCCTACAACTGCAGCAAATGGAAATGCATAAGGGAATCCCAGGGGAGGTTCTATTACGTATAGCAATTATTTCTCAGCCTGAAAGGCAAGACAGTAATCGCATCCCCTAATGCCTCTCCTAAAGCATAATTCAATAATTAATATTTGCTCTTAGGCATTTGTAAAATAATGGCATCTGAAAATGGGGAACCCGGAGCAGCCCAAGGTTCCCCTCATGCAAAATACAGGGTTTTACCGAACAGATGAGAAGCCACTGGACTCTGGACTGGGATTCCCAGACCCCTGTGGGTCCGAGGGGTCCACAAAGTGTGACCAAAAAAAGCAGGACTGTTCTCAGTAGACTGGAATTCATTTGACTCCAACTTCTAGGGATCTGCACAAGGAAAGAAAATGCAAAAAACCAACACATGAGGTGGTGCCTTTGCTTTAAGGGTTTTTTGATGCTGCAGACCATTGCCTTGGGAAGGGGAGAGAAATGGCATTGGTGCAGAAGTTCCCACTAGTGATTTCTCTTTCCCAGGTCTGAATCACTATGGTGGGCCGTTTCTGCAGGAAGAAAAGATCCACTGAGCAATGCCTGACTACTAGAAGTCCTGCAGAAAACTGAAGTCCCATTCTGCTGCCGTCAAATTAGCCAGAAGTTATTTCCTCAAGTCTCTGAATAGGTACATTTAAAATTGCAAACTAACCACAGCCAGAAACTCTCATATTATATTTCTCTGTAAAACCCCGGCACGCTATATATATGTAAATATATATATGCATACACACAAACTTTTTTTAAAATAACATCTGCTACTGTTGTGCAGCGTGCGGTCTCTCGGCGTTTCACAAAACGTCCTTCATGCAGAGGACGTGCACTGGTGGAAGGCAGTCCCCCCAGGGGCCGCTTTCCCGCTCAGACCACCATCCGGCCACGCCGCGTCCCCCCCGGCCGACCCGCCGCGTGCCGGGCTGGGGGAGCCCCGGCGTGCCCGGCGGCTGCAGAGCACCCCGGGCAGCCGCGGGTCCGGCCCTCGCCGCAGGGAGCAGGCAGGCTGCCCCGGCAAGGCCCCTGCGGCAGCGGGGGCCGGCCCCCTCCCTGCCCGCGCTGCCCACGCTGCCGGCGGCACCGCGTGTCCCGCTCCGGGCACGGCCGCACGCGTCGGGTGTTCGGGTGTGACGGCGTCGGCGAGTATCTGCCGCTCTGCTCCGGCACCGTGCAAACATCAACAGCCGTGCTCCGGGGCCCGGGAAGTGAGTATAGATATTCCTGCTCCTCACAGACAAATGACAGAGAAACGTCAGTACACATATACGCATACATTTTGGTGAAAATTGTGTCTCTCTTTATTCAGTTTTTTCAAAGACAAGTTTCAAGCCTACACGCTTTCAGGGTAAACCTCCCTACTGGATGAGTAAGTCAAAGCCCTAGAACAAAGGCCGGCAGCAAACAGGATGCTGAGAGTTTGTCTGAAATCATGAAAGTTATGAAACATCTTCTGGCTTTCAGGAATGATTCATGATTTTTACGTTTTGGGGCAGACTTTTTTAGTTAGTCACTGGCACGGTTCCAGTGATAGATTACACTCTCAGAGCCTTTGGCTATCATTTCTAAATCCAGACTTTGAAACTTCATCCCTGAATTACACATATGACCTACGGAGCTCCTTTCTTTTTCTCTCCCTGAAAATGGCATTAATCTCTGTCTGGTTTTAGCTAGCAGAAGAACCTGAGGCCTGGGGTGACTTTCTCATCTGTCCCAACGTGCTGCCAGGGGCCCTCGCTGGGACGCTGCTGGGGTGGTCTGGCAGGGCAGAGACGTGGCTCCTGCTGCTGGCGGGCGTTGCACGTTTCCTCCAGGCATTGCACTCGCCCAGCCTTTTTACTGCATTTAAGATCACTACAAAACACAAGCATAAACACTGGGATTAAATTAAATCAAAGAAAAGGTAACATTCAGAGTTAGCTTGTTGGAATACAGAGTTTTCAAGAAATATGTATCACAAATGTTGAAACCAAAGAGTAAGACTTCTGCAAATGTACACCACGTTAAACTCCCTCAGTCAGCAACAGGGATATCAGGAATCAGGGAAGACCCCGGTGCTCACCAGCACTTGTGCAGGTGGCCCCGGTGCTCGGGGATGCCGGCCGCCGCTCCCGATGCCCTCCAGCCCCGGGCAGTCACGTTCAAAGGCTTAATTTCAGATCGCAACATTTCACTAATAATACCTTTGGCATAAAAGCCTGGCGTATGCTACTTTGCCATGCGGAAACGTGACGCTGAAGTTCTGGTTCGGCGTGATTTATGGAAAGTTGTGCCATTCAGAGTGATTTTGTCTGTTCTTTGGCTACACAGGGAGCAATGCCAGACATAATCCACACTTTGAAGTGGATGGTATCTGAGAAAACCTAGTTGTTTCTGAGCAGAAATTTGCCAAATCTGGAGGTATTAATTCAATTATCGAAAAAAAACCTCAAGGTGTCCCCAGACAATGTGAGTCAGCGATTCACCCCAGACCAGACATCAAGATCCAAATTAGAGTAACGAATTTAAAACACGAAGATGCAGGTGGAGGTGTCTGTGGAGCTCTTATCGTGCGGCCATGATGCTACCATACGGGACCAAACGCCCTTGCAGGTGAGTGTTAGATGGCCCAAGGTACAGGCAGAGGGCAACAGCCACCAAAGGCTTCTTCAGGGAGGAAACCCAGCCACCTCACATGTGGCAATGCTTGATCTAGTCCTTCATGGCATGCAGCGGAGGAGAGAGAACTGGAGGCTTAGTTTATTCCTAACTATTTAAACAAGATAACTCATAGTCTACTTCTAATTAGGTTTTGTTCCTAAGCTGTTATCTGATATGGAAAGATATACTCGTGTGAAAATGTGTTAGAATGGAAAAATCTGAGAGCCGAGAACTTTCACATGGGGCTTCACTGAACTTGGGGTCCCCACCTGGGGTGAGCAGCACCCCTGGCCCTGACCCCGTAAGCGGGTCTGTCCCTGCAGGGTCCGGTGATGCTCGCTGTCGACCTCCTTTTCTCTCCTGCTACACCATCAGGTACAGCCATGTCCTGGGGCGAGGGACGGTCCCCTGGGCAGCCGTGAGACTCTGTGTCTCCAGAGCATCTCACCCCACCTCTGCCAGAGACCTGGCCAGCATGACGCCACGAATGAGAGGTGCAAGTTTTAGGGATGTTTTTCTGGTGAGACAAGCCCTGACACACAGGCGAGCAGCACTTTTCAGTGTTGCTTTTTCCCAGGGAGCTCCTGCCAACGCTGCAACCCATGAAGCTGCTGAAGCCGGGGTATCCCCCGGGGGGGTGCTCCCTGCCACTCAGGGGAGGGATGGGGGTCCCTGCTGGGGGGTGGTCTGATCGTCCCCACTAACGCAAGCCAGCAAAGTCCACCTGCTCATGAATAACAACCCCCAGCCCCAACCCCCAGAGTAATCACCGTTGCAGCATCGTCCCTCCCAGCCTCCCTGCCCTGAGCTGCCCCAAGTTAGCCAAGGTCAAAGCAAAAGGGCTCGTAAACGCCTTGAATTTGGTGAGGACTTTCCCCAATTGCCCTGAGGGCCACTTTGAACCTCTGCCACCTCGCTGCTGCAGTCACCCTGCCCTCAGAGGCGCTGCAGCGAATGATCTCACCCGCCAGTGCTGGCTGCCAGCAGCAGCCCGACAGCACGCCGCGGGTGCACGCGTGGCCTGTGTGTTTCAGCAAGGCCAGAAGCAGAAACCCACTGATAAGCCTGGTTCTGCCTTCAACCCCGCGGCTCTGCCAGCTGGGAGCAAAATGTCCCACGCTGCAGCTGGGGCAGAGCGGAGCCCCCGAGCCCGGGCAAAGGCAGCGGGCAGGCAGGGGCAGGCAGCAGCCCCGGAGCTGCACGGGCACCGTCCGCCAACCAGTCGCTCAAGATTCGGTAAATGAAGGGGCCTCATTTTGGGGGGCAGAGGGGGAGGTTTATTTTGCTTCTAGTAAGAATTAATACCCAGTCTTCTCTTGGCTTTTTCCTTAAAGTAATATACTGCATCGCTCAAAATCATATAAATAAACTGTAAAGCCAAGTCAATCCACCTACAAGGAAAAAACAGACATTATGGAGAAAGCTGCATGGGTTTCAAACTAAAGTTGGGGAAAATACCTCATTCTTTTAGCTTATAGCTCACACAGAGTTGGGTTTTACAAGTTAGACATGGTTTATGTTACAAAAATCTGTAATTCCCCTTTTAGGCCATTCACGCAAGCTGACAGCTGGTACTACAGGTACGGCATATACATGCATCGGGTGTTCTGCAAAGTAGGTGATTTCTGACCACCATTTCTTATTTGCAGGAAAGCTCGTAGCAGAGGGCAACAAGTCAATTGAGAGGTGCTGGCTTAGATTAGCAACGTGAAAATTCAGTCAGGAAACGCTTTCTTTGTCTTCCTAAGACTCACTACATTTAAAAGTCTTCATTTCCCCAAATGTCACACATTTTGTCCCTGAACAAACCTCTGAATGTCAATAAATACTAATAACCTTTATTTGTGAAAAAATTATACAAAGCCTATAGCCAAACTAATAATCTTCTTTTTTCTGTAAATAAAGGTAGGAATGGAAAGCTTTCCATGGTAACTAATACCAAGTGTTTGACAATGCACGTTAAATGAAACATATAAGAATATGTGAGCTCTTTGGTTCTCTCCTTCTGCTACTGGGCTTTGCAAAAAGAGTTTTTGTCTTGCAGAAGCAGCGAGGTGCCAGCAGTGAAGCCGGTAAAGCCCTGGCGGTGCGGGGACACACATGCTGAGCAAATGCATTTCTATTTTCACAAGCGAGAAGGCAAAGCAAATACACCGATACTGTTTGCACAATAGAGAAGGGAGGGGAATATCTCCATTATCAACTAGTAATTTTTCCAGACAAAGAAGTCTTTTCTGTAGCACAGTAATCCTTTTAGGCACCAACCATATATAATTGACACTTCTCTATTATACACCTACAGAAGCACAAGGTTATTTCTTGTTTAGCTAGTTTTCAAGCCAGCGTGCCAGCTTTCCACATTTTCCATTACTCCACACCTTACGTATTGCTAATGCCTCCGATAGGAAATTACACACACTCTAATTACGGCACGCCGGGCCTGTCTGCGCGGCTCCCCCTGCCCTGCCGGGCTGCATTGCTTATTCAGAGCATCAGCGAAAATTCCTCTGCGCTATTCAGGCATGACCTCCCCGTTCAGGAATCAGCTTTAGTCTCCCCTGATGTGTGATTTTTCCATTTCCTCCCCAGGCAGGTCTTGCACAATGACCCCGCAGCGGCTCTGTCTTTGCAATGGAGCTCATGCCGTCCAAGCCCTTCCAGCTGCTCAGAGGCGAGTGCAGACAGCCCTTGGAGCGGAGCACCCTCTCCCGCTGTGCCACGAGCAGCCAGCATCCCCGGGCTGGAGCCGTTCCCGCGGCGCAGGGCACCAGCGGTGGCATCCCCAGCATGAGCTGCTGCCTCAGCCCTGGCCTGCGTTGCCACGAAGGCAGAAAACGCAGATCAGAAGCCATGAAAGCCACGACACCTGGATTTCTTATGGGCGCCAGCTCCCAAACCCACTGCTCGTAGAGGGTTTTGCATCACTCTTACATCTCTTGCATGAGAGGGGATTAAAACCAGTTTTGAGTTTTGCACTGCAGAATAGCCAGTGACCAGCGTCGTCCCTAAAGCCGTGTGTCTGAGTGCACAGCAAGCCCTGCGGCTGGGGGCCAGCAGCGTCCTCGGCCGGCGCGAGGCTCCCTGACCTGCAGAGGCCTCTGGGGATGGGCGGCTGCAGGAGCCTGCGGTACAAGGCGCTGCCCGACAGCCACACAGCAGCCGACTCCAAAGGAACCAGGCTTTGTGTCACCATGACAAAGGCCGAGTGCTATTTAAGAAACAAGCACCAGGTTAAAATCAATTTGGCAAAGGTGGCAGTCCTGCCGCTGCCCTCTGCCCGCCTGGGAGCTCACCCAGCGCCCACCCGGGGACGCCGGCAGCTTCCCCAGCCATCTGCACGCCTCCCCAGGCACCTGTGCCGTGCACGGAGGGGTACTGCACGTGGCAGTGCGATGGAGATCATCCTCTCAGGCTCTGCGTTCTTCCAGTTTTTTCAGTACACTTTTGCAATCCAAGATAGGGAAATAAGCAAATGCAAAGGTGTAAGCCCTTTTGCTCTCTA
This sequence comes from Phalacrocorax aristotelis, assembly GCF_949628215.1. NCBI lineage: Eukaryota > Metazoa > Chordata > Aves > Suliformes > Phalacrocoracidae > Phalacrocorax > Phalacrocorax aristotelis. The sequence continues at coordinate 23,216,201 of NC_134287.1, read as the reverse complement.
TTAAAAGAAGCGTGCATCAGGCAGGGAGGAAAGCAGGGAGCCCCACGCCACCTTCTGCTCTGCTGCTGTCCGCGATCCCCATCTTGGTTGTTATCCCGCACCTTCCGACCAGACGCCCCCCGCCGCAGGGCTGCCTCGCAGGGGCGCCGAGCAAAGCCTCCAAAATGGTCCGAGCCCAAGGTTATACACGGCGTTGCAGGGGCAGCACCTCCCTGCTGCAGCCGAGACGAACTGCTGCGCGCGGGTGATGGCGTTGGTGCCCGTCGTGGCTCTGCCGACGCCCTCGCTCAGATGCGGTGTGGCGGGGCTGAGGCAGCCGTCGCTGGGGAAGCACAGGGGGCTGGCAGCGGTGACAAAGCCCCACGCCGCGGCGCGACCGCGCTCCCTCCACCAGCCCAGCCCCGCGCCGGGGGCACAGCGGGCTCCTCGGTAAAGCACTTCCCGAGCGCGGCGTCGCTCCACATTTGGCGATGGATGTTGGCACACACACGCCAGACCTGCTCCGCTCGGCGAGCAGCTGAGGCGCCCCGGCACGAGGGCTCGCTCGCCTCCTGCGAGCTCCCGGCTGTGCACGGGGCCGGCACTGCTCGAGCGCAGCAGTGGCGCTGGGAAAATGTGTGCCGAGGTGGTTAAAAACTCATTTTTCTCTGTGTGGGTGTTACTGGTGATTTAAAAAAATAAATGAAGTTAGTGCAACTGAACTCTGAGATAGTCCTAATAAATGTTCTGTGCTCTGTGAGTGGCCTGGAAATGAGATCAGTCAGAATTGGTAAAAGCCACAGCGTATTCACCCCTTTCCCCAGCCCTACACACACACACAGAGCTGAACTCTGCTTTCATCAGAGGATTTATACATGTTCCTTCTATCACCAATAGAAATCAAGGGGCTCATACTTTAAAGGCACTGAGCTGCACTGTGTGCAACAGACCCATGTTGGCTTAAGGAGCCCACAGTTTATTTTTAGACCCATTTATACGTCTCTTACCTTAATCTCTCCTTGTTTAATCTGTTTTTGCGCTCTGTTCTGATATTAGGGATAGGCAAAAAAACCAGTCAGGTTTAAAAACCCCATCCCCAAACCCCAACACCACGTGTTATTGACCACAGCGAGAGCAAACGCAGACATGGAGGAAACTATTTATAGCTCAGATAAACAGCTAGAGGTTTTGCTTAATGAAAGGAAATGGAAAAATAGCGCTCAGACGTAGACCTTGAACGTGTTGCCCTTGCCTGGGCTCGGGAAGGCTGGCGGGTTCCCACTGTCCCCAACAGCCCACAGGGACAGGGACGGGGACCCGGTCCCCACGGCACGGCTGGGGATGGGGACGGGGATGTGGGCGCTGCCGCCACTGCTGGGCACCGGCCGGGGTCTCAGCTGCCGCGGGCATGTCTGGATTTACACAAATGCTGAGTGGGAATTTTGTTTCTGCCCTACAAACTGGATGGGAGAAGAGAATGCTGTCCTGCCCCAGCCTGCAGAGGATTGCTGCTGTGTGACTCACACGGGCAGGAGGGCTTTAACCTGCCTTCGGCAGGGACAGGAGGGAGGATGCTTGGGGCACTTATTTGGCCAGGCTAGCAGGAACAAAGGTATTTGTTCAGAAAGTCAAACATATAGCCCTGTGTCACATTAACTTTGAACGACCCTAAACGCATTAAGTAGAACTAATCCAGCTGAGTTTTCCGGGGAGAAGGAATACACAACAAATCTCAACCAGCTTCTGTGCCCTGAGACTTCTGGAGTTCAGGGTTTTTATTTTATCCCCAGTTTTGCATCAAAGAGGCCCAGCTGGGGCCAGCTGCCACAGCAGAGTGGGGTCTCTGGGGAGGGCAGCCCCAGGCAACCCCAGGCAACGCCATGGCACAGCATGGCATGGCACGGTGTGACAGCACAGCATGCCACGGCATGGCATGGCATGGCGTGGCACGGTGTGGCACAGCATGGCGTGGTGTGACACAGCACGGCATGGCATGGCACGGCACAGAATGCCACGGCATGCCATGTCATGGCATGGCACGGTGTGCCACAGCGTGGCATGGTGTGACACAGCACGGCATGGCACGGTGTGGCATGGCGTGGCACAGCGTGGCATGGTACGTCACGGCACAGCATGGCATGGTGTGACACAGCACAGCATGGCACAGCGTGGCACAACAGGGCACAGCACAGCACAGCATGGCACAACATGGCACAGCACGGCATGGCACAGCATGGCACGGCGCAGCACAGCATGGCACGGCACAGTGTGGCACCACCCCAGCAGCAGCCCCCCAGCATTCCCCGTGCCGGCGGGGCCCAGGGCGGTCGGGGTCGGGCCCGGCCGTGGGCGATGGCAGGATGCGCTGTGCCTGTCCCGCAGCCGCGGCGCGGCCTGTGATGCTCTCCAGGGTTCCCAGAACACCGCTTGCGGCATCTGTGCCGATCGCCCGGTTTGTGCTGCTGGTCAGGCGCTCCGGGCAGGGAACGCGGTTCTAAGTCAAAACAAGCCAACCGTGTTCCCATTTTCTTTAGCCCACCTGAAGCCGGCTTGACTCAAGTCACAGGGTTAATCCCTGAATTTCAGGCCCAGGGAACAGGGCTGTGCTAATTCTTTCCTGGAGATTTGCTAATTTGATTTTTCTTTTCCTGAGACATAAAAGCCGAACCTCCAGAGCAGAACTTCCTAATCAGCACAGAGAAAAGGAAATCACTTATTTAGTGGGAAGGATGTAGGCATACAGAAGGGAAACATTTCCATATTCTTTTTGTGGGTATGAAAAACAACTTTAAAGAGTGAATCCCCTAAAATCTATTTTTGTTGCAAAGAAATGAAGCTTTGCAACCCTTCTGTGTAGTCGTCTTGTTCTCTGTACCTATAAAAGAGAGCATCAATGTGATGAGGTGAACTGGAACATCTTCATGTTCAAAATATTTTACATTATGGACTGGAAGAGGAGGGAGGAAGCCGGGAAGAAACAAAGTACTCGTGAAGAGTGCAAAGCCCTTAGATTAAATCTGCTGAGCGCTGAGTCAGTCCTGCAGTTTCTACGACGCCTGTGAACGTGTTTTGGAGTCCCTAACTCCACAGAAATCCAAGTTTAGACCCCCAGGATCCCATCATCGTACACCAAAGCCAGCCTGCAGTACACAGCAAAGTGTTGGCCAGATGAGTCGCCAGTGGAAGCCACAATTTAATTATCTAATAAATGATTTTAAAAGCGTATATAGTAGAGCTGTATGAGACTACTTCCCTGCTAACAAACAGCTGCCTCTTGCTACGGACACAGTAGTCCAGCTACTTGTTGTTGGGTCTTTTTACAATATCCAACAATTTTTGCCTAAATACACTGCGACTCTGAGGACTGCCAGAATATTTCAGATTTGGTCCAAAACCTGAATTTTAGCACCAGCTAAAGCTCTCATCACAGCCACAGGAAAGGAAAAAAAAAAAGCCCTGGGGCCTATCCGACGACAGAAGTGAGGCCAAGCGGCTCATTGCTGTACGAACTCTGCAGAGGAGCCAAGGAGGCTGCTGGAGCAGCGCTACGGTTGCTCCTTCCCCAGCTGGCCGTGGCACAAAGTAGTACAAAACATCAAATCTGGTTCCATTTTCTAGAGGTCAGAACGAGCCCATTTTCCACAGTTTTCTGCTGTGTTTTATACCCTCGGATTTTATCCAATCCATTTTAAAAGCTACTGCTGCTTCAAAAGCTGGCCTGCTGACAAGACAGCCCCAGTGCACTTGGGCACCGACCGGCGCAGGGTTGTGGCCACCTGGGGATGCCCGAGCCCCACGCTGCCCGCCGCCCGCGACCGGGCTGGGCAGAGGCTGCTCCGCGGAGCCGCGCACGGACGTGCCAGCCGCTGGCTGGGGGAAACCCGTGGCACCAGTGCTTCGTCAGCTGGGACACCTGGCATCCCTGCAGGCCAGGCTGCAGCCTCCAGCCCTTCCGCCAGCTGCAATTTTTCCCTTGGTACGTGTTTTGGCAGGTTGCAGGGTCCTTGGAGCAGTGTTCAATGACTTCTGGGTGCTGCAGGGGCTGCTGTGGGCTAAAAGCTGCTGGGACCCTTTTTGGCCTTGCACAAATGCCTGTAACATGCAATAGGGTTAAACTGGAGTTTTAAACCAGGCTTCTCCCCAGCTTTCCCTGTGCCCATTGCTTGTTTCCACCTCTCACTCTGCATGGGTTTGCACCCTCGCCCACATCCTTGGCGCCAGCCGCTGCCTCTCCCCCTCCCAGCCGTGCAGACCCCCAGGCTCGCCCAGCATTACCGCCCTGGGTGGGCACAGGGACAGGCTGGTCCCCGCCGCCGCCGCCGGCCTGACGGAGCACCGGCCAACAGCCACCCACTGTGGGGACAGCCGTCGGTCCTTGCAGCGGCATCCCCGAGGCCCGGCAGTGGATTTCCAGGCTAATTCATCTGCTGCACAGCAGCTGATGGCAGCACCATTATTCCTAGCCAGAGGTGCGAGGACATAATATTTACCCTTTCTTTTATGACGTCATTTTTCAAAGATTAAATTAGGGCAGCCTAATTTAAATCCGTGGGTAGAAATGTGCTGTTGGCAGGGCAGTCCACACCCGGTGTGGGTTCGGCGGCGCCGCCACGATCTGCTGGAAACAGCTGAGCTCTCTGTTGGGATGCCCGGTCGTTTTGGTCTAACCGCACTCTGCCAGCAGTGCCATTCAGTGGATGCCGGAGTTGCGTAGGATCTAAAATTCAGGAGGACAAGGGGATGATGCTTACAGGAAAGTCACACCGAATGTAATGGAGAATGAAAACATTCCCAAACCAGGAGGCTTACCTGCATAGCGCTGTGTAGTTAATGACAAAAAGATGACATTAATTTCTGCTTATTTTACAGCAATATCATCTCTTTTGCTTTTAATGGACTTTGAGACCAATTTCTACAAAAATCCTAAACTTTCTTTGCAACACTTGCTAAGCTGAATGCTTATTCCAAACACAAAATACAGCTGTATAAATTACACATTATTTAGTGACTCATAAGAAAAACTGTTAACAGTGAGGGGTGGCTGAGAAAATAATTACACAAGAAATCCTGCAAATTGGAAACATTGCGGGACACTCCCAGCATAAATCTGAAGGCCTAAAATGAATCTCAGCACCCCCCGGCTCTTGCTGAGGGCAGGCGGCCGCGGGCTCGGGGACGGGCGCTGGGTGCGGGGCCCGTTGGGCGCTGGGGCAAAGGCAGCAGCAGCACCAGGGCACCGGGAGCCCTGCCAGGCGCTTCCACGCTCCGTCCCCTCCGCGGTGGCTGGGCGCCGGGAGCGTGGGGCAGGGCTCCTGCCTGGAGGCACAGGGAGCGTTTCTCTGAAACCCAAAGTGTGTTTCATTTAGGAAGTTTCATGACACTCGCCCGAATCTGCAGCAATTGCAGCACTAGGCAAAGTGTTTGGGATGTCACCCGGGTGGAGGGAGTCAGGCACCCAGGTGGCAGTATGAGTTTAGTCCTTTTGGTTTAGCCTGGCAGTTAGGGCAGGGCTGAGCTGGCTGCCAGCCACGCTGGGGAGGTCGCTGGATTCCCAAGCCTCCCTTTTATTTACTAAAATTTCTCCAAATGATACGTGAGCTGTAACTTTCCCAGGTGTCTCCTGGGTGTCCCTCACCCATCACCCCAGATAATAACAGTGCGGTGCAAAAAAAACCCAAGAAACCAAAGAGCTGACAGGGTTGTGAGATGCCCTTTCAAACACCCTCCTGTTAAACTGCTGTCTTTAAAAGCGAGCGTCTCCTTTGAGGTGACAAGGCTGCGCTAACGAACCCTCCCCCACTGGGTCTCATGAGGCGCAGGGACCTCCGAGGCCACCTCGTCTTCAGCCCCCTCTACCCCGGGCATGGGAGGGTGGTTGTGGGCAAGCACGGGGGCTGAGCGGACAAAAGGCAGACAAAGGAGAAGAAAACCCCAAATGAATCTAAAAGCAGCCTGGAAATCATGAACTCCGGGTTTGCCACCCATGGGCAGCTGTGCTCGTCTTGCACCAGGGCCGTGGGCCGCGTGGTGGGTCACAGACAGACCCCGGGCTGCCGCAGCCCCTGCTCCCGGTCCTGCTGGGGACCTGGCCCTTGCTGCGTCCCCAGGAGCTGCAGGGAGCACAGGCCTCCCTCCTGCAGCCGCAGCCCGGCCTCCTGCCTGCGCGGGCGAGCTCTGAGCGAGCCCCGCTGCAATTAACTGACTGCTGGGAAGGCATTTCTGAGGGAAATAGGAAGCTGGTTTGTTAAGGATGGCCTACCCGGATCCAAACCTCTGCCCCAGCATCAGGAACAGCCTCAAGTTGTTGGAGCAACAAGGCCAGCCACGGCTGAGCATCAGCGTCACTCACCAAGAGAAAGGCAATGCTGCTCGGAGAAAATGAGTGACAACAGCTGGGGACACTGCAAAGAGGCAATACAGAGCCTGCAGCATCATTTCCTTGGGGGAGGAACACACGCTGAAGCAATTCTGCAGCTTAACACCTCTGCTTTAGTCTCAGAAGTACTTTGGTCCGGTAGCTTGGCCCTATGTTTTTGCTAGCACGCCCACGGGTGCCCCCGGTGCTGCGGTGTACACCTGCAGCGAGCACTTCCTCTCCCCTGGGACGCCTGTTTCCACTCCTGATTAATGAGGAGAACAGCAGCAGCACCATGGACCAGAAATGCCCATCTGCTTTGGTTTCACCTCAACCTCCTTTCCCCAAAAGGTGGTTTGTGTGTCACAAAGCTTTGGACATACTAAGGTATAATTTCCCGGATACAAGTTGGAAATTTTGACAGCTGCGCAGGGAGTAGGATGGACTGCAGACAAACCCAGACAGCAAATTCGTTCTTTTTTCATAACAAAAACAATGACTTCACTAGAAGCATAATATGCCGTCTTTTCCTCTGTTGGGAAAGTACCATTTAGTCTCCAGCTACTTCCTGAGTAAGCCAAAATAGCGGTGCCCAGCACGGGAGCAGGATCGGGATGGAGGGGAGGAGGATGTTTCCTCCAGGCAGGTGCAGAGGCTGCTCCGGGATGTGCTCGGCAGCGTAGCAGTTCCCAGCCAGCAAATACCATGAAGGTCAGCGACCAGAAATAACTAAGTTGGGTTTTTTTCTAGTTCTCATTTCACTCACATCCAAAAGCAGGATCCCAACTATTTTCCATGGTCTTTAACCTATGCCTTCACTAAGGATCAGCTGCATTTTCCAAGCGAGCCTGTGATCTGAGCTGCCTGAGCAAGAGGAGTTGACCCGTCGGCCTCCGCTCCTCTGCCCGTGCGGCTCCCACCCCCTACCCATGCTGCTCCCACCCCCTGCCCGTGCGGCTCCCACCCCCTACCCGTGCGGCTCCCACCCCCTACCCGTGCGGCTCCCACCCCCTACCCATGCTGCTCCCACCCCCTGCCCATGCTGCTCCCACCCCCTGCCCGTGCTGCTCTCATCCCATTCATTGCAATTAATAATAATTAAAAAAAAAACCAAAAAAACCAGAAAAACACATTTAAGTGAAACTGCATTTTTCCAAAAAGCCCCAACCTCATTTAACTGGAAAAAAATTTTCATTGAGCTCCAGTTCAGCTTCATTACAAAAAACTTCTAGTTTACACTTTGCAATAAGAAAAAGATTGTCAGCATTTTCAAACAGACTCTTAGCTTTGTTGATAATTCATTATTATTATTTCCTTCTCTTATAACTGTCAATATGTGAGCTCATCTTCTACCTGATAACACTCAAACTCTGGGGCCAGCAGTTAAGATAAAATGGGGCAATTGCAGAAGCCCCCCTGGGTAAATGTGCTTGTTCTGGCTGAAGGAAATGCTGCCCGACTGCTCTGTTATTCCCGTGCAAACGCATATGGAGAGGTAAGGGTGGACGGAGGCTCCCACCTCATTCGGGAGGAGCAGCGCTTCTCCGGGCGCCCAGCGAGCTGCTGGCACGCCGGCTCTGCCAGGGCAGAGAGATTTCACTCCGGTACGACTGAGGGCTACTGAAGATTTTGCTCTGATCTCCAGGTTCCCCTGGGAATCCTTCATTCCCTTGCAGGAGTTTCCCTGCCACAAACCAGCAGCGGGGTGGCTATCGAAGAGCAAACCCGCTCCGGTAGCCTGCGCTCCAGAGACGGGCCCCAGCCCAGGCGCGACGCTGCCGGCTGACTGTGCAGCCGCCTCTGCCCTGGCACGGGCTACTCGATTACGCAGATATAATTGACCAGAGCTTGCATAGGCGCAGATGTTGTAAATGGACACAAAATGATCCAGCCAAAGTTTTTCTTTTTATTCTAGCCAACCTATTTGTTTAAATCTTCTGCATAAGTGAATTCCAGACAGATACAATGCTCAGCGAGAAGAACATTTCTTCCATTGGTTCTAAATGTACCAACCTTCCCATTTGCACTTGGCCTCTTGAAAAATACTGCTGTTAATTATTATCATTACTGGATCATAGAAACAGTCTTGAATTTTAACCATTAAATTTAACTGACAAAGAAGAGCAACTCAAAGCCCTGGAAAATTATATGGATTTTCAGTGCAACTCTTTAAAAGGCTTCTTCAAAAAAATCTACTTAAAACCACATTATACTCTCTTAGCTTGTTTTGATCTTTTAATTCAATTGGTTTGTCCTTGGAAATCAATAGACCACTAAGAAAATACAGTTCTATTTTCCACATCTAATGCAGAATATGTGAATGAACATAATTATTAAGACGACCAGCCAGGTGGAAAATTCTGTCCATTTTATCTCTGCAGCGAAAGCTGGAGTATCAAACACATTCAGATACATGAGAAATTCACCTCCATTATGTTTAATCCTCCTCAGTGGCGGTACCGTGGTGTAATCGCCCCCTTGGCAGAGCAGTGGCACGCTGACGCAAAGCACATTCTTCGCCTATATTACATTTACAGCCCAATAATAAAACCTGTCCTTGGGATCTATCATCGACGAATGTTTGACAGCACAAGGACTTTAGTACCAGTAAAAAACCCAACCGAACAAAAACCACCCAAAAAACCCCAAATCGCGCTGACTGCTCTGACACAAGTGAGAGCAGCGGCGCCTGGGGTGGGCTTCGAGCGCGGGTCTTGTACTGAAACGGCGAGGCCGATGGCGTTGAAGTTTGAGGTGGGCTCAAGCCCAAGTGAAGCAATGCCGAGGCGGAGACCTGAGATCCGGAGAGCTGGGAGGAGAAAACCGACCCGAGACTCCCCTGAAAGGAGACCGGAGCTGACCTCTGCCAGGATCCTCACCATGAGGGGCACAGCGTGGCGACTTCGACGGCCGCCCTACGCCAAGCAAGAGGAAAGAAAAAGCCGGAAAAGTAACGGCCCCGGAGGGAGGCGCAGCCGCGAGGCGATCGCTCGGCCTGAGCGCTGCGCGCCGCTGGGAGCGCGTGCCTGCACCAGGCGGCGGCGGAGGAAGGTGGGACGAGGCCGAGGGCTCGGGACCGGCCGATCGCGGTGTGTGGCAGGCGGCCGTGCTGGCACAGCCGTGAGGTACAGGCGGCCGCGCCGGCACAGCCATGCGGTACAGGCAGCCGCACTGGCACAGCCGTGCGGTACAGGCAGCCGTGCTGGCACAGCCATGCAGTACAGGCAGCCGTGCTGGCACAGCCGTGAGATACAGGCGGCCGCGCTGGCGCAGCGCGCGGTACAGGCAGCGGCACTGGCACAGCTGTGCGATACAGGCAGCCGCGCTGGCGCAGCGTGCGGTACAGGCGGCCATGCTGGCACAGTGTGCGGTACAAGTGCCACGCTGCCAGGGCTGCTCCTGCCACACAAACCACGTCACTGCCCAGGCAGGAGGGTCCACCTCGGGTCAAGCACCTTCCACGAACTGTTCACCACAGCCGGCGTGTCGTGTGTGTGCGAGTGGGTTCGAGGCTTAAAAGCACCAACTGTCCATTATTTTGGGATTTTTCTTGGATTTTACCTACATTTGTGACTTGGCACTAAGAGGCTCCCACGCTGAGCACATACAAACACGCTAAACGGAGCATGGGGGGACGATCACGTACACATGTAGCATACGGGACCAGGTGCCTTCGACATTTGTTTATGCAGATTAACATTATAGAAAATTAATCGTAAGGAAAGCAAACACTCCAGCCTCACATTCCCTGCACGGCCGAGTGTGATCGTTTCTCTGGCCTCTATTGCTAGAAAAATCTTTCTTTTCATGTCCTTTGAAACTTTGTCCTTTGAACTACAGTGTTTTCTCTACCACTGCTGGTGGATCGCACTCCCAACAGCTGAGAAATCTGAGATTTAATTTCAGGCTTCAAGGAAAACTTTCAGTGCAAATTGATGTCCTTTAAGCAAGGTATACCTGGAAACTATCTAGTAAAAACCAAGATCTGCAATTTTCCCCCTAAGCTTTCAATAGTCTCATACATCTCAGCAGATCTGCAATATTTAGAAATAGTTGTTGTTGCCACTGAAAATAAAAACCACAGCATATTTGGCCATCACATACACATGGCTAAATATAACACCTGACGGAAAACGGCAACAAACAAGGTGGTTATGGCATGGGATAAAACCAAGAGACAAATAAACCTTATCCATAAATAAATAAACAAATAAATAAGTGGTAGGCACTTTCCTTTTCCAAGTTCCCACAGACTCTTTCGAAACAGGCATTTCTGTGAGTGACTGCAGAATTTGCAGACAAAATAAAAAGATTTTAAGCCAGCTATTACGCAGAGGTAAGGGTGGGTAAGCCACGTCCGAGCTCTCCAGCTGTGCTTTGCCATCACATGCAGCTGCTCTCACCTCCATCGCTTTGGGTTTGCTGGCAGGGAAAGCAAATGTGCTGCGCGGCACGGAAAGCGGAGCGTTGGGCGGCTGTTTGACCTGAACCCTGAGAGCCGTGGCCAGGCGTAAGCAGGGCCCCGGGGTCCCCGTGTGCACCACGGGTGCTCAGGGCCCCCTCAACCCCCCGCTGCTGCTGTGTTGCTTTGGGAAATAAAGCTCCCTATGTGCAGAAGGGGAGACCTGGCCAGCATCACGCACGTGCCCACAGCATCGAGTGTGTGGTTGCTCGTGCACTGTGCTCCCCGGTGTCCTGCTCCCCGGCTGGGGTCTCCAGGACATGGTAGCAGCATTGGCCCGGGCACTGGGGACCACTGCTGCCACACTGCTGGGGAGCCTGTGGGAAGAGATGCCAGACTCCCTGTCTCAAATGCGTGGCTCAACCCCGGTGCCCACCCGTGGGTTCGGACTTGCCCAGCTGTGCCCTTTGCTTGCTGCGTGGCAGACCCGTGCCTGGGCAGCTGGAGCAGAGCGCGGATGGAGGGCTGGCCCGGGGCCGTGGGGCTGTGCACCCCGGCTGGGCGTCTCCATCGCTCCTCGTCGGCCAGAAGCAGAGGTCTTCTTGCAGGCTCAAGAGTTCCAAGTATTTTCCACCTCTGCCACAGCCCCCCGAGCAGCAGCCAAGCACTTGACTGATGCGGCCAACTGCGGTCAGAAAATACAGTTTCGGGGCTGGGAGCGCAACAGCGTCCTGCTCAGTGCAGGGACCGGAGCAGGGACGCTGGGGCAGGGGCAGCGCCCACCTCCACGGACACCAGGGCAAGATTTTCCTTTGGGACCTGGTTCCTGAGCAGGAGCCTAAGTCAGAGAGAGCAGTAACAACATGTTGAGCATTAGTTTGGAGAGGAAAACTTGTTTCGTCTTCCTACGGAATGACAATGCAGTTAATTCCTTCGCTGCCACAGAGGCACAGTTTGCTCGTTGTTGTTACATTGGGAGTATTTTTTGCATGATAGTCTTTGAACCTGGGCGGCACTAGGCATCAGAAACATTCCCAGTTCTGGAAAACAGTTGCCAGAGCTGACATTTATGCTTGCAGTCATGCCTGCACCTCGATCTCCTGCTCCGGGGGAAACACCTGCCAGCAACCGACGGAGCCGCCTTCGAGGGTCTCTGAGTGAGTGATGCTGTTCCTCCCACGCGTGGGGCCCGAGCCAGGTTTGGGGAGGCAGCTGGCAGCCCCACTCGTGTCGCTGCTGGCCCCTCGTGTGCAGCATGCCCAGCACCCCCCTGCAGTGGGGGCACGTGGAGCTCAGCTGCTGCCACACGTCTTGCTCATCGGTGACATGCATTTTCTGTTACGGTGGAGCCTATTTTAAGCTCACCTGTTGTGGACCGTATCCACAGCAAGCTCGAAGTCAGCATTTTTGCGTATCTCCTCTGCAGTGGAAGGGGCATGGAGCCCAGCTGCCTCCCTCGCCTGATATAATTCCCAATTCGCAGGGGGCAGTTGAGGCATGGGGACATTCAGTGACCATCAGCATCAGAAGCTAAAAGGTGTCGGTGGCACTTACAGAGTATCTGTCACCAAATATTGCAGCACCCGGTCCCTGCCCCGAGCTCTGAGCGCCAGCCAGAAAACCTACATCAACAAACCAACCGTCTCCTCTTGTTTCATTAGTGCTCATTAGGAGGGTTTGCAATGGCATGTGGGAAGTTCTGCCAGCTGGATGTGGTATTTAAATATCACAAGTATAGTGTGCGCATGTGTGCGCATGCACAAAATAACCAAAAATTTATCACGAACAAGCATCTGCCTCGGGGAGCTCACATCCATGTGAAAAGAAACTGGCTGTGCAAAGACTCACAGCCAAGCTTTAGGTTTCCGTTCCCCCCCAGTACCCCCGCAGCTTACCCTCATTCCAGAAATACCCTCAGATTAACAAAAAAGAAACAGAAAGAGCCCTGGGAAACCAAGCCCTGCATGTCTTTGGAGGCTGAAGGCTTCCCCACCACCTTCCTCCAAATCAGCTGAAGGAGTCATCTGATGGAGGTCAGATGCTGCCAGGATTTTTAGAGGGTCTATTATGCATTCGTCCGGCAATGGTAAAGCATAGGCAAGTGCCCTGAATGCCCTTTCACTGCAAACTTTCTCTTGAGTAAATTTTCAAGACGCTTCTGTGCCGTATATGTCAGTTACGTACTGTATTAATGAGGTCTTCCCGAGGCCTCCGTTTGAAGTGCTTCTCTAACAAGCACAGACAGGTTAAATTGCCGAGGCAGGCGAGACCTTGCAGCTCTCTCAGGCAGCGGTGCTTCGTGCTCAGCTTCCTTATGGGGGCACTGACGGCATCAGGCGTACCCCGAGGCACGAGTTCAGGGGGTCTCGCAGCCCATGCCTTGCTCCTTCTCTGCCATCGGGATGTTTTACCAAACCCAGGTGGCAGCGTCCCCCCGACAGCGTGCCCTGGCCCTGCAGCTGGGACCGCCGCCGCTGGCCTCGCTGCTGCTGCAACACCACCCGCAGACCCGCGCGTGTCTGCACACCTGCATGCAGCGTGCACGCACACACGCACGCACACACGCATGCACACACCCAGCATCGCAGCTGGTCTCTGCTGCCCAGGGAGCTCGGGGCTCTCCCCGAGGCGTCACCGCAGCAGGAGGGCAGGGGCTCGGTTCCCCTCCTGCCCACGCTCGCACCCGGCGCGCCCCTCCAGCCGCCCCCTCCAGCCGTATCCCAGTGCTCTGCTGAACGGGGCTGGCTCTGCCTCCTGACCCACCCTGAACCAGCAGTCGCTGCTGCAAAATCCCGAGGGCTCCCTCGCTCCCCAGAGCTGGGCCAGCAAGATTTTTGCCTGTATTTCTCACAGTAATGTTTGTAACCTGAATTAGGCCACTGCAGCTGGGAAAGGGAGAATTTTAGTAAAAAGCCTTCTGTGTTCCCCAAACCTGATTTTAACTCCCTGCAGGGCAACGGGTTCTCTGACTGTGTCGTGCCCCCGCCAGGCTGTGCGTGGGTTAGCCCTGCTGCGATGCCCAGCAGTGGCAGCGGGGCCAGCGTGGCGGCACCAGCGTCTGCCTTTCCCGGGTGCTGTGAGTCACTAACGGTGCTGTTCCCAACACGCAGGTGACAAATACTGTGGGTGCGTTTGTCTCCAGAGACTGAGTTTTGAAGTGAAGAGTCTGGCTGCAGGGAGGATGTCTCATCTCCCTAGGAAGCCAGGCTCTCTGCAGCGTGCGTCCCTGGGGACAGCGTGGGCACAGAGCCCCACCACCCCCTCCACGCTGCACGGAGTGGGGCAGGTGGTCATCACCGCCCCTTTGACAGGCATCAACACTCAGCCTGTGCAAACAAGTGGTTCCCCAGAGGAGCAGACGGGCCCGGTGTCAGGTACAAGTAGCCCAAGGCGCTCCCGCTACCTCGGGTCTGTCCTTCAGCCCTGTCCTTCAGCCGCCGTCCTCTGCCTGGGACCCCGCAGAGCACAGGGCATGCGCGGTGCCCCGGTGCGTGGCCTCAGGCAAGATATTTTTAGGCCAGAGGTCAGAGATTGAACAATAAGTTTTGGAAGAAAAGCGTTGACCAGGCCTGATAATGGTTTGTACAGGCATCAGCTGTCAAACATTTATGTTGTAGCTCTCAAAATACAGGGAGCATAATGCTGTGCAGGACTCAGACCACTCCACCCAGAGGATTTCAGGTTGCGTCTGGAGGGAGGTGAAACGCCACACTACATTTAAAGCATCTGAAGGAAAAAACCCCACCCCAAAGCCTGGTTTTGCGTATTACACACACTCAGTTGCTGCATGTGGGAACGAATGGGGACAGTTTTTTGGAAGAAAGAAAATTTCTATAAAGTAATTGCTTTCCCTGTCCTAGTTTGTCTTTCCTAATCATAGGAAGGCTTGTGACGGGTATTTGGGGGAAGAGGGGTGCACGCCAGCTGCAGAGGCTGCTGTGTGCACGGAAGAGCTGTCGTTTCTCCAGGGAACGCTGCTGCGGAACAATGACCTCCTGCTGCAAAGGAGCATCCTCCACCCCTCCCTCACTCCCTGGAGATCCACTCCTCCTCCTCTTCCAGCCCCTCTGTGCCGCCTCCTGCCCTTCACAGCTTCCTCCTCCCCTCTCAATCCTGTCCTGCTTTAGGCATCTGGAAAACCCTCCAGAGCCTTGGTCTGCACGAGAAAATCAGCCACGGGATTTAGCAGGTGTCTCATGAGAGCAAACCATCGCACATACAAATGGGCTTTTTCCACTTTTTGGGAGTGGTTTCACTGTAAAATGAAGGTGGGCTGCAAGCAGGGAGGCGTCAGCGTGCACGGCCGGGTGCAGGCGAGCTCCACTGCCACGGAGAGCAAGCAAATCTGCCGGCGAGAGTGTGAACTCTCTGTTAGAGGCGGTGAGCAGTGGCTGTGTCCTTGGCAGGACAGCTTTCTGCATTTTCAGGGACACTGGACAGTGCAAGGATGAAGCTATTTTTGGCTTGGACACTCCACACGCCAGACTGTGCAAACGCAGGCAGCACAGAGCGTGGGCCCTGCTGCACCACGCCGTGGAACGGCCCCGCGCCCTGCCTGCGCACACCTGCATGCGTGGAGCTGTGCGACATGGCCGAAAGCAGCCTTTCCTTGCACCAACACCGCCAGGCGTGCACCGCGAGGAGCACGTGCAGAGCCCCACGCGCATCTTCCCCCACCGACCCCAGGAGCCACGCGCCGTCAGCATCCCTCTGCGTGCTGCGGCCCATCTTCTTCCCAAACAAGCAGGGCCTGCCCGTGGCGGCAGCAGCGGCTGGGCTCGGTTTGTGTCTCCTCAAGCACCCCGCAACCACTCGGGCTCAGAGAAGCGCAGACTCCCCAGGAGCCTGAGCCGAGCGGGACCCCCGGCCGAAGCCACGAAACAGGGGGACTCACAGCTGTGGGGCTGCGTCTGTCTGTCCAGCGCCCCGGCCCAGCTGCGCCGCTCCCGCACTCCCCGCTGGAAGGAAGCAGCCCAGACGCGGAAAATGCTTATTCGCTGCCAAAGGGCAAAAATGAGATGGCAAAGCCTACTTCTGCCTTCTGGTTTTTAGAATAAAAGTCTTGGGAACGGTGGCTTTGCCACCCCCCTTTTCCTGAGAAGAGATTGAGCAAGCCTTAAATACAGGCGGGTTGTTTTCTCTCTGGACTGTGCTTTAGGGCTGTCAAATCTTGCACAAAATGCTCACTCCTCCCAAATGGTTTTAAGGCACTGAAGTATAATAGGTGCTAACAAAACGTGAAGTGTTTAAACAATCTGACTATAAATCTCTTCTGCTTTCAGTTGCTCAGCCTTTCATCCCCTGTCATAATTATTTATATTTTTCTACACCGAGTTCCTGGACAGATGAAACCTCAGCATCTAATGGAAAAAAACAAGTGGGGGCGGGGGGGGGGAAACACAGCAGAAAATAAAAAAGAATCCTTGAATTGTCAATACACATCACACAGAAGGAAAACATGCAAATGCCCATTTTCATCACCCTGGCAAGCCACCCTGCCCCATCAGCGAACTGCTCTCCTTCCCCTGCCACTCACTGGATGGGTTTCCACCTCCTGCTTTTAATTCCTTTGTTTATTTAAATGCAACAATGAGTCAGCCCAAAGCACACGAAAAGGTGTGAGACGGCCGCAAGATAAGAATACAGCGCAAATTTTAAAAAATCAGACACGGGCTTCAATTCCAACAGCCAGGTGGGGAGCGGCGGCGTGGCAAGGGGAGGGCAGGCGATGCCGGCAGCTGCTGCGGTGGCCCTGAGACCCCCAGCCAGCACAGAAAGGGCACGCTGCCTTCGGGGAGGGCAGCTGGAGTTATGTGATCCAGTGCTTGCTTGAAGAAGAAAAATATTTTGCTTTCGAAGGAGATGATAAGCCGCTGCTTGGATTCTTTCAAAGTACATCTTTGGGACGTTTATGCATAGAAATTTCTTTTTATTTTTATTTCCAATTCCTTTTTTTAAGTCTAAGAAATGTGCTTGCAGTGCTGGTAGGGAGGATAACATAGTCATACAGTGCATTAATTGCCAGGCATGCATCACCCATCAGATTCAGCTCCAGTAGAGACCAAACCTCACACACGGTCCTAAACTTTATGAAATTCTCCTTTATTAACTCAAAGAACTAAAGAGAGTAAAACTCCTCTCCTTGGAAACATCCCAGCAAAGATTTACAGATTTCCACAGTCAAGTCCAAAGCAGAAGAGCAGACCTTGGCAGATAACGTGTTCTTCACTCCTAAGGAAGGGAAGGAACTCTAAGGAACTCTAAGGAAGCATTTAATGTTGTTGACTCACCAATGAAGTTCACATTAAACACAATCTATGTTTTTAAATGTTAGCCATAAATAACTATCGTATTTTTAAACATGATTTCCCTTTCTATATTAGATGTATATCTCTACCTAACACTGTATTAACTCAGTTGCGTTAGTTTACTTTGTTTACAAACAAGCCTCGAGTAAACCCTCTACTGTTTGGAGATGATAATCTATTTTTGTTGGTCTAAGCAAGAGTGCTGCGAGCAGGCTCAGACCGTGCTCCATTTGCTTCACGTTAGCTGTGCTCCAGAGGAAGGACACGGGTTTCTGCTGGAGGCTGACACCTGCACTGGTCAATTCGTTATTAGAACACCGAATGCTTACGCAAGGAAACACCTCTCTCCCCCTGTTCACCTCAAGCCGTAAGCCACCCCAGCTCCCTTAGCTGAGTAAGGAACAAGCCAGGGCTCGTTATCATCTGGTATGAACATAAAACATGAAATAAAATGATTAAGAAAAGCAAGCTGGCAAAGGAGTTTATTTGGTCTGTCTGGAGTTTAGAATGCATTTTTAAAGCTCTGCGGTCAGTAGATTTTGTTCTGCTGGAAGTGTAAATTACTTTTTCAAACACAAGCCTTGCTAATAAAGGAAATGCTCTCTGCACATGTAGATAGCTGTGCAACCTTTTATTTTTATCTTTTTTTGCAGTAAGTGAGCTGAAGTATCAGTGTCAGCTGTAAGTGGTAAGCCTAAATAGCGTATTCAAGAGCAGCGGGGTTTTATCTAAAGACCCTTCCCTGGGCAGGCAGGACAGGCTGTCCCACGTGCCCCTTTGCCTCAAACTCTCACCCATGTAAAACTGCAACGCAAAACACTGACACGCAGCAGGTCTGGGCGCAGAGTGGAGACTTTCGGCCTGTTGCCTCCGTTTGGCACAGCAGAAGAGGATACGGCCAGAGCATCAGCCACAAACTGGATCCCGTAGGCTGCCCTTGCTTTGCAGTGGAGCCCTTCTGTGCGCACAGGCACGGGTCACGCAGGCTGCAGCATGGGCCACAGCTTTGGGGGGCGAGGACTTGCCTCCTAATGCTGCACTGCCAACAGCTGCCTGAACGGCCACGGTTGAACCTACCTCGGGTAAATTTTGACTCCCATTGGTTCTGGGAACTTACTACTAAATATTGGGTCCCTATAACCCAGAAAATGTTGGCAGATGAAAGTCTGACAGAAATTCCCTTGATTTAAAAATTGCTGCAGAGCTTTGCTCCCACCCCGGGTGGTCGTTGCAATGGCTCAGGGCTGGGGCCAACAAGCCCTACCAACACCAAGGTGCGGGGCGTGCCACCGCGCTGGTTTCTGCACCGCTGCCTACCGCAGCCCAATGTTCGCAGTCTTTGCACAAAACCTGCAGTAACCCAAAGCGGGCAGCGCAGACTGGGCTCCCGGGGCTCCCCCCCACGTACAACACCTCCCACATCCCTGCAACCGCCTGCCCCCCAAACCCGTGGCTGGGAGATCTCAGCTGCAGACCCCGGCACGCATCTTCCCACCCACACTGGGGCAAGTGTCCCGATCCGCTGTTCCCAGGGGCACCACTCGACTTCCACCACCCGACCACCCCTTCCCCTTCCCATCTTTAATTTCCTCAGCCTCACTCGGATGAGGGTGACAAGACCTGCCTGCACTTTTGCAACACTTGAGGAGGTTAAAACCAGAGAGAAAGGAACTCTGCTCCCTATCAGGGTGAGGTCTGATTGCCTTGGGAGGGGTGAGGTCCCAGGCGGATCCCGGTGCAGCACCTTGGCGTGACTCAGCGGAGCCTCCCCGCATTGCCACAAGGCAGCGTGGCCACGCAGGCTGAGCACAGGTCCGGCCACTCTGTCCTCACGTGTAGCCCCACATGCCTCATGGGGTGTTTTAAAGCACGCAGT
Organism: Phalacrocorax aristotelis; assembly: GCF_949628215.1. Classification (NCBI taxonomy): domain Eukaryota; kingdom Metazoa; phylum Chordata; class Aves; order Suliformes; family Phalacrocoracidae; genus Phalacrocorax; species Phalacrocorax aristotelis. The sequence goes on along the minus strand of NC_134287.1, from coordinate 23,197,281 downwards.
CGTCCTGGGGTGCCCACCAACCATTGCCCCCAAGGGGCTCGGACCGATGGGAGGCAAGAAGTGTGCCCAAAGAGCTGGCTACGGGAGTGTCACACAGCCCCGCGATAGATGGGCAACTCTAGCTGATCAGAGGAAAACCACACTCATTTCACCAGCATGAAAGCCAAGGCCAGTATCAGTAAACCTGGCCCTCCTCCACCCTCCTGCTTGGGGGGAATGGCCCTGCAGCCAGTGCATGGCACTGCCAGTACTGCAAGCCATGCCAAGCCACTCAGAATCGCTCTTCTGTCACACTGCCAGTTTGTAAACCCCACGAATAGCTAATTTCTTAGCTACATGCAGCCCAGTAACTATATGCTCATTAAACACTGCTACCAGAGCTCATTAGTGAGCACATATGTCCTTGGCTGCTACACAGAGAGCACGCGTGGCTGCAGGGGGATGCTAACCTGCCCCGGGGGTGGCTGCAGGGGGATGCTAACCTGCCCCGGGGGTGGCTGCAGGGGGATGCTAACCTGCCCCAGGGGTGGCTGCAGGGGACGCTAACCTGCCCTGGGATGTGCTGAGTGCCCTGGGACGCTGTGTAAGGGATGCAGGGGCAGCTGCCCCACAGATGGGCATTCCCAGGGGAAAAACTGCCCTTGTGGCACCTGCCCAGCTCTGCTCCCCTGCTCCCTGCACCACTGCCTGCTCCAGCTGAGAGCAGCCAGGTAACAACATCAGTCACGCACCCTGAGGGCAGCCCCCTCGCATGGTCTGTCAGTGCCAAAGCAAGATCAAAACCACGAGAAAAACCTTAAAGCCCAACACCTGCAGCGCAGCAGTGGCGTGCACCGTCCCAGGGCGCAGGCCATGGGCACACTGAGCACACGTGTGCCGCCAGCAGCCCGGGAGCTGCAGCCCGGCACAGGACAGGCGTGCAGAGGATGTGCGGCGGGCTCCTCTGCCCGGTATTGGCACAGGCAGTGCCACGAGCAATGGTGATCTTGCCCCACTGGCTGCCCAGGGCAAATGCACGTGGCTGCGAAGCTCTGTGCCTGCCTGCTCCCTCCGAGCGCTGCTGGGTGCCAGCAGCGGATTTACTGCTCCTGCCGGCTCCGGGAGAAAGCTGCTGCTCTGAATCATGAAGGTCGCTTCCTGTGGAGCCTGCCTGTTCAAGTTGTTTTCCACCGATTGCCAAGAGCAAGGGCAAAAAGTACTTACAGCAAGATAAAACCAATACAAATCTTTAAAGTAAAGGCCAAACCCCAGTGAACTGCAGAGTACCACCTGGGACCGTCCCAGGTACAAACTCCCAGGCCATCCCCATCGCTTGTATGCCGAGCTCCTTCGGTGAGTCTCGGAGGAGCCCTTGGGCGCTCGCAAAGCCAGATTATACCAAAGCAAGAGGATTTCCAATCAAAGCACATCATGAGGGTTGTCCTGCCGCAGCTTATGTGCCTCTAATCTGCCTAGCTCGTCAGCATGCCCCACCTAATTACAATCAGGGCAATCCCGAGGTGGGCAGGAGCTGGAAGAGGACGTTTTATTTTCTGTTTAAATATGACACCTTTGCGTTAACCTACACCACCTGTAGTCGCTGGCTCCATCATGGACAGTGCAGTTACACCAGTATTCAGGGGCGTTCCAGCTAGAGATGCAATACACGAACTACTACAGGAGAGCCACACCACTGTATCCCCAGCACTGCGGCTGCAGCGCGGCCCTCATGTCCACAAAGCAAAATATAAAAGACGAAAAAAAAAAGCAGCACAAGAAAAGGGCAGGGAACATTTTCCTTGAGGTAACAAAGTTTTCTGGTTGGGACCTCCAGAAGTTTTGGGACTAAGGTAAAGCTTCTGGCTGGCCTGCTGGACAGACAGCTGCCACAGCCTCATTTTTCACCTCCTGAAACTAAAGGTATGTCTATATTGTCCATGTGTATTTTCCAGGCTACTGGAAAATCACCCTAAAACCCAGAGCGTCCATCCCTCCCCGGTCAGAAGCTGCTGCCCACAGAGGTGCCCATGAATCACTGCCGATAACCATGTGCAAGCCTGACATTTGGGAGGGCTTGGCAGCTGCCCTGCACCACGAAGACGAAGCCTTCCAGCTCATTTCTACTAGTGATTTATTGAAGACGACTGTTCTTTTCAGGAACCATGACTTAAAAACCTGTGATTTATGAAAACTCCATATGTGCTTTTGCTCTTGTTACCCACGGATCGCTTCCAGCGGGGTTTCCCCACCACTGGCGGCCATCCCCAGCCCCGTGTGAGAGCCAGCACGCTGCCGGCGGCACGAGAGCCACCCCGGGGAGTAACCGGGACCAAGGGCGCACGTGGAGCAGCAGCTTACAGTCCTCCATTTACTGTGCTCACCAAGCAACAGCATCTAAATTTAGTTCTCCATCTAATACCCTCTTTGGAGGAAGTGTCAGTTTTCCTCCGGCTGCAGGTGGCCAGCAGGCTGACTGCTCGCTCGGTGACTGACCGCAACTGACTGACCCCCCAGCACCAGCACCCCATGTTTTGTCGTGTCTCATCTGCAGCCCTCTGGTAAGAGGGGTTCGTTGGTGCAGTTGCACAGATATCACTAAAAAATCAGAGGTGCAATGAGAACCCACCTCAGCAGGCTGAGGAATGCCCTCTCTGCAAACAGAGAAGCTTTAACAGCAAAATGCAGACAGGAATTTCTGCAGAGTAGCTTCTTAGCGTGTGCTATGGGGAGAGCTCCCTCTCTGCACACCTCTCCCAAAACACAGCCATGATGAGAACAGCATTGCTGTTGCTGATGCTTGTAGTTTCAACGTCTCACCGTATTTTTTTCCCCTCAGTCCCAGCACCCAGAGCAAAACCATCTAGCTAAAATTTCTGCCTCAAAAGGAGAAGTTAACTTCTAGTCTTCATCTGTGAGGAGCAGGAAAAGAGACTCAAGGCCACCGAAGAGAAACTCAAAGGGCACATGAAAGCACATTATTTAGTCAACGGATCCCACGGGCGTGTGGTTTTTAGGCTGACTCGTCTTTCGGAGGCGCAGCCAAGGCTGGCCATGCTGAAAGAGCGGAGTCGCAGCTGCAGAGAACGTTCCCCCTCTCGGCAGCTCCGCGGCACACGGCCGGGCTGGCGGCACCCTCGCGCCTCGCCGCTGCGAGAGGACGTTCGTCAAGAGGTGGGAGCGAGCCCCCGGCGCCTGCGGCCGGCAGCGGAGCCGAGGCAGGTGGGCATTGCACCCCCAGCTGCGGCATCAGCTCCTCACTCCATTTGAGCTTCCCGAGACAACGAGGCTGGTAGTTCTCCATGCAACACTGAATCCTAAAATGTCTGCGGGTGCATCACCATGGGAAGCGGCTTTCCCCAAGCCTGCTCTGCCCAGCGTTCAGCCCAAGAGCAGGCTGTGGAGCTGGAGCGGCTGACCCCAGCACGGGCCACCGCAGCAGCTCCTGGGGAGGCTGACAAAGGTGTTCACCCCCGCTGCGAGACACCAGCCCACCCGCGGGAGCCTGGGCAGCCGCCTGCCGGGGTGCTTCGCCTGCAGCGAGGGGCAGGTCGGGGAGCTGGGCTGCCGGGTACAGCTCACCTGGGGCAGCCCCGGTCCCCGGCTTCCAGGTAAGGCTCTCGCTGCCCTGGAGGGGAGCCCTGCGCGGGGCAGCCGGGGCGGGAGGGAGCCCCGGGCATGGGCAGAGTCTCCCTGCGAGACAGATCCTTCAGCTGCTGAAACATCAGATAACTGAGGTGTGCCCGCTCCTCACTAGTCCCACAGCTGGCACCTCCAGTTCCCTGCACTCAGATGTTTTCTTCTTAAAGCTCCCAGGACTATGGGACTATCCCAGCAGCCAGGTGACTCTGCCTTCTGGAAAGCTTTATAGCCCTCATAGATATGAAATAAAATCTCAACATCTAAAATGAGTCAAGGCTCCAAGGCCACAGAACAAAGAAGCAAAACCACTTTTATATTTTTAAATTCTGGGGAGGCTTATCAAGGCCTTGTGAATGTTTGAGGTCAGTGATCCTGACTCTTCATAAAGGCCTTTTAGTGCTCATAAAAAAAAAAAAAAACACACTTAGTTTTTCCACAGTGGTCAAAGTTAGAACATTTTCTTCAGCACAAAACTGTTTAACAAATGTTTTAAATAAGGCGATTCCTGTAGTTGCTTAGGCTAGGGTTAGCTTTTAAGAGACAAGGGTTATTTGCTGTTATTTTTAAGTTACTTGAAGGAAATTAACTTTGTGCCCCTTTAAAACAGTGCAAGCTGAGAGCAGGTTTTGGTGATGTGGGTCTGAAAAAGCTCATGCAACCAATGTCAGCTGTCTCCTTGGGCGCAAAGATGAATGTCAGCCCCACCGCGCTGGCGGCTCTGGCCCAAAGCAGCTCCCGGGTCGGCTCCTGCAGGACGGGGCGGCCGTGCGGCTGCGCAGGAGTGTGCGTCCCATTAGCATGATGTTATGCAAAACATAACTCACAAAATTCATTATTTCAGAATAGATTAACTCTGTTCGGTGCTCACTCCTGCTGCTAGCATCACGGCTAGGTTTAAAAAGCCAAAGATGCAAATGCCTGGCAGTGTCTCTCCGGCGTAGAGGAAGGCAAGTACAGGCCTAAAGCACCCTGAATCCCCTGGCATTTCTTGTTTCTTTGTCTCAGTCAGACCCATTACCTTGTTAACTCACCACGTGGCAGGAGGATCAGCAAATCTTTAAACTCAATTTCAGAGAAATTTGATTGAGGAGTGACTTATTCCTACCAGGAATAAGTGAGGTCGTTGCTTCATAGGAAGCAACAGGCAATTTATTTTTCCTTTTCCGTGATCTTGGCTAACTGAATCACAGCTAGCAATCAGGCTGTCTGAGGGGTGAGGTCGTTAGATTAGCTCGGCAGAGGACACGAGGAGCTTAATTTGTCGGGCATCCCGCTGGGACCAATACTGGCCAAAGACGTGGGCTCTCCCACGACAGCAGCTAAATGGGTGTCCCATTAAAACCCCAGGCCTGCAGCAGCTGGGGGGGTTTGGTGCTCTGGGGCCCGGCCAGTCGACCCCACGGGCACTCGCAGGGTCTCCCCCCGCATCGCCTGGGCCGGCTTGCCCTCCAGCAGAAAGCTGCAGCTCCTGCAGCGAGGGGTTCGACGCAGGGCACGGTGGCCCTGGCCTGTCGCAGGGGTCCCGCCAGGGCACTCAGACCCTTTGCACATTTTAGGCTTTTGCTGTAAGCACAGGCATGGGACTCCCCCAGCTGGGAGGCTTCCCGCTCCATTGTAGACGGTGCAGAGGATGCCTGGGAGCGTGCCGGCAAGGCAACGCCACCGATCGCCCCTGCGGCACCGGGGCGCCGACCCGGCACGGACGGCGGTGGGCAGACTGGGGAGGAGCTCTGCCCACACCTCCCGGGCTCGGCTAGCGGCGGGTGAAGCATCTTGGAGTCAGTGCTGCCGAGGAACCCGGAGCATGGCCGCAGGGCTTGGGGTGCCCGGGGGTCTTGGGGCGCTTCCATCCCCGGGCCTCACTCTGCAGCGCTGCCTGCATTGCAAATCAAAACAGAATCCGGGCAGTTGCTGGGTTTGGCCTCCGTCTCTAACGGCTTTGTGTTTATTCAAACTAGAAGAGCAAAGGCACCATCACCTGCCTTGTGAGCAAGGCAGCTCTTCCCAAGGCCAGCCTGGCTCACCCACCACAGAGAGGGTGAATTTCCATCAACTTCTGAAGGGCTTTTCTGAGAGGGTTGGGCCTGAGAACTTGATTTATTGCGAAAGGTTTTCAATATAATGCATTGATTTCCTGTTCTGCCTTCAAGTCTGCTGTCTCTATTACATAAGGAGCCTTGAACATACTACATATAGCTGCCCAATAAATATAACTATCAGCAGCTAAGGAACAACAAACCAACAGTAGTACCGTGGATCCTGGCCTGGGCTTGTATGTCGGACACAGCAAGGCGAAAGGCTCCCCAAATCACACCGCTGTCACCCAGAAAAACGCAGCAAAGGCATCTCCCGCCATCCCTGCGCTGCTGCATCCGCATTGCGTCAGGCACAGAGAAATCTGTAAACTCAGTGAAAACACAAAATGGAGCTTCTCCCTTAGCCGCGAGCTGAGTTTTGGTCCCACGGGGCTCAGAGCTGAATGTCACCATGAAAAGCATAAACCCGTCCTGCCGCCAGCCTCTCCCCGAGGCTGCCGCGTGGTGCCGCGTGCTGCCGGATCGCCCGCCGAGACCTGCCTCCCTCCTCGCACCGCTGCCTCCCACACCACGCGAGCCGGGCTCTGCGCTGGAAAAGCCCAAGGTGAGGACAGGAGAGAGCACTTTTCTGTGGCAGCTTTGAGGACACACTACTTTTCAGTCTCTTCCCAGGAAAAGTGCAGACTCTTCCCAGGAAAAGTGCAGACTCTTCCCCTCAGCCCCCCAGCCCCTCCATCCCCCTTTTTCCTCCCCTTTGCCTGCCAGGACCTCCTTTCGGGATGCGCAGCGCCCGCAGGGATGCACCGGGCAAAGCGGCAACTGCTGCAAACCCACCGGTCCCCCAAGGCCAGCCCGGCTCCTGCTGGCACGTGGCCGCCTGCCACAGCGGGGTCGGCTCTCACTGCTCTCTTCCCCACAGAGGTGCCTGGGGTCATGGGTCTGATCCGTTCCTCCATCGCCTCCCAAATCTTGCCACCATCAGACTTTTGCTGCTGATGCTTCGGCAGCAAACGAGCTTCTCCCGGGGAACCACAAGACCGATTCCCAGTGTGCCGCCTGGGAAGGCTGGTGAGAACCGGGCACGTAGGAAAGCCCCGAGGGGTCACCATGAGGCCAGCTTTGCCTTTGTGTTACTGACGTCAAACCGAAACATCAAACTTCCCTGCAACATGATGGTGCAGGGGCTTCCTCAGGGAGCGCCTGCCTGCAGCACGGGGCTGCGCCGCCTCCGCAGCCAGACCCGGCCGGAGTGCTCGAGCCAGCCCTGTCTGCAATGCTGTGCCTAAGATACTAGCAAATAACAGCGATTAAGTTACTGCTGGTGCTTGCAATTGAGTTAGCAAGACCTAATAAATGCAATTAAAAAGCCAAACCAAAATGCCTGAAATCCCGAATTTCTAGTAGATAAACAATTCTTTTATCTCCTTTAAGTAGCAGATCTGAATCACTGGAGTAACAGGCTCCCTGTGTTTGTCTGGCTTTTAAGTTCTGCTGCAAAAAGATGTTTATTGACATACATAGCGCCTTCTTCTTTAAGCATTTCTGCAGCAGTGCATTAGTGATTCGATTACTCAGTGCTTTAAGTCAATTGAGTGAGATGAGTGGTAAGTTGCTACAGCAGACATTAGTATAATTTTTGCAAGACTGCAGAATTGCTTTCAAATCTCATAGGGACAAGTAATTTATTAAGAGATCCCTTACAAAGTTTGGCAGTGCTTTGCCGTAGGTGTGAGCACAGCACAGCCCCACCAAGGTTGCTTTGGACCCTCTGGTAATGGGAGCAGAGGAGTGGAGCCGAGCTCCCCAGCGCTCCCTGCGTTGCCGTGCCAAGGCGTCACGCCAGCGTGGGACGGCGGGCACGGCCGGGACCTTCGCTGGCACTGAGACAGCGCTCCTTCCAGCCCGAATAGCGGATGTGAGCGTGAAGAACATATTTTCTAGACAGGAAAACAACACAATTGGGCAGGAATGTGTTTCTTATTCTGTTCCCACTGCATGACCTCACTTCTCTTTATTTTCTGTTTCTCCAGAGCATTCTGCACCTTGGGTTACTGTCGGTCAACGGCCCTTCCCCTTGCTGGTACAGCTGGCTGCTTTGTCCCTGAAGCCGCGTCCCTTCCTCGCTGGGCTCTCCTCCATCCATCAGCCATTACATTTTTTTCCCTGTAGCGCTGAATAGTGAGCGGCAGGGTTGGTAGGTATGGTCCTATCTCGACTGCCCTGGCAAGCCCTGCCCCGGAGCACTTCCCAGCAGCACCTTCCAAGTCCAACTTCAATTGAGACTGTCAGGTACAGAAGTCTGGGTGACCTATTTCAGGGTGAAACATGGCTGGATTTTTCTTCTGCAGCAGATGCAAAGTACTTCTAAAATTAATCAGTATTGTACCCGTAAATTCCCAAAGGACGGAAGCCCTGACTTCTGGCTACAGCCACTTGTTCCCTCACGTAGAGAATTACGGGTCCCGTTCTGCAGCGACAGATGATGTGTACGGGCAGCACCGGTAAACAACAGTTTTGTTTGCTGACTTGTAGCAAACGGAAAAACTCAAAGCCCTGCACAAAAAATGCTTTTCTAAACAGAATGTTTTTCCACGCTTCCCAGAGGGACATCAGTGGTTCATGATGAAGGAAATGCTAGTGATACCACCCAAAAAGGAGCACCCATCACCGTTGTGCAAGCAACTGATCCTAACCGGCTGATCATAACTAATCCCCAGTACCTGTAATGGGAGGGGGAAAACCCCATTAATTACAGCTGATAATTGACATCTGTGGTGGGAAGAACAGCTTAACCTTGAAATAAGGATGAATTACATTTAGGCACGAAGGTGCCCCGGTGATAGCAGCAGCAGGACCCTACCACAGACCCTTCCAAGAAGGTGGGGTTGGGACCAGGCATAGCAAATAGCAAAGACAACGACATTATCGAACAGGTTTAATTAAGCCAAGGAAGCATTAGCTTTCCTCCAAAGCCTTCTGCAGTCTGTACAAATGAGGAGATATCAATTTGCATGTCAGTGAGCTGCTGGTTTTCTCTGCTGTATGTGTTCAGCATCACGCAGGGCGAACGCTGTGCCGCCGGTGCCGGCAGCTCCCGCAGCAGCGCTGCAGCGCACGGCTGTCCCCTCTCAGGGCCCGGAGGCGTTCGGTGTCTTACCGTCCCTCTCCACTGCGACATGGACTTAAATTTAGCTCCTTTGGAAAACTCTGTGCTGATTCTGCCTGGCACAGCCTTGCGATGCAAAGCCAGCCGAAGTCTGCAGACAGCGCAGAGGAGGGTCTGAGTCAGGCCTTTCCCACCTGACAAACGGCCTTCTCTCAGGGGAAGTTGTGTTTTTCAAGTCTCTGAAGGTAACAAAGCTTGTGCAGCCTCGCACCAAACCGACTTTTCCCAGCTGCTCAGTTCTGCCCCTGCGGCTCGGGTGGCCTGACGTTCGTTGGCTTGGCGTACTGCTCCCTCGCATTGGCCTTGTAGGACAGCACCCCGTTCCTGCCCCCCAAGCTGTCAGGACACAAGCAGCTTCACCACACAGCACTCTACCTGATAACCGGTTCTCCATCCCATCCTGCGTGCAAATGCCCCCCCTCCCCAGCCCCATCCAGCACCCAAAGGCCGGTGGGAACAACCCACCCATGGCTGTGCCATCACCCACCAGCTCCAGATGTGCTCCCACCAAACCCCATCTCACAACCCTGGGGGGGTGCAGGAGTGGTCAGCATGTCCCCCATCACCCCCCGGCCACCCCACGGCAGCACCCATGCCCAGCAGGGACCACTGCTCGAGCACAGCCAGATGTGGAGATGGACACGTCTCACGCCATCCCAGGCACTGCTCTGAGCTCTGCACCACCAAACAGGAGTCAATGGAGGGGCAATACCCATGCTGGTCCCCGTTCACGCAGCACTGCCGCAGGGTCTGCCCACGGGCTGCTGACACGCCAACTGGTGCCGAGAAAATGCCCCGCTTTCCCCGACAGCCTTTGTCCTGCCAGAATCATCTGAGACCAGACGTTTGCTGCAGAAGGGCATTCAGGTTAGGCCTGACCTCTGGGGCCACCCCAACACCCGTCCTTGACGTCCACAGCATCGCCCTGGTCTAAGGTGCGCAAGAGCCGCTGGCACGTGGCACTCGTCGTGTGCTTCGACCTTGCTCAGCGTGTGCCTGCAAACCCCCTTGCACCCCCTGCACCCGGTGCCTGGGGTACATCACAGCGGGGACAAACTGAACAGGAGGGAAAGGCAGCATCAGAGAAGATGAAACTCAGAAAAACTACCTTTATAAATGCAGTTCTCTGTGAGAAGAGTTTTGCAGACAGAGGCCACGGAGTTTTCGTCCCTCTGGGTATCAATTTGTAAGGGTGAAGCTGGCGTTAGTGTAGCTTTTACAGGCATTTGTAAGTCACTCCAGGGACTGTATTATATTGAACAATCTTTCTTTTAATTTAAAAGATTTTTTCAGAGCAAGGTCATAGATAGAAAGGTGAAACAGATGTTTCCAAAGGCAATTCCTGTCCAGACCCCTACTCCTATTTCTTGAAATTGCTGCAATTATCATACCAAGAAGTGTTTCATATGTCAGGGACAAACCACGGGGGCTGAGCCAGGCAACATTTATTAGCAGCTGACAAAGTCTAGCACCGGGAAGAAAAAATTACCTGTATATTACAATAAACTTCATTAGTTCAAGCCACAGTGGAAACTGCTGCTTAGGAAACTGCTGATGTAGTTTTCGGTGCACACGCAAGCCATAATAAGAAGAAAGATAAAAAGCATTATACTAACAGGAACGCTGCTGCTCCCGCGGGAAATGCCTCCCCCTGCACAAAAACCTCCTGTGGAGAGGAGACCCCGCGCTGCGGCACAGCACCGGCGGCCCTGGTCCCCCCACGACACCCGCGGGTGCAGGACGGGGCCGTCGCCCTCTGCGGCACGGCTGCTGCTGCTCCGGCGCGGACGCAGGGAACGGGCAGCGCTCCAGGGGAGGGGGCTTGCGGGGAGACGCGGGAGGCTCCCTGGTACACCCGCGGAACCACGGATAGAGGAGGGCCTCCCCACACGGCTTGTATGGCAACAACATCTTCTGACAAAGTCCCTCACAGGAAGCCCTTGAGCAGCTAAGGTTAGAAACCTGCCAAGAGACAAGAAAGAATTAAAGTAATAATGGAATTGCAGTCCTTAAATATTGATATCAGAGGAAACAAAGCCAACAGAATGATTCTCAAATCGGTTTAGTGTCACGGAACTCCAAATCACAAGTTATTATGTGGAAAAGTCATCTTCCAGGAAACAGAACGAACACTCCCATGGCTAAAAGCAGCAACCGTCGCACAAACCAACGCGCTGCTCCTTGCACGCCAGACTGGATTAGCTGTGTAAACTGGCAACCTCCTTGCTAGCCAGGCCACTTTATAACAGCCCTTAAGAACATTTTCTGCATTCTCCTTCAGAAGCAGACGGATGCCGAGGCAAAAGCCCTTCAGTGCGACACGGGACGACTTTTGGCGGCACGGCCCCGGTAACGCGGCGCGCGGTGGCACGGCGCCTGGCGGGGCCCTCCGCAGAGCACGAGGTCCTGCCGTTCGGCAGCTGCCCGCGGGCATCGCCCCGCGGCCGCCGGAGCCCTGGCGATGGAAACCCGGGGGTGCTGCCGTGCCCTGCCAGCGACCCCGCAGGGGCGCGTTCCTGGCCGTGGGCCTTTCAGGTTTGTTGGGTTCACAATCCCTTCGCATTTTCCAGTGGAAACACAGACATTTCACAGAGAACACTTATGAGCTTGCTTTCTCAGTCACCTTTTGAGGGACTTCAGAAAAAAACATCATCATCTGTGGAATAAAAGCTGAAAACCACTGAATTCCCCCAAAAAACACTTTTGTGCTCCCCCATTACACACTTTAACACTGAATGTTGCCAATACAGCCCCATTCTCCCCAACTCCCTCATGCTAGGGCCATTCCCCCAACTACATAATCCATCTAATCCAATACATACTTAACTTACACTGAGTTATTGTTGAATTTAAAAGAATCTTCACTAAACTGAAATCCACACATGGATTTAACTCAAGAAAGTAGCACAGGCTCTTCGGTTTGTCTTTATGCCTGAAGATACGCTCGGGAGAGCGGCACGCACCTACACAAGTGGCTCCAAACCCCCATGCACTTGCACCCTCCCCTGCCAGGGAAGAGACCCAAATTCTAAAATTATCTGCTCAAAATGAGCATTTTCTCAGCCCACTTTGTATCAGCAGCCACTGAGCAATTCACAGCAGATCTAAGATTCGCTAATGAAGCACAGTGACTCATCAGCTAAGCCTCCACGCTGCTGGGAAAATTCAATTTTTCTTTAGCAACAGAGCTTCAGTTGTGGAAATTATAAATACGGTTTGGAGAGGCAACAGTAACATGAGGATTCTCATTTAAAACTCATTGATACAGATATTTGTGTCTATGATGTCCTTTTACTAACTGCGTCACTGATCACTTGCAATAGTGCAGGATCGTGTCTGGGACTTTCCGTGGCAAAGCCACGGTGCCAAGCGGGAGAGGGTCCGGCCGAGCAGGAGCACGCAGTGACAGCACACCAACCAGCAAAGCCTGATTTCAAACCGCTCATTAGCTCACACCCATAAGCAAATTAAAACCATGCTGGATCATTACAGGTTTCTGCAAATGACGTTGCTGAGCAAAATGATGGGGTGGAGGAAAGTCATAAACAGAATCAAAGCAGAAAGGATCCCCACCCCCGCATCGGTAATAAGACACAAAACAAGACCAAATTTCAGTCCTGGAGTAGATGCGTGCTCCAGGCCCAGGTCCCATGTGTTCGCACGGGGCCACAAGGCTGGGACCCCCGCCAGCCCCAGCCGCCCATGGGGCTGCCCGGCCCCTCCGCTCTCCTCCCCACGAGCCCCTGCTGCTGTCGAGCCCAAGCTCCTCCACCACACCAGAACCACCTTCACCTTCCTGCAGCCATTAACACGTGGGCTGGGTGACCTGGCGTTACCGTCCCCGTGCCGGGTTTGCCCACAACCACCGGGCCCCACCCCAGCTGTCACCCGCGGTGGGGACCGCGCGCACCACGTCCCTCGGTGTGCCGGTCAAGGCTGCTGCACGCCCCGCGCCCCGGACCAGAGCCCCGGGACCAGCTCCCCCGAGGACGCACCAGCACCTCCCTGTTCGTTACCCCCCGCCTCGTGGGGCCAGGCTGTGTACAGCTCCTTAAAACGCTTTGCTCCCGCCTCCACCAAACGGGCAGCACCAGCGTGCGGGAAAGATGCTGTATGTCAGGGGGTCTGGCCCCAGATCATTTCCCCGCTCGAGGCCGGGCGATGGGAAACCCGCTTCCCGCAGCCCAGCATGGGGGGATCATTGATGCGGGGCTGAGCCCCGAGCAGCGGCCCCAGCCCCCAGCATGGCAGGGCCCCACGCCTCCTCCAAAACTGGCCCCCCTGCACCCCTCGGGGCCAGCGCTTCACCCTCACACACCTTTAGTGTAACACCACCAACACGGAGGATTTTCCATGAAGAAAATCAACCCTGCCTTTTCCTCCCCCCGAGCCCGTCGGAGGGGGTTCGCTCCATATTCAGTCCAGCTGCACTGAAGATTTTTTATTTCAACTATATTCTGTTTCAAGCCACATTAGACTTCGGTTATCAAAGCCAAATGCTTCAGGTTTTGGCGTCTAATGAAAAACAGCTTACAATTTATGTGTTTTTCCTGAGAAATTAGTTTTAAAAACAACTTGCCCAACTTTGTGTTTTATAATATGCACTTTAAAAAAAAGAAAAAATTGAGTTTAGGGGAAAGAAAATATTTTCCATACAAGACAGACGTTTCATTGGATTAAAGCAAGCTTCCCATCTAATTAGGGTTGCCTGCGCACCGCCGGAGAGCCAGGCGCCCGTGTGCAGCTCTCCGTGACGCCCGTCAGCTCGGGTGACCCCCACTGCCTGCGCTCAGGCTGGTCCCTCGCGCGCAAACCAGAGCTCAGGGCAGGCGCGCCCCAGCAGAGCTTGGCTTTCCCTGCCTGGCCCGGCGGAGTGGGGAGGACACTCGGGAAGCGTCCGAATAGAGAACGGAGCACAGAAAAGCATGAAACTGGAAGAGAGACAAAAGGAGAAGCTTTAGGAAAACGTTACAGGTGATATTTAGACAGAAGCGGGTGCTGCGATGTTTTGCCACCGCCATCCCAGGCTAGTCCTCTTTACCCCTGCTATCGCCAGCACTGGCGCGAGCACTCGGCAGGGGTTTGTGTTCGTAAGGGGCTGCAGCGAGCAGGGCAGGACCTGCAGAGCAAGGGTCCCGAGGGGAGTCCGGGCTGGGAAGGCAGCCCTGCCGCCCAGCGACGCCCCCGCGCACCCGGAGAAAGCGGAGGGCTTGGTGGCGCTGCCACCGTCAGCCGGCATGGCACAGCCTTCCCCGCTGCCCAGCGCAGGCGAAAGCTGTTCTGCTGGAGGTGCTGCCGGGGCAGCCGCGCTGGTGGCCCTGCTAGACCTTATTGGCACGGAATAGGTGGTACGCTAACTATAAGCCACAATAAAGCAACTGGTAAAAATCTCATCTACGCCTTAGGAACCCTGATGGAATCAAAACCATGCAGGTTTTTTTTCTGCAAGTCACTGGTAGCACAGAACAAAAGGTTATTTAAATAGCGCGTCATTAAGTGCCACAATTCCAACACGAGCTCGGCAAAATATCCTTCCCCCTTGGTAACCCCATCCTACATGGGACCCTGCCCTCGGGGCGGCATGCTATGCACCACTGCCGCTCCCGGGCACGGCCCGGCCACCTCCGCCCACCCGGTGCTCCTCGCAGGACGCCGGGCGCGGGGGCAGCCGCCGCAGGGCGCCAGCCCCCGCCGTACAGCTGTACCACCACAGGGGTTAGGGCAGCCCAAGGTAATGAAGCACACCAGCCAGGCGGAGGCTGCGGCTCCCCGCTCGCCCTCTCCCGGAGCCGCCCAGCCCCGCGGGAAACCACCACTTTCTCAACTGTCGCTGGGTTCCCAAGTGGGCGTCGTAGGGCTGTCACCAGCCCTCGCCAACAGCTCTTCTGAGTCAGCCGACAGCTCACGGAGCAACACAAGCCACTGTGGCCACCTACACAGTTAGTTCCTGTTAATAAATCTAGTAAGTCAGACAAGACAGGATACAAAAATTTGGTAAGAAAACCTGCTTTTGAACAGAAATAACCAGACTCACCCTCCAGTTGCAGAAAACACTATTTCCCCTTAGGAGGGTCCGTGTGCCACCCGGCAGCGCCCGCCGGGGCGGGGGGAGCCTGGGTACAGCGGGGCGCTGAGTGGCTTTCGGGGCTGAAAGCTTGAGGCCAAGTAAAAGGAATGTGGATTATGCACAGAAAAGTTATCTACAGAGTCAGAATATTAGCACAGTGGCTTATTACAAAAAAATACTGATCAGTTTAGTATTGGTTTGAGTAATGTCAGAATAAAATACTGACACGCCCCCAACTGAAAACCATACTCGGATTCTGCAGGGCTTGCATTTAGGAAATCAGCTGAAGCGCAGCTGTAGACTTCGGGAGGAAACCTCCAAAACCACAGTGCGGAGCAAGGGAGACTATAATAAGCCTTTAGTGTAGCAAGAATTGGAACGGACTGAAAAAGGCCCACCGTTTCCTAAAACCATGCACGAGTTTTAAAAGCATAAGGAGGGAAATCTTAAAAATTGAACAAAAAGTGAAGTTTCACAGCACACAGGAATCTGCTAGCGCTGTTCAATGGGCAGCACAGAACCTACTACAGAGAATACTAAAGACCACCTGCAATTCCTGAACATTGCCGTTTAGGTTTTAACCCAACAGAGCTTTTTCTCTGGGAGGAAAAGACTAAAGTAACTTCTAATGTAGAAGTAACTTTAGAAACTTCTACGTTAGCTTTTTAAAATCAGTTAAGAAATGACACATCACCGTGCTCTCAGTTTATGCTTTTGCAAAATTATCTGCATAATGGCTGAGGCAAAAAAAGGCAATTTGCTACAAGATTTTTGCTTTAAGCCTTGCCAAAACCGAAGAATCATCTTTCCACTGAGGTGAAGTAAGCCAGCTTCTTCAGCTCCCATACGCAGACCCAAAGTTGTGCTTTTTGGCGGGATACTGCTTAAGGCAGGTGTTTAAACCCACCTCTGGCACCGAGCCACTGATTCAGAGAAGGACCCCAGTGTCCAATCCACTCACATGCCTCCTAAGCACCGACTTCTCTGTTATCGTGTTTTTACTGAAACTCTGCAGCCCTTCTTAGTAAAGTGGCAAAAATCCGGTGACTCACCTGCAGTGTTTAAATTCCACTCGTCTGCTTCACTCTTTAAGCTGGTGTTAACAGACAGACGCGTGTCAGACCGCCTGGCGTCACAAGGGAGGAAGACAAAAAAGCAGTCCCAGCACATACAACCTTCCAGTCCTTGGAGGGTCCTTCCCCAGCCCTCCGGGCAGAAAATGGCAGGAAACCAGTTCTTCTAACCTTCCGAGCGCTCTCACAGGACCTGGCAAGGGTGTAACACGGACATTTTTCCCTTCGCCTCTGCATTGGCAAGGAGTCTCAGGCAGTTAAAGGCCATTGTTTGCTTTCTGAAGGGCCCAGGAATGTCACACACCCAGGTGTAAGGACAGCAGAAGCTGCGCCCTTGGTGACAGGGGACTCGCAGGACACAGCAACCCGCAGGGAAGGCGGGAAGGTTTCTCGCAGGGATACCAGGTACTCCTCCATCAGCACTGAGGAGCAGAACTGCTGCTCTGAGGGCACCAGATGACAGCGATTATCACGGCAGAAGCAGAAGGCAGACGGGTTTCGACTGCAGTTAAACATCTGGCAGGGGTTTTACTGCAAAGCCAAATTATGACGGGATAACTCTTGAACATCCCCTCTTAAACCTCCATCCTGGGGACCACATCCAGTGTTAGAGGACGGACGCTGGACTCGAGCTTACCTTCTCAATCTGTTTCATGTCCCAAGCCTACAGAAAATCAGTAGCCCCAAGCATGAGGTATCGTAATTCCCTCTCACACCCAGCAGAGACTTGAACGCCTGGTCTTAAGGATGTTTCTGCTTGTTCACGGGACTTGAGTGACATCTGCTAGCCTTCTCAGGAAAGCAGCCAGGACTCACCTGTTGTTCTTGGCATCTCCTTCAGCCATGGAGCAGCCTTTCCACGCGCAGGCAGGAACAGCCCTTCACTAAAGATGGAAGTAGACAAGCGCCTTTCCTGAGAGCGTGGGGGACTGGGGGCTCGGTTATTTCTGTTTTGCCTTTTTTTATTTTTATTTTTTAAATGAACAGAAGGCTGCTTGTAACTCCCTTCAGCTCACTGCTGTAACGCTACAGCCAAAAAGCTTGGCAACCCTTTTTGGCAGGGATTTTGTACAATGAAGAACTGTGTGAGCAGAAAACACAAAAACTACCTCACATAGCCATCAGCTAACCCCAGGCCTAGCTCGAGATGTTAAAAAAAGAAAAAAAAAAAAGGAAACCCACAAAGAAACTCCTGAAGACGGACAGAGAGGGGCTAAGAAAGGTAGAACTGTTTTCTCCATGAGTGGCAGTACTCACTGCACAGGAGCATCTTTGCCAGCCAAGCAGTCTGCTTTGGAGATGGGCAAAGCGGATGCCCAGGTAAACAGCTGCTTCACAAAGGCTTTACACAAGGTGCAGGAACACATTCCTTCGCTACATACTGCTGTCCTTCTTACACTTATTTTTGGAAAACAGGAAGCTTATTGATTTGTTTGCAGAGGTGGCCAAAATTGGTCTTGGGAGACAGATGTCCTATTTCGCAGCATTGCATTTTAGTCTGCCTGTTTTATACCACAGTCTTCCAACTGTTTTAAGGGAAACATATTTGACTCATTGTATGCTCTGACCGAGATTCAGCAGGAGGGTTTTTTTGGTGTTGAACTCTTCTTGTTAAATTTTGTTGTTGTTAAACAGAAAAGGGAAGCTCTGACCTCTTTTGCTGACATGCAAAAGACCACAATATGAACCAGCATGAACCAGGAAAACACGACCTTGTGTGTTTTCCGATTCGCTCGTTCTTCTAACGCGACAGTAGTTCATCACAGTGTTTGCTGCAACAGATTAAGAACAAACAGGAAGCAGAATCTGTGCGATGATCCTGACCCTGTAGCTCAAAGGCAACCTTCCACATGCAGGCAACATTTTACCTAGCAGGGTCAACTCTGAACTGTTTTCTCCAGCATCAGAAGCCACAGATTACCACAAATGAATGTTTCTAGACTGAGGGAATCCAAGGGAAAGCTAGACTAACGCAGAACCAAAAAAATTAACCGATACAGCTTCAAACACTTGTCCACAGGTCACTTCGGTTTGTAAGCCATTTGTACTCCAAAGTGGTACAAAAGCTATAGGCTGTTTGTTTTCTGTTTTTTTTAAAGACTGCTAATCATTTCTGGCCATGTGTAAGGACAAAGATCCTTTCTATCCAACAACATGATTTCAAGGGGCCTTAAATTACACTCGTTGACTAGGAGCGAACACAAAAATGAGTTCAAAACGTTAATTCACTCTCCGGTCGGAGCCATTAGGCTAACCACCCACCTCTTCGCACGCAGCACGAGCAAGCCAAGGCTGTGCCGCCCGCTGTTTCAGGTGACTTCAGAAAGCGCACGTTTAGGACACAAACCCATCCAAGTTACGAGATGACTGTACTTGTTCACGTACCTGAAAACATTGACTCCCAGCTCTGCAGTAAACAACATGAAAAAGCTTTAACACAGGCAATGACAGCCAGAGAGTTGTGTGTTGCACATTTTCCAAGTTTTAATAGACACAAAAGTGAGTCCATTGTACTTAAGACACTACAATGATTTCATTCTATTGCATGTCCTGCTCCAATTACATTTCTCAGAGTACAGTGTTGAGTAGAAGTTTGGTAGCTTTAAAATTAACAAGTGTGTGAAATCTGTAAGTAAAATAAGCAGCAGCAATATTTTTGGGGATTTTATCAAGAATAGCTAACTTTTAAGTAATAAATACATTCCAAGTTGTGGTTTTTGCTGTTCTCCTAGTTCATTGCTGTATGACTTGTCAAATTCTCATTCTAGGGTAAAATATCCTTAAGACTTTCCTGCCAGCCTCACACCAGGAGAGCCACCTAACTCCAAGTCCCGGTGCCTGTCACCTGTCCCAGATGAAAAGCAGTGCAATCTGACAAGGAAACTCGTCCTCCTGCCATGCGCACGGCAACCTCCAGATTCTCCTGGGGGGCATGTCAGGTTGTTTACAGACTTCGTGACCCTCTAGGAGAACAGCTGTGCTCTTATCTTCTGTTACCTTGAAGAAAGTGAAAGAGGGAGAGGTTACTGCAGGCAGCACGGAACGGACCGGCATTAGCGGCGAGGCATATGCGCCGGGTTTCCTCTAAATATAGCCAGGAATTCTCCGGCTCCCAGCTGGCCCGGCAGGCAAGAACAGCAGCAGCTACAGCTTTGGAAGAAACTCACCAAGTTAACAAACCCAAAGTAAGAGTGGAATTTTCTCCAAGACAGACACGATGTGAGTTTCAGTGACGACAATAAAACTTCAGTCTCTGCCTTAAAGACTTTTAAGTCCCCGTGCAGGGTGGGTTACTGCAGGTTAATCTGCCACGAGCCCCTAGCGCCACATGAAGAACATCTGCCTCCGCTTTTCCAACACCATCTATAAAATAGGATTATTTTCCCCTTGAGAGCAAGACATACGGAAGGTTTTCTGAGTACCTACAACTGCTCAAGACATCGACCGCTGCCGCAGTGCCCCAGCCGTGCGTTAACAAAGTGGCAGAGCAGCCACGCCACTTTCGCACTCTGCCTCCAGAGGTACAAGACACCGGCCCCCCCACCCTCTTCCCACCGTGGACTGCTGCTCGTTTCAGGCCGCAGAAGCGTGTGCCGTGGCAGCACTGCGGAGCCCCTGGGACGGCCAGTGCCTCTTGCAGGACCCCGCGCCGCTCCCCTCCCACACAGCCGTCCGAAGACGGCGGCATCCGACCGCACCAGACCGCGGCTGACCAGCCTTCAGGCAGGAAGAGCATGCAAGATGCTCGTTCTGAATTCAGAAGTGCAAAACCACGCACTCCACAGACACCAAAAGGAAAGGAAGCCACCCACGCCTGATGTGTTACGCTGCTGTCATCTGGCCTTCTCGCCAGATACCAGCCACTAAGACTAAGGGCAGATGACAGGCTTGAAAAGATACCTCTGCTGGAGAGGGATGCGACTGTCCAAACGAAAGGTATGAAAGAGAGAAGTCCTCAGGTGCACCCCTGCATGCCAGAGGTACTTGCATGGCCCTGTAAGTCAGGTTATGGAGTGGAAGCCTTGAAAGGGTTCAAAGGAAGGATCCATTTGTCTTCAAGATCAAGTGAAGAAACCAGAAGACCCATGAAACAACTCAGTGACGAACTCAGAAATAAATGAAAAAATGGCACGGAGATCTACACTTACACTTTTCAGCTGCAATAGCATCACTGCACCACACTTCAAATGCAATTCAGCTCGAGCTAGTTCAAAAGCCTGACCAGCCCGAACACATGTCCGTGCCAAATCAGCTAACGCGGCCGAGTCAGAACCACAGGACACACAGGCTCAAACCCGTGTTCCTGACAAACAGGATTAATGCTATGAAGCAAAAGATCAAAGACCTTTAAAAACCCCTCACAGCTGAGGTTTGTGACTTACAAGAACAGAGCACAATAAACCAAGAATGCCAACACCAAACACAGGAAGATGGTCATGTTTCCAACGCTGCTGAAAATGCAGCAGCACCTCTTCTGTGGGCACAGAACCAAAAGCAACACTGATTTACCCGGACTCAGCATCCAGAATGATCTTCAGTATCACCCATACAATGGAGGCTTCAAAGAGCTGATTCAATACACCATGAACATCTGCCCTAAAACCTACATTCCAGAGAAGGACTGCAATCAGGTTTCACAAACTCCATCAGTAATTAGCAGAATCTTCCCACTCCTAAGAAACTGGGATGTCTCGCAACAAGGCTCTATTACCTGTAGCCAACAGAGTATAAATTTATATTTAATCTTGCAGTAGAATCTATTCATTTGCCTTCTGATGAATGGCCAGATTTTCAAGAGCACACAACAAATTCACTTGCAGGTTTATTATCTTACATCTACCAAAGCCTTAGTGAGGTCCATGGGCTTGGCAGAATATCCCTCATGGCTTTTGCAAAAAGATGACCCCTTAGAGACAGATTACAGGTTGGGAATATTTGGTCCAAAGAGGAAAAAAATGCACTACTTTGATGAGGAGGTAACAGCAAGCCCTCAGGCTGGATTTATGCTTTGCGATTTTCACACTTGGAGGAAGGAAGCATCACAACAGAAGCACGATGCCAAACAACCTCCCAGGGAAGGCTTTCGCCTGTGCAACGGCAGACGCTGCCCCTTTGCAGGGAGGGGGATGAGGCCGAACCACAGCTGCACACTGAGACTCCCTGGGGACTAGCCAGGGGTTCTGTCCTCTGGGAGCAGAAACTTGGTGCTACCGGCAAAATGGCAGACTTCTAAAACAGCTGATGATCTACGCCTCAAAATGCCCAAATCTCACCATCCTGCTCAGCTCTGTGTGCCTGCGGACGGACGGGCGCCTGTCCCTGGCCTGGAAACACAGAGCTCCGCAGTCCAGGCACGGCACGGGGGCAGAGGCTGCCTCCCGCGAGAGCTCAGGTGTCTGTTTTAAACAGCCCTGAGCAGACCCAGGAGTTCTCAACATGTGTTCAAGAGCAACGCAGCGACAGGCACTCATGTGCTCTCACTTCATCGCTGGAAAACTTCAGAGATTTCTGTTAAAAAAAATATCTTCAAGGTGGAGCAGCAGCTTAAGCACTACATTCTGGACATTGCTGTAGCCTTGATACACGTATGAGTAATGCATATGTAAAAGACCGACTGACTCAGGACAACGGCATGATCTAGCAGCCTGTGTGCTAAGCTGTATGTCAAAAGGAAAGCCAAGAAAACTCTCCTGAAGCCAAGTGCTGATTCATAACACAAAAAAAGTAGTTTTGGACTAAATAAAGCCGTTCACAAAATCAGATTTAACAGCCGTGGCAGAGTGCAGAAAGATGATTTATCTTCTGCAATTACCGCACCTCGAGTGCGTTGATGCGTGGGGGCCCTGCTCACACCAGCTCTGTGCGCAGCCCCGCTCGGGGGACTTGCACCCTGACCCTTCGGGTGAGACGAGCGCAGGACATCCCTAACTGCCCCGCTCCGGCACAGGGAGGACCCCGGGGCCCCGCGACACTTGCCTTCGTGAGTACCAGGTGCAGCACTGAAGGGGCTGCATTTTCAAGAGCACACAACAAATTCACTTGCAGGTTTATTATCTTACATCTTACATCTTACGCCCAGGGCTGCCCCGCCACCACCAGCACTCACAGACTAGCTTCAGGTGAAGAGCAAGAGGCATGCATGCGTGCCGGAGCTGGAGTCAAGACCCACCTCCTTCAGACGGTCACCTCTGTAAAGCCCTGGAGTGCTGCAGCACTGAAACCCTCTCCCATTGCAGCCCTGCAGGCAGCACAAGCCCCGGTTACCCTGCGCGTCCTGGCAGGTTGCGAAGCGACGGCAGCAAGAAGCCTGCTCATTTTCTCTGAACAAGCAGCTTATTTTCAGAAATATTTTCTAATCATAAGTCAGTTAACAGCAGGCTGTAATTGAGCATCACCAAACTAGTCTTCCTCCAGACATCTCCCCTTGGAGGAAGGGCAGCAAGGAGGAAGGGCGGGAAGGCGGCCCTGGCTCAAGCTCAGGAGTATCAAGCGATTGTGTCTTCCTGCAACACTGAGGAGGTGGGACGGGGACCAGGGGACCCAGAGCACCTCTGACAGGCAGCCGACTGGCTCCTGCAGGGCTTCGTTTCTAAAGTCAGTATCTGCTTAACAGCCTGAGTCGCCAGTGGAAGGCGATGGGAAGGGCAGAGCGGCTGCTGCTGGCAGTGGTCCAGGAAAGTCCTTTCTTCCCATGCTTTCCTCCTGTGGGAGGAGGGCTGGGGCAGGTGGGGGTTACTGGATGGCAGCTGGGACCCCATCCCTGACCCGCTGGATGGGGTTTTGGAACTGTCTCCAAGTCCCAAGGCGTCAGGATCCAGCTGACTTGAACAGGCTGGCAGTTATGTTCCCCAATACTAAACTCTATCATCTGAGCATCTCTATGAAAAATCCTGTATCGGGTTCAAATGCTTTCTGCTTTTAGAAAGGGTTGCTTTCTGCATGAAAAAAAGGCTTAAGTTATTGACTTGAATCAAAATAGAGCAAGTCATCATTCATAAGGGAAGTTAAACTAGTAATCTTGCTACAACTCATTTCTTCAACTGCAGAGAGCACACAGGAAATATGCTTTACAAAGAAAACAAGTCTGTCTGATCCTACAATAGCAAGAATCTAACACAGATTAAACAGGAACTGGTACGTCAGAGAAATCAATCAACTTAATGAAAAAAAAAAGCCTTCATTAAAAAAAAATGCCCTGCTCCTCCCTTCCAGAGAGACACGCATACCTAGTGACCAAGAGATGATTATGCGACCAATGCAGGGCAGCTGACAGAGTTCATATGGGAAAGGCTCAGGCACGAGATGCTGGAGAGCATTTGTGACCCTCTTGCTATGGTGAGATGAGTCACGTTCGCTTGTACAGGCAGAGAAGCCACACGCAGACCTTTGCTCCGTGCCACATCAGTCGGGATGAGAGCACAACCAGCCTTCTGCCCACAGGCAGCGGGGCTAGACCGGTGGCCTCGGGACGGGCGGCAGACACAGCCCTCGCCCTCACGTGCCAGATGGACGTCGCTGCCTGTGCACATGGCAGGATCCCACACCCCTCCCGCTCCAGGGCAGGGACGGCACCAGAAGTGAGAGAGCACTTTCCAGCTGACTGAAGAGCTGGAGATTTGGGGTGCAGGGACTGTAGGTATGAAGAGCACAAGTACTGCAGAAGTTGAGGTATTAAGCCCCATCTCTGTCATTGCCAGACACGAGAAGCCTATTTCTAAGGTACATAATCTCACGATGTGCAAGTGTTCATAAACTACTTAACGCAAAGCCCATATATTCTGTAAAGGTACATACAGAGTGCCAAACAGATGCATCAAGAAGATTTTAAAAAAATAAAGGCAGCACCAGCTCATGCTCATCTAGTTTGCAGGATACAGGCAAGCAGCTTCCATAAGTCTTTTATTAGGCAGAAGTTGCAGTTTGTCACTCAGCCCAAACACTCCCATTCACCTTGACCCCAGTGTCAGCGATGTGTACTTATGGAAAAAATAAAACATGTATCAAGGCTGAAGAACAACAGTTTGCAAGTTTTTCAACATTTAAGAGTCTTCCCATCGATTTTTGGGTTCAAAGTCTGACTTTCACACCTGAGCATTAAAATGGGAAATATCTGTGTCACCCCATTGAGTGACCAGACCTCATGAGCCAAGCGGCTCCATGTACCATTAACAATGCACAGCTACTGCACTGAGATCTTGTTCGCTCCTCTCCTTCAGAGTGACGAGCACCCTCCTCTACACAGAGATTTCCCCAAGTTTCCAAAAATCCCCTAATTCCTTCTTGGCCCAAAGCAGCCTTTCTGCATGTGCAACTTGGACTTGGAGGTGCTCAGCACTCTGCAAGTATCTGCCTAACCACAACAGAAGTAGGATGAACTTTTGAGCCTTACCTAGAGAGGCAAGCAGACTCCCTTAGTAAGGGCTTTACCCCTCCAGCTGACCAGCGCCGCTCACTCCAAACTACACGTCGGCCAGCCCTCTGCCTGAGGTCCCACCTGCCAAACTCGCTGTGCGCGGTGTGAAAAGGGGAACTGCAGCTGCACTTTTAGACATCTCCATTTGAGCTGACAAATGAAATTACTAAATAAATGCAATTCAGGAAAAGCTACAGAAATTTCATTTTTACATTATTTGTAAAACTTTTCAAAGCAGCAAGTTTCCAGGCTCTTTGTCCAGACAGCTCTCCTCACCACGTGGACGTGGCCACCTCTCCCACCCTGGAAAGCAGTGCTGCAGAAAGGGTTGCCTTGCAGAGCCTGCCCCCCTGCACGCTCCCGAGACACCCCTGGCACAGACCCTGCCCCTGCACAGATCCACCAGCACTGAGTGCACAGCAGGCTAGTGACGCCGCAGAGGGACACCTACCCCCTCTGCTCCCCGCAGGCAGGCTCGGCTAGCACAAAGAGCAGATGCCCAAAGCTTCGGACGGGGCTTGGAGACCCTCAGTCCAGGGAGCAGCTTTGTGTTCTTCCAAGGGAGTTGCTAAGCCCTTCGGTTGATACAAATCTCCTTCGGCAGCTGAAGTTACAGCTCACGTAAGCAGATCGCATTCTTGGGCATCTGCACAGCTCGTGTGCAGTTAGAAATAGCACAATGTATGGCCTGCTGGCATTTCCAAAAAATACGCCTGGGAGCAGAGCGCGGAGGAGAAGAGGGGCAAGAGAGAGCACAAACAGGGAAAAGCAGGACGGGTGTCTCCAGCTGCAGCCACAGTGATCGCAAGCCAAATGCACAAGTGCTTTCAGGAACAGGAAAATCAGCAGGATGCCACCAGACATGCAGCTCCAGACATCCAGCGCTGGGTCACACAAGTATGCAATCAGTCTATTTTAGACTTGCTCTCCTACTTTGTATTAGTATGCAGAGACGCTGACTCCAAGCTGTTTGGAGGAAGACTGAGAAACAGTAATTAAGTTGGATGCTTGGTTTTAGTTGACTGAACCATCTAGAAACCAGGCCAAGAAAAATCTCAAGCATTCATCTCCTGGGCTGAAATATTTCACACGACCAGGCAGGTGTTTTTAAAAAAATTAGCTATCACAGCAATCGCCACCACAACTTTATATAAAATTATATAACCTTCTTTGTGCCACTGGTAGAGCAGAAGAGAAGAGGTAAAAAGAAAAAGAGGAGTGATTTATGTTGCTTCATAAACTGCTGGCAAGAGGTACTGGCTACATGCACATACAGAGCCCTGAACATCTTTGAAGGTGAAGTCATAACCCAATGTTCCAAATTTTATGTTGGAGCTTACTATATATAGCAAGTATGCAATAAGCTTTGATTTTGCTGTACATAGTAGCAGTGTGCTTTTTGTGATGAATGGCTAAATGTACTGATACTGAGGGTCTATTAAGCTAATAGCAGTAAAATTAAAAGCTTCAAAAGCCAGTATTTTCAATTTTAATGGTTCCACAGCTTGGGGGTAGAGGGGATGAAGAGAGGGAAGAAGAAAAAGGATTTTCAAGGCTGAAAAAGCAAATGAATATACATCCTGTAAACTTGTTTCATGCAGATATGAAAGCCTACAAGCAGTTTTTGTAACTTTTACTGTATGAAAGGGCTGTGGGCAGGGAGGGGAGATCAGTCAGGAGGAGCCATTCAGGAGGGTCACAGTGCAGAACAAGAGACCCAGCCTCGCGGCACTGCAGGACATGCTCAGCCTGCCGAGGGCCCCGTACCTGCGTGGACTAACACTCTCACGATGCAGCGGGCGCTCCTTGAAAACCCCGATCCCACCACGATGCGCTCCCTGCAGCCCTAGGAAACACAGGTCTCCCTCCCTCCTGGGCCCAGCTCGTGGCAGAGCCGGAGCTGCAGCCCCATCCGCTGCGTGTCCCCGACACCACGTGTGTGACACCAGCCTGAAGCGTCTGTCCCTGCCCTGCGCAGGGGTAGCCCTCCAGACCAGGAGCGTGCTCAGCACGCTGCACTGCACACCCATCGACTGCGTCTCTCTGGTGGCCGAATGCAACGCCCTGGGTATGCCAGCAAACCTCTGTTGTACCACCAGAAATAAGCTGGGGTGCTCATCACTGTGGAAGATGTTTGGCTTGAGGAACTTGAAGCTTACGCAGCTGCACGTTGAAATATGACGTTTTCATGGATGTGAACAGAAAGCAAAATGCAAAAGCACAAGAGATTTTCTTGTTCCGAAGAAAAAAAAGCCAAGGCTGGAGTGCCAAAGCCTGCAGGTCCAGCTCTCGGAGCAGGTCCCACACACGGACCTACAGCCCCTGCTGAGAAACACATGCTCAGCATGCCACAGGTGACACTCCAGCTCTCAGAAGACTTTCTGAATGTCTGAAACAGCTCTGGAGGCAAGAGTCCTGCAGTCAAAACGGGCGACGTGTGACGAGCGTCCCACCAGGCCTGCAGCACAGCCTCACAGGCGGTTACATGGGGAAGAGAGGCGGGATGCGCCAGAATGAGGGGGAAGCAAAGCCACCTCTATCAGGACGGACCAGCAGGACGGCTGCCCCTCACGCATCAGGAACGCAGCTGTGCGGGCAGCCACCGCTGCAGCCACCGCTTCCCACCGGGAGCTCGGTACCGCCCCGGGCAAACGGCTCGAGATGTCCGTCCCTGGTGACGGTATCCTGACTCCCTGAACATGAGGCTCAGCTTCTCCCAGCCTCCTCCCGGCACGCGTGGCCGTGTGCCTGGCTGTGCCCCTTGCCCCTGCGGCCATGTCTCTGCAGCACCAGCACCCCCTGACCCCTCCTCAGCATGCCGCCTGGCCAGCTCTCGGCCACGGGCAGGAGGGGAGGGGAGCGGGCAGCCGCAGCCGCCCCCAGGAGCAGCAAACCCAACCGCACAACCCCAGCTAGCGTCGCCTGACGTAGCCGGGTGAGGAGGAAGCGGTGCTGTGAAGCGCAGGCCTTGCCAAGAGCACCTGGGCCACAGCCCTGCTCCAATTCCCGGCCCACGGACGGGCTTTCCTTAACAGAAAAGCAAGCATCCTTCGCTCTGGGCTAGGGGTGACCAGCCTCTGCGCTCAAGGCAGCTGTGGTGAGGGGCCGTGCCGTGCCCAGCTCCCACCCTGCGGGACAGGGTCGCTGGCAGTGCGGGGGTCTGGCGTACCGGTGGGTCAGGCTCCGTGGGGAAGTAACGCTGCCCATTATCCTGGCACTACCAGAGCCCTGGGCCTGGCCACAGCCGCCTTCCCCTGGCAACAGAGACTGTGGCAGTCGTAAAAGCACGATGAGCAGAGGTGAGCCTGTATCTGGTGCTTTAGAACCAGGTAAGACTAACTCACCCAGCGCCCAGCTGCAGCGCAGACATCTCTGCAGCACGGGCAGCGTGCGCAGCGGCTCTCCGTACGTGACGCGAGTAGAAGCTACAAAGCGGCATGAGATGATGCTGAGCAGGCGTTTTTCTCCTGGCACTACTCTACCCCAAGTGTCTTACAAATTTTACTTCTATGGCTCGCTAGTCTGCCTGTTGTTTTTAGAGAAACCTTGTTTTACTAGTTAGTTAATGACAGGGTTTTAATAAAGTATTTTCTCTGCAAAAAAAGTATAAGGACAGAGTCATAAACCATGAACTGCTCACAGCAGTTTTTCCAACCCAAATGAAGTTTTTTAAAAAACTGCAATTGCTTCCAGTTTTATATGCATTCAAAAATTACCTGAATTATTTGTTCATTTTTTCTAGTGATTACCCTCCACGCTTTGCAGAACGGCATCACATGCCGGACGACAGAAAGTTGCACAACAGAAAACGTCAACAGTCACAAACTTCTGCCGGGCCCAGGATTTGCACAAGCAGCATTACCAAAGTGCTGCTGCTGAAGGTACCTCCCAGACTCTTGTTCTTGTTCTGTGCTAACGATATCAAGCCCTCGTGCAGCTGCCGGTGAAGCCACAGCACAATGGCCGGTACAGCTGCAATGTGCAATATTACCAGTCAGATGCCTGCTCTTAGAAACTGCTGTTACAGACAGAGGCTGAAGTGGCTTGAAAAGGCCTCAAAGCTTTCAGATATTTAGCTGTAGCTCAAATGTCATTGTGGTCCTAGGACCAGGAACTCCAAGCCTTAGTGAAAGCTTAAGTTATACCCTTCAGGAAAGAACAGTCAATCAGCAGCTGATGGAAACATTTAATTTACACCGTAGGAAAATTCAAGGAAAGCATTTCAACTCAATCCTCCTGAATGGAGAGAATTAGATGCAGGGCAAGACTCTGAAATAATGAACTGTTTTGTAAGTTATGCACCAAAACACTAGACGTGCTGGTCTGATAAGGAATCTAAGTATATGTGACACGTGGAACATAGGAAGTTTTGTTCCCCTTTTCTAGTTTTGAGCAACTGCAGTTGCTTATCCAGCTATTATACCATCTCCAGATACGCAGACTGGGCTGGCAGCTCACCTTATGCATGCAAGGCAGAAAAATCATCTGTGGAAAGGCAGCTGAAGGAGGCCAATGAAACTGCAATACGTGTTAAATCTATCTATATACCCATACATACATGGAGAGCTTTGGCTGAAGAGTACAGAGGGAAGGAAGGGTCTGGCCTAATCCGCCTAATACAGGCCATCCCATCATCTTTTTATCATTCTCAACATTTTCTTCTTTCCCCCAGTTTACAGACCTGTTCCACTGCTTCTGCTCTGTAACTATAGCTCAGACCTGCACCATGTCTGCAATAACCCAGGTCTCCTATGGAGCAGATGCTTCTTTTTCTTCTTGAGGCCCTGCCCTACAGTCTTTCACCCCTCATTTCATGGCTGGGTCTTACTGTTCCACCACATCTGCAGTGGTCCTACTGTAAGAACAGGCAGCATTTTCCTTAGGCTAACATGTGACTGGGCAACAACATCCAATTTTGACTTCAAGTCTGGACCTCAAGCTCCTCTTGGCCACTCGCTTTCCTACCCCACATGGCCTGACTGGCATGGCCAGTCTGACTGACCTGAAGCATTAGGTGCTTCTTCACCCTGCCCCTTCTCCTCCCCAGAAGCCACCAGATGTGGCGTACCAGCCCACCCAGAGCTCACAACAGCAGAGATAGCTGTCAGTAACGGTGACGACATCCGTCCTGCTAGAGCTGTCCCAAACTGCAAACACGAACACAGTGAAGACAGTTCAGAAGGATGAAGCTTTGCTGCTCCTTTAAATAGAGCACTGTTCATACAGGAGCAATGGTTTTTGACCATGATGCTTTCACTGGCGAGGACAGCGTATTCTGGGCATCGGGTTTATTTATACTCCAGATCTAGCTAATAGGAATTTGGGTCCAATCCAAATGCTCTTGATATAATAAAATCTTCAGCCAGAGTTAAGCAGCGTTTGAAGGGGCAAGATCAAAGATGAAGCTTAAATGCTGCTGCTACAGTTATACATTTTTACTTGCTTGAGCGTCCAGTCATCCAGACACCTTGAGCACACAGGATGAATATGTCCCTCTGATTATTTACTCCAGCCAGACTAGCTGGGACAGAATAACAACTTGAGCAAATCAAGTCCTTCATTACACTGAAGCCAGTGGTGAAGTCCCACGACAAAAAAAAAACCAACCAGCTTTTTCCCCCCCTCAGGACTTGCATGAGCACTGACTGTCATAGTCCCACTGCATTAAAATAGCTTAGGCAGAGAACAGAGTCTACAGCAAGAGCGGTAGCAGCTTGCGTACACACAGTCCTTCTAGCACAAGAAAAGAGCAGAAAAATTTAGGGGATAACACAGCGAACCACAGTGTATAAAGCAAGACCTTTGACAAGAAGACTCTTCCTAATGATTAGTTATGGTTTTCAGGCAAAAAGTAAATCCCTCCCCTTGTTTAACAGTACCACAGATGAGGTCTTGTCTAGGTAGTGACGACTGGAAGGTCATGAAACAATTCTAGATCTTATTCAGTTTCTGGAATTTTCCCAAGGATTTCACTGAGGGTTTGGACTGTTTGGTGAGGAAGGGAGTCCCATCCCCCTCCATGCTTGCAACCAGTAAAAGCAAAATGCGGAGGCATTACAGAGAATCAGCTTCCATGTTTATGTTCCCACCTTATATCCTCAAAGCGGTTGCAGGTGAGGCCCAGAAGAATTTAGTTTGATGATACAGGGCATTCCCCTGCATCGCACCAGCATTTCAGACGCAAGCCAAACGCCAAGCGCTGTGAGAAATGTTGAGCTACTGTTCCCCAGTTAGAGACAGGTTTTGGTACTATCATTCTGAAGAGCCATAAAGAAAGTACCTTTGTAAGAGATCAACACCAGAGAGGTCAGCGAAACTGCAGGGGAGCAAAGGGCCTCCCAGGGCCCTTAACCGTTATGGGTAGCTGCTGAGCGTCAGTACCTAGATACCATAAATATAATCTCAGTACCAAGAGGAGTTTTAGTTGTTTGAACCAAGAGATAATTCAAAGAAACTTAGTGTTTAGGAGCTATTAGTCCTGCAGCCACACAGGATTAGTTTTGATGCAAATGAAGCATCCTCAATACTCGCCACATCCTAGCGGTAAGCAGCACTAATACATGACTACAATTTTACTAGCTCTTTGAGCAAACGATGCTTCCTTCCTCCCGATGCCAACTGCTTTGTACTCCCCTCTGAGAGCAAGGGCTCCAAATCCCACGGTCCCCTCAGAAGTTTGGAACTAAAGGCTCTTATCACCTCTGAAATTACCGCCAACAGCTAACAGCCAGGCATTTAAGTTTAACAATTGTCCGCCTCATTTTTTAAGGAAAAACAAATGCAAATGAACAGTGGAATGTAGGTTAAAAAACACAAGGAGGATTTTCATGGGAAACATGAGTCCAGCAAGCACTCACCTGATACTAGAGGCAAAGTTATGTCTCAAACTGTGTTAAGAGATCTCTGATTTCCGGAGTCAGATGCTCTACTGCCTTTGCAGCTTCTGTGATAGCTTTCCGATACATCCCTTTCTTCTTGCGATTAAATCTCAGTTTGAAAAATTCAGAGAAAGGAGAGAGTTTTGAAACAGATAAGAATGAAGTCGTTGGAGAACCAAACCACGATACTTTAGCTTCTCGCCATGAAGGCTCCCCGTTTTCCTTCTGGCTAAGGTTTATGTCAAGAACACGTGCTGGCCACCATGGAAAACCATGAATTTTACCCCAAACAATATCCCCCACTGAAACAGTTCTTCCATCTTCTGTGACACATTTAGACACACTTTGGGTATGCAGTCTAACTGTTAGCGGTGGCACAATTTTACGCTCATCTTTTGAAGATGAAGAGACGGATGCATCATCACCAGGCAAAAAGTCACACATTTCTGGTGATGTTACTTCTGAACTAGAAGACTTGGATTCATCTAGACTGTCATTACTACACACCGATAAGCTAGAAGAATCTGCTTTTCTTTTACGATAATTCATAAGGAAAGCCAAGTTATCATGTCCATCTTTACCTTGGGGAAATCTTTTAAAGTCCTCATCTTCACCTGAACTCCCTGAAGATATCTCAGCTAAACTTCTGTCTGCGGATTCATCGTTGTAAAATGCGCCTGCATTGGACTCCCTGCTGTTCTGAAGGACGTTTATTTCGTCAATAAGTTCTGCCTTATAAATTGAAACACTCTGACCATCATTTATGCGATGGGGCTTCAGCCTTATCTTTGGGGGTGGGACATCCGCACTGGAATGCACGGGCCTCGTGAGCTTCAGTTTTGGAATGGAAGCAAGCTGGCTGCCTGCTGACTTGTCCATTAAACATTTGGTTTCTCGACACCGTTCAGAGTCTCTGGTCTCCTCTTGGTCCTCCCCTCCGTTCTGCAATATTCGCTCTGGACAAAACGGTTTGACCGAGCCATGAACCCGGGAAGGGATTTTTACAACTTCGCCTTTCCCTTGTGGAGTACTGTAGGATATTTTTATAACTGGCGTTCGATGCACTAGTTCCCCAGAAAATTTCTCGTCCTCTCTCTTTTCTCTTTTGTTCCGTTTCTCCGTATAGTCAGAGTCACTGTGCTTTTTCTGCTCTTTGTCCTGAATGCTCAGCTTCCTCCTGGTTTTAGCGTTCTGCCTAGCTGTGTTCGCATCCTCAGGGTTCAGAGTGTTTTTACACTTCTCACAGAGCACCTGTCTTGGCCGCAGCCTGATAGTGCTCATGATAAGCCTTCCCGGGTCTCTATTCCGTGACAAACGCCTCCTCGTCCTCTTTATAGTCCGTGGTGGTGGCTGAGGAACCCACTGGTTGTATGTGTGCCGCAGCCACAGCGGACGAGGAAAGGGAGCTCCCTCAAAGTATGGGGGGTAAGGAGGAAGGCTGCCAGGCGGCGGGGGAGGCAGGAGCGGGGGTACCTGCTCGTCACCATTTCCTTTGGGAGGCTTCTCACCAGCGGGCTGCGGCTCCATCTCGCCCTGCACAGCACCTCCACCACCAGCAGCTCCATTAGCACATGCGTCAGCAGGAGGGTCCTCGTGCTTCGGAAAGGAGGATGGGATACAGAACAGTCCGGATCTAAAAGGGGATGAGAAAGGCAGGGAGGGAAAAAGACAAAGAATCAGGATGTTTGAAAGGTGCTTCTCTGGGAAGACTGTGCATAACAAACATGTTAGTTTCTTTAAAAAACAAAAAAAGCAAAACCAAAACCCAAACCCCCACAACTTCCACATACTAAGAACACTACATTTTTCCCTTGACTTTTAAGACAAGGCAGCCAATTCTGCCACCAAAAAAAAAAAGCATTTCAAAATTTAGGAAAGATGTACTACTCTTCTGCAAGAAAAGGCACGGAGATCAAAATCTCTATTTTCATGAACTCTTTGCACAAAGTTTTGCTCTAAGAAGTTTTAAGTTTTATCACGCAAAGCCGTTTATTTTATCAGCAGGCCAGATAATCTGTGATACAGATTACGCAAGCCTTCCGGGAGGTATTCAACTTTCTTCACACTGTACATGCACAGCTGATTCTTCAGCTTCTCCTTCAAAATCTGAACAACCTGACTTGGATGGATAACTTGTACTTTCAAGGCACAGGCCCACCGGTACACAGCTCTGCTCCTCTGCCCCCGGTCTTTCCATATATGACTTTGTTAAGATAAGGAAACACTACTACTTCAGAATAGCAAGATTAAGAATGACAATGTACTATTGTTCAATGCCAAGCCCCACTGCAGGCTACCACAGCCTGGATACAATATCTCGCACAGATATTGGCAAAAGCAAATCCTCCGAAACACTGAAACGCACAACTGAGACTCGTGTCTCCGGGTTTCTGCACCAGAATTTATGCCCTTGGCCTGACATTAGAAATATTATGCTAACACAGCACTTAGACAAATATTTGCCTTGAAACATGGACTCAGAATGGGCTATGCTTGCTGTCTTGGCTTTCCAGACATAATTCTGTAGAGAGTACACCATCAGTGAAGTGTTTCAGCCTTGTTAATAAAAAGAAAATGCTGTATGGGTGGGCCATGAAGAAGCCATAAAGAGATGGAGAACAGTTACAGACCAAACACTAGTTTTAGTTTAGGATGCTACTTTCCCCATTGCCCTCCTTGCTAGCCATCATTTTTCTTCCAACCACTAGCAAGGGAGGAGTTTCTTGGTGGTGTTACAGAGACGATGACTTTGGCAACCATTATGCAGAAGGGCACCAGAGAGAAGGCAAAGGCATCCACTCAGTCACACATCCCCTTATCAAGAGAAGCACAAAGTCACTGCCGCAGGTTTGCTGATGGAGAGGAGCCTCCTCTCTCCACCCGGGCTCCCGGCACCCTCCCCAGCTCTGCCCACAGGCCACATCGCTTTGCTGGGGGAAGGACCCTAAAAACACCACTTCCCCTCACCAGGCACAGGCGAGGAGGTGCCTCCGTCCCAGGAGCACCAGCAGAAAGCAGTGTTACCAAGGGTCACCACCGTCCCAGATTAGAGACAAAAAGAGCAGAGCTTTTTAAGCAGCTCACAGGAGAATGGGGAACATGGATCCCATTTAATATGGCTCTAATCCATTGGCTTCTTTCACCTTTTCTCAGACAACTACGGACTGTATCTCTCTCACCTGATTTCCACGAAGACTCCCACTAAATTAAAAAATAAAGCTTGCATAAACTAAGCAAGGAGGAATTAGCCTGATTATGGTACCAAGCCCCTGCCCTTCTCTGAAATAAAAACCACCAATGAGTTATTTGGACTCTGAAACATCTTTTCTCATTATTCAAAGAGGAAAAACTGCAAGAACTTGCTGTTTACATGACAGTTTAGCTTCACTGGGAAGCTCCAAGTTCAAATGCAAGTGAGTCAAGAGGATTACGCTGTTGGAACCACGTAATTTGGAACAAAATGTTTTTGTTCTAAGAGGTTTTTTAAAAAAAACAGAGCCAACCGAGAATGTAGGTGTCTCTCAAACAACAACCAAGAAAGCAAGTACAGTTTGTACAGCCAAAGATGTCAGCATCATTCATAAAACAACTGAATGTGATAATTCCCAACATTCTGGCTATAAATTTTGGTTATTTTATGCAATGAGATTGTCCAATTTGGTCAAACAAGAAAACTGGACAAGTTTTCTGTTCCTCACGTGGAGGCAAGCCCAGCTTCCTCTGCTCCTACAGGCAAGCCCTCATCCCATCTGCTTTCCACAGTCTGGCTCCAAGCAGGCAAACGTGCAGGCAGGTCCATCAAATCCACAAATCCCTCCGAGGATCCGGCATAGCACAAAGTTTCTCCCTCAGCAAAGCAAAGCACTCAACTGTTAACTTCACGGGACGATTTACGCTTGTAAAGTTAACGTATTAGCGCATTGTAACCTTGCCAGGTTTGAAACCGGCCACCTTGCCGCAGCAACGCGCTGCCTCAGCCCCCAGCCTGACGGCAGCACGAGGGTCAGTGCCCTGCCCAGGGAGCGTAGCGGGGCAAGAAGCGAGCGTGCCTGTGCTCAGGCACCTGAGCCCTGCTGCCATCGCACGGCCCTCGACTAGGGCTGGGGCTAACTCTGACCGCAGCGCGGCCAGGGTTGGCCACGGGCCCTCGACAGCCCTCCCGCTCCGCCTGGCGAGGGCCGGCGGGGACACCAGGGCGCATGCCTGTGCTGCGCGGCAGCTCGTGACAAGCGCTTCGGAAGAGCACGGTGGCTGTTAAGCTGTTTTAACCAGAAGCCTTATAGGCCAGGGTCCTGTTATTTTAGGCTTGCTACAAAAATACAAAGAAAAAAGCCCAAATAATCAGGAAGAGCCCCATGGCAGGGGCTCCTCGCCCACAGTCAGTCACCGCCCCGTCCCAGGGCGTTGCTTCAGCACCTTTTCTGCCCAAAGATGCAGTAACACCAGCCGTCTGAGAGAAAATATACCACCTGCCTTGTCTGAGGGATTACATGAACTGCCAGGTGGAACAAAGCAGTTTAAGATTAATTTTCAACTGCAGCAGCTTCCGCGTGCCCAGGTAGCAGCTCCGCAGGGAAGGCCACGGTCGGGCAGGGGCAGATGAGCTCTGCAAATCCTGCTGCGGCACAACGAGGCGGCAGGAGCGCTCCTACGCTAGCGCGGCAGCCCACCACTGCATCCTGCACCCCGCCACGGCACCCAACAGCACCGGGGAGGGCTGCGATCTGCACGGCCACAGCACGGGCTGAGGGGAATTGTAAAATACGCAGGTTGGTGCGCTAAGTGGCTAAGTCCTTCCTGCCCTGTTCTGGGCTTGGGACCCCAACTGCCTGCCTGACATGCCTTCCTGTACTGAAACTCCCATGGCACAGAGGTGGCATGGCAGAGGTTACCACCCGCTGACCGACGCTGTCCGTCCCTGAGCCGCGATCGCCGCCTCCCTCCCCCCACCAGCCCCTCCCAGTAACACACTGGGCATGACGTTACATGATATGGAATATCCCTTTGGCCAGTTTGAATCCGCTCTCTTAGCTGTGCCCCATCCCCTCCCGGCTTCTTGTGCACCTAGCAGAGCATGGGAAGCCAGAAAAGTCCTTGACTAGTACAAGCACTGCCCAGCAACAACCAAAACATTGGTGTGTTATCAACATTGTTTTCATACTAAGTCCAAAGCACAGCACCGCACCAGCTGCAGGGAAGAAAATTAACTCTATCCCAGCTAAAACCATGACAGTATCCACCGCTTGATCACAAGCCCATCTGTATGCTGCATCTCTCCCTTGATGGCCCGAGGTGTCATGGGCCCACCGAGCTAGAAATAGTTCACCCTTATGTTGCCAGTCCAGATCCACCTCAGCCACTTCAATCTTGGCAGCCTGATCCACTTGCTGGTTGTTTCGATGTTCTTTAGTGGCCCGGCTCTTGGGGACATAAGCATCCACATGATGTACCTTTACAACCAGGTTCTTTACAACCAGGCAGGGAGAGGCTCCCTGCTCTCCCTGATGGTGCTCACAAGCGTTCCCACCTCGGGGAGCACCTCCCACGGCAGCCGTGCTCCCTGGACCAGGTGCTCTTATGGGCAGAGAGCACGGGCAGCCGCGGTAAATCACAGCCCCTGCAGCTCCTCCAGCAGCACCTCTGGCTCCAGCCAGTACACCAGAAACCCGGTGCTGCCTGCCGTGGCGTGACCACACAGGTGCCCCGACACGTGCCACAGGACACACACGATGGATGTGCTTGTTCCCAAGGGGCCTCTAGTTCTTTTCATTCATACTGGAAGCATCTCCAAAGGCTGAGAAATCAGTTTTGCTGAGGAATCATCCCTCTTCCCACCTGCCTGCCCCACCAGTTCTAGGCAGAGGCAAGAGGAGTCCTGCCGCCTTGCCCAGCCGCCCGCCTGCCCCACCGTGCGGCGATGTGCACCCCCATCCCTACTTCCCAGGCTCAGGGGAAGGAAAACAGCTCCAGAGAGGCTACACACAGATATCTCATATCTGTCACCACATCGCCAGGCGCCCATTTGGCACGACCGAACAACCGCTGTCACCCAAGGCTGCTTTCGGTTTCCCTGTCCCTCCACACTACGTTCTCCTGATGGGGATGCACTGGAAGACCGAGCTCCTTCAGCCACGGGAAGACCAACTAAAAGTGATTACGTCCCACCCTTGGAGCGCCCTTCGCCAGGGGCCATGCCCACAGCCCACAGTGCTCCCCCCGCTGCCGCTGCCCCCCTCACCCAGCCTGAAGCCGCCTTCTGTGCAGGCACAGCTCCTTGTAAGAGGATTTAGATCTGGTGTCTCTCCACCTGCTGCAGAACAAGAAACATTTCATCTGACACAATTCACTTTCCAGGAGAAGCTCGCTTCTACCACATGGAGAAATACCACTGGCTTTTCCCATATCACCCAGAATTTTTTTGCACAAATCAGTGTGTAGTTAATATATTTCTATCCACTTACTGTCACTATTGATTCTGCATATCTAAACCAACTAAGATGAAGGTGGGTTAGGGGCATGACTGCATGTGCAGGTATCACAAGCATCAGGAAATACTGCAGAATGTGACTTCACCCTGTCTATAATAACCCCCCCGGGCCAGACGTAGCCAAAAGGACTAAGTTATTTCAGTCCAACCTCTGCTTGGAACAGAAGACATCGTCCTCCAATTTATACTCGTGCATAATTAAAAAATAACTAATTATAAGTTCAGTTGCAACAAAAGCACCAAGTCTTATCATCAAAAACACTAGCTGCAATCAAAATGCATTTAAATCTCATGAGCATGGATGCTACGTAGCTTACTGTCCAGAGGAGTGAATTAATTAGAACAAAGTAACCACCAGTCACTCAGTAATAAGTACTAGTACTTGCTGCACGCGCTATCTAGGCTGTGGTCAAAAAGGAATGCCTGTAGGAAGGCAAGAACCGTTTTTTCTTCAATTAATTCCACAGCTATTGGAAAAGTCAGGCGTGTATTTTTAACTACATCCCACTGTTCCCAGAGGCAGAGGGGAGAAGG
This sequence comes from Phalacrocorax aristotelis, assembly GCF_949628215.1. Taxonomy (NCBI): domain Eukaryota; kingdom Metazoa; phylum Chordata; class Aves; order Suliformes; family Phalacrocoracidae; genus Phalacrocorax; species Phalacrocorax aristotelis. Next base: position 23,159,009 of record NC_134287.1, on the reverse strand, counting down.
CAGGCTGCAGGCAGGAGCAAGCCTGCTTCCCACGCACGCTGCCTGCAGGCCAACCCCCGCAAACCCGGGCAGGCGGCTTCGGGTTCAGACCTGCGCCTGCTTCTTTGCCGCTAAAATAACGGGAGTCCAACGGTGGGACCTGGATGGAGAGGGATCTCCCGGCTGCCTGGGGCTGCAGGCCTGCCTCCTGCTCAGCTCCCCATGTCACCCATTACATTTCAGGAGAAATAAGAGAGATTCATCTTCTATGCAATACTAACACCAGTTTAAAACATGAAAGAAAGCTGAGGAGCCACGATAAAGGCTCTCCCTCTCTTTCTTTTGGGGTTCTCCCCTCTCTGCAGGGTAAAACAACCCACTCTGGTTGCTCATCTCCTGCCAGTCCCGTCCCACCATCCTGCACGGCCACCTGCTCCAGCAGGGCAGCATCAACTGCTGTGCAGGCCAGCGAGGCACCTCTCTCCATCAGCACAGCAGCAGGGAGGAGGAGGGAAAACACTTTTGCCATGTCTCTGGTTTGCACTACTTTTGGGGCCTTCGAAGTTCAGCACTAAGCTGGCAAATTCCTACTGCCTTTGGGACACATCTCGACCTTTATGTTCCAACCACCAGCAGACTGACTCCTGTAACTCTGCTGTTAACACGATGGGCAAGACCTCTTCTTCCCTCCACATCCCAAATTCAGGGTCGCTGCAGCAGAGGTGCTCTCAGCCTATTCCTCATGCTTACCCAGAGTCACTAAGGCCCACCAGAAGCCAGGCACTCGCCGCCTCACAGCAGGCACGATCAGAGCCCATGGCTCTCCAGCCACACATTGGCCACCATGTCACAGGCTTACTGTGGTCATCAGAGGCCAGGTAGCGCTCAGGACCACCACGGATGGGATGCGGCCCCAGCAGTTGCTCTGTGTTCAAGTTCTTGTGCAACACCTGAAGCGGGGAGACCTCCTGGCCCTCCACCTGGGCCCCAGGCCCCATGGGGAGAGGCTCCCAGCACTGCAGGAGGCTTGTGGAACCTGAGATCTCTACCCAGGGCTCCTGGACAGACAGGCAGGACGTGCTCCCACTCCACTGCAGCCCTAAAGAGACAATTAAAATGCAGTGCCAGGCGGGACCCAGAAGCCAGGCTGCTTTTCCTCCCACTTCTCTACCTGAAGCAGCACTACTGTACCAACAGGCCACAACACTGGCCCGCTCCAAGATTTTAGCCTCTTTTAAGGCAACAAGAGGGAGCAGCAAACCCAGCCCTGCGTAACCTCAGGGGCAGGTGGGCCCATCCCAAGGCTCACCTTTCGCCACAGTCGAGTCCAATCATTAGAGACGATAATTACTGGAGTGGGAGGGCAGAGATGGGGGCAGCTATCCTACTCACGAGTTAAAACACGTCAACAAAATGCCTTCTTTCTGCTCTCCCCATTCCACTTCAAGTCAGAAAGGAGGGCGCTGGCTCAGCATCCCTGCTGCAGATGCAGGCAGCCCCCGGCCCAGCCGCAGGTCTCCCGCCCAACAGAGTGGCAGCAGAATGAGCACCAACCCTCGGAGACAACTCTGCCACGCAGGTGACGGTGGGCCGCCCACCGCCCCAGCAGAGACCAGCGTCACTAGCAGCAGGGCTGGGGCAGCGATGGGCTCCAGAAGCACCTTAAACCTGGTGGGAAACACCCATCTGGCTGTTTCTTGGATCCACTGAGGGCAGAAAGAAGGAAAAAATCACAGAGAACGGTTAGGGAAAAAAACCCAGGTAAAAAAAGGTTATGTTGTCACTAATGAGGAAGACAATGGGAATGTGAAAAGATACAAAGAGCCGGCTTTTTGAACTGACTGAAGAGATGCCTACCCCTCACTGTTTGGGCTGGAACAGACACCAAGCAGGGTTTATAGACTCTTACCCAAGCGAGATGCCTGAATACTTTTGAAAATCTGGCTCCAATTTTCTGGGATAGCCATGTGAAACCAAATAAACTATGAAAATTAAGTTCAGAAGTCTTGCTTCATACATCTAAGAAGAACTGCAGAGGTGAAGCTGGCTGTACTCCCACCCAGCACCAGTCTGACAAGTCATTCATTGAGCAGCCAGACAGCAAGCCTTAAAGTGAAGGCCTTAAAGCTAAGAAGAGGGCTTCTCAACTTCAACACCGCGGAGAGACGAGGCAGCCGTCCGGGGTGCACTGGTCCTCGGCACAGCTGCACCCGCCATCGCCGCGTTTGGAGACGCTTTAAAAGTTAGCATAGTTTTGAAATAAAGTGCCCGCTGCGTGAATGTCTTCCCTGCCCTTCAGAAGAGCGGGCCTTTCATGCCCTTCCTTACAGAGATGCCCTCGCGGTGTTAGGGGGGCCTCGGCCTCGCCGGGCCGGAGCTGCGCAGCCAGGCCGCGGCGGGAGCCGGGCGCCGGAGGGAAGGCCCCGGGGGGGACCGCCGCGTCGGGCCGGGCGCAGGGCGGCCGCGGCGGGGCAGGAGGCCGGTCACAGGGGCTCCAGGGCTGGACGGCGGGGAGAATGGGGGAGAAAAGGGGCAAAACCGGCCACGCTGGCGCCCCTCCCGCGGGCCGGGGCTGCCGCCGGGCTCGGGGGGGCGGCGGGGCCGGGAGCGCCCCCCCGGGCCGTGCGCGGGGGCAGCGGCCCGGCCCCGCCGCGGCCCCACGGAGGCCCCCCCCCCCGACGCTCCCCACGGAAGGGCCCCTCGGGCGGCCCGGCCTCCCACGCGGGGCTCCGCGGCCGCCCGCACGGCCCCGGCCCGCTTTGTTCCCGCCGGGCCGGGGCGGGTCGGGTCGGGTCGTCCCGGGTGAACAAAGGGCGAGCGCCGGGGGCGCAGCGCGAGGCCCCCGACCCCAGCCGGGCCGGGCCGCAGCGCCCCGTGGCACCCCCTCCCCCCGCCCCCCGCCCCCCGCCCGCCCGTACTTCTTGGTGCAGTCGAGCAGGACGCCGGTGAAGCGGCGCTCCCCGCAGCTCAGCGTGACCACCAGCGTGTCGTTCACCATCTGCTCCACCAGCACCGGCAGCCACGCGCCCACCCGCGGCGACGGCGACGGCGCCCCCGCCTCCTCCTCCGCCGCCGCCGCCGCCGCCTCGGCCATGCTGCCGCCGCCGCCGCCGCCGCCCCGCCGCGCCCCTCCCCCGCCGGCGGCGGCCGCTGGGGCCGGGCCGGGCCGCGCCGCGCCGCGCCGCGCGATGACCTCACGGTGCGGGCGCCCCGGGCCGCCGCTGCCGTAGGGCCGTGACGTCAGGGCGCCGCCCCCGCGCTGCGGGCGGCCCAGCGCCCCCTGCTCCGCCGGGCGGGGCTGCCGCGCGCGAGGGGCGGGGCGGGGCGGGGCGGGGCGACCCCGCCCTCCTCCTGGCGGCTGCCCCCTGGCGGCCGCGCCGCGCTCCTGCCGCGGCCTCGTTGGCCCCGGCTGCGCCCTTCGCCCGCCCGGAGCCCCCGTGACAAATCGGTAACCCGCGCTCGTAATTTGCCGTCAGAATGACGTGATGACGCCCTGGTGGAGTGCGTCGTCACGCAGGGCAGTTCGGGCCGGCGCAGAGGTCCTGAGCTGGAAGGGACCCGCAGGGATCATGGAGCCCCACTCCCGTCCCTGCTCAGGACACCCCAAATTCACACCGTGTCTCTGAGGGCCTTGTCCAAGTGCTTCTGGAATATCGCCAGCCTTGGTGTCGTGGTGCCTCCCTGGGGAGCCTGTGCCAGGGCTCCACCACCCTCTGGGGCAAGAGCCTTTCCCTAATGCCCAGCCTGACCCTCCCTGGCACATCGCCCTGCCGTTCCCTCAGGGCCTGGCGTTGGTCACCAGAGAGCAGAGACCAGCCCTGCCCCTCCTCCTCCCCTCGGGAGGGAGCTGCAGAGCGCCATGAGGCTGCCCTCGGCCTCCTCTGCTCCAGCTGAACAAACCCAGGGACTTCAGCCGCTCCTCGTACGGTTTCCCCTCTAACCCTTCCCCAGCTCCGTGGCCTCCTCTGGACACTCTCCGGTACCTTTATACCCTCAATTTCCTGCGGCACCCAACGCTGCCCACAGCACTCGGGGTGAGGCCGCCCCAGCACGGGGCAGAGCGGGACAATCCCCCCCCCTCACCCGATGATGGGCTTGAGGAAGGGAAGGGCGGAGGGCTGGCCTCGACAGCCGGCACTACACCGGGCCCGGCTCATGCCCCACGCCTTGAAGGCCGCGCTACCAAGCATGAGGCAGCACCAGGACGCCCAGAGCGCACGCATGGCCCTCCAGGTGCAACGCTGCTGTGCCGGTGCTGTGTCACTGTTGACTGAATCGACGCAACAAGAAGTAAAATTTCCAAGGGAGGCCAAGCAAAGTCCTCCGGAGCAGAGCAGCACCGCTGCAGAGGGGCTTTTCCAGCACCAGCTGATCCTTGGCTATGCCGCTTAAACTCGATCACAGTTTGTTTAGAATACACAAAATCAAGGATGTTTGCTCACGCTGGAAATACTTGCACATGTTACAGATTAAGGGTACAGTTATCTGTAACTAACAACGCCTACAAGAATGCACATTTTTGGGGAGAATGGCCCCAAACGGAGCGTTACACAGCAACCGGTGGGGAAGCAGTGGAGCTGAGGTTCATGGTCCAGAGGTGGCATCACAGTTCCCTCTGGAAACCCCGAACCGCTTGTCCGGATGGCAACGGTGGGCGTCACCGCCTTTGAAGGACAGGGCAATTCCAGGTGCGAGGGACCTCGGGAGGCCAGGTCCTCTGCAGCTTCTCATGCCTCTAAGAAAATGCTTGTACATGAATTTAAAAGCTCATAGAAAGTCTGAAAAATCTAAGACGTATGTATTAAGGCATCTCTTAGGTGGATTTTTATTGCTTTGGGGGTCCGATTCTAAGAGCCTGCAGGGCCTTTTACTGACACTACTAACAGAAAAACAAGTGGCCTCTGTCAAAATGGACTGCGCATCGAGCTACATGGCGCTGCATTTTTGTGTTTTAGAATAGAAATCAAAACACAGTCACAAGAAACACCCACAGGTTATGACAACCCGTGTTGAGGAAAGTGAGCTACGGAAATGACGTTGGGTTCCTGCTGCCCCCCGCTCCGGGCTCTCGCAATCTCCACGCAGTGAGCGCAGACACGTCAGTCGTGGGCCTTACAGGTGCCAAAGGATGCCAGCACTCGGCCGCTGTTACCGGTGGGAATCTGCCCTCTCTGCGGCCAGACTTCCCAGCAGGGGAGCCCACCTTCCCCAGCTCCTGCGATTCACCCCGCGACTGGCTGCTACTCACACCTCAGTTTGTGCAAGTGCTAACCCAGCACTACCAGAGCACCGGGAGGGCCTCCTCTGCCAAACGCCTGCTAACGCCAGATACATCTGAAACAGCCTTTTTACTTTCCGAGACATACTACGGTACGAACAAAAGCTGAAATCCTCAGGCCTGGCTCAGCTGTGGTACGTTTTGGATGCGAATGATGTGAAGGCAACAACTGCTCTGAGCTACGTTCACGCTCCCGTCTCGGAGGTAGCTCAGAGTTGTTCCTCTGTCGATATCTGCTCAGAGTTGCATCGGCAACAAACAGACCTCAGGAACTGGAAGTACTGAACTGGCCTTTGCGCCTGCTGGCCGGCAGTCCAAAGCAAGTACGTGTATCACGAGTATGCCAGCGACGCGCAAAATACTCTGGTGATATTCTGTGCCAACTCACGGTATTTTTTCCCAGCTTGTTTGCACACGTCAGAAACACTACAATGGCCCTAAGACACAATTGTTCTGTGGAATATGGAAATATGGGGAGAAATCCTGTCCGCTTCAAATCATTGAGGAAACTTCAGGTGACTTCAGCAGAGTCAGGTAAGATCTGTAATACACTTCTCCCAAGGTACTAAAGCATCCTTCAGATTTTAAGGTTAGATAGCAACTTAAGTCTTATTTACTTCACCTGCCTCTGATATTACTTCTGTCACTTCACTGCTGTGAAGTAATTCAATTGATTCCACTTTTGTTTCTGGGTAGATTTTCTGCCGCTTATTCACTGCAATGACCATGCAACAAGCTTGCACATCCTCTGAGAAATAATCAAAAGTCAAGCACTGAAATACCACTTTCATTGCTTTTGAAATATGAGGGAGTAGAGAAACCATTTCTCCTAACACTTGATTTCTGCATACTTTTCGCCATTCATAAAGGAAACATTTAAGCATGTTTTGTGAGGCTGCGTAGCAGGTTCAGATGATGTCTCTGTTCCTTTGGATACAAAATGTAGTCGCATTTTCCTACCTTGTTGTGTGGCTTTGAAATCCTTGAAAATTAGGCTCATGAAACGCTTGCCAGTGTAAGCCTTCTTTCTGTTAACTTTGCCTAATGTAGTGGTCTGTGCTGATTTTTTTTTCTTTCTGGCCGTTTGCTTCAAGGACATTGGTCTTGGTTGCATTGGTTTGACGTCCCCAAGAATAAATTACTTCATTAGTTTTGGCTTAACTCCCTCTCTGCCCCAGTAAGCCGTTTGCCAAACGGGGATGTTGTTATCCCTCCCTAGCACAGAGACATCTATCAAACCTTTTGATGATGTCTCGGTAGCATCACAGAAACTGGTTTCTTTGAAACCAAAACACCTGATTTCCCACATGGACTTTGGAGAGTGAGCTGGAGCCGTTCACAGTACGGAAAAGACACAGGGAAATCTGGACTAAGGGCTCCAGAAGCAGTAACGCTCCTGCGGCAGGCGTGGCACGGCGAGGCTCACTCTGCAGGGCTGGTTTGTCTGGGCTGTAGATGAACCAGGATGGGGTGCAGGTCTGGGTGGGTGGGTGCAGGCGTGGTGCAGAGCCAGCCCTGCCACGCTGCTTCCAGGCCCGCACGGTGCTTGGAGAGGGCCGAGCTCCTCGCAGGTGGCGCAGAGCCTGGGCTGGCGGAGCCCAAGCCGGCGCAGCCGCAAGTGCGTGCACTGGGGTGTTGTGTGCTGCGCTCCCGTTACTGGCGGCGAGGCAGAAATGCCTCCCGGGGTGGGGGCTGCGCACGGCAGCCTGAACTCAGCCGGGCTGGCACTGGGCTAATGTGGGAGGCCCAGGCTGGGCACTGAAAACCCCTCTGGGTATGTCCGCGCTGCTCCCTGCGGAGCGCGTGGTGCCAGGGCCGCTCGTCGGTGCAGCCGCAGCGCAGCAAACCCACATGCCGCCAGCCGCGACGCTGACACAGGCGCAGCCCTGGCACTCGCCCCTCTGCAGCCCCGCAACCATCTGCACCCCACCGGCAGCGCCTGGCCTCTGCCACCCCTCGCAGGGCTCCGACCGAGCGATGGCAGCCGGGCCTTTCCACCGCCACGCCATGACCCCGGCCACCAGCAGCTGCTGCGCGTCACCCGGCACCGAGGGCGGCCGCCACCCGTGGCACGCACACAAGAGAGCAGAGTAGCTCTTAACTGGGAAAGCTCGACTCAGAAATTTTAGTGCTTTAAACCTTTTCTTCCACGCAGACACTGAGATTTTAACCGGTGAAAGTCCCCGCAGCACCTGAAAGCCATACGAAAGTGACAGTGAGACCACAGAACTGAAACTGGTTGGGATGAGCTCCAAGCCCTGGGCCTTAACAAACACCCAGGAGCAGCTGATTCACCTACGGTCTCAAAGTGACATTCAGCTGCGGATCTAGGTGTGATCTGGCTTGTTAAATCCTTACAGATATCTGCACAAATTAACGTTATTTGTAGGACTGAATCAGAGGCAGAAAGGTTATTGGTACAGCCAAACTGCACCCGTGCTGGGCACTGTCACTGCCAGACCTGCTGTGCTCTGCCTGTAAAGCACGCCAAAACAAAAGGATAAAGCAGTTGGGTTTTGTATTTGGTGGTTCTCCCTCTTTTCCTCTCCTCTCCGAGCTCTGGTATTCCTGAAAATGGAACAAACAAGCATGAATCGATTTCAGCCCTCCTGTTGGAGTGGAGGCATCCGTTCCCAGTTTTCCATGAGAAAGTACAAAAAAACCCAGCACGGAAATCGATCATCGCATTTGTATTTGTACAAAATTAATTGGAATACTCTGTTCAGTCACTGCGCCTCATTCATCAGTTGTTGATCCAGACGCATGCAAGACAAATCTCTCTCTGATACCTCTGGAAGCGTGTTCAGCGACACCTCACACAGAAAGCAAGAAAGATGCGTTAGGAATGGCCACAAACCTACAAATACAGCAGATCCCTGGGATCCACCAGTTCAGCCTTCATGGATTATTTCTGCTTAGGACTGCAGAGACATGAAGGTCAAAACCGCAAAGAACAAAAGTCAAGTCCTTCTTAAATGTGACTTTTAGGGAAGGAAAAAAAAATAAAAGGCAGAGAAAATCCTTTTTTTAACCTGGCATTTGCTAATTACTTAAACAATGTAGGTCTGTAACAACTGCTAGTCATATTTTCTTCAGGGTTTCCTTCAGGTTTATACGTAGGCCAAACGGTGTTGCTGTACACAAATTAATGCTTTTACTGGTAACTACAGACGATATGAGCTAGAATCAGGAACAAGACATGTTCTAAACCCTCACCCCTACTCCATTCCACATGCACGTGAGCCCACGCCTGCTCAGCTCTGCGCTCGGTGCAGTTCTTTCAGAGAACGGTCACACTCATTCCCAGGTTTTTTTGAAATTATACATTTTGATGAGTCACAGCCACTAACTCACTTTTATAACCATCCTTTACAGGTAACATGTATATTTTTACTAACCTTTTATGGAAGGGTCACAGCTCTACCTGAACTGGCGAACAGACTCAAGTACTAGATTCATATGGAATTAATGAAGCGTCCCTGCTGTTGACTAAAGCTGAGCTCTCATTGCACACAGAGGTCCGAGACCAAAACGTGAACTGTTGGAGCTTAATGCAGGTTTCAAGTAGAGACTTGCCAAAAAGGCCTAATAAATGTTTGCTCACATGAACAGTACTACGTGCTATTTTCTCCATTAATCTAAACAGCAAAATAAAACAAAAACCCTCAACTGAATTGGTATTTGGCATTATTTATTATGGAAACTTTTAAATGTTGCAATTGCAGTATCTAGAGGACAAGACAAGCGGTCGTTCTGAGGCAGCCTTGACTTTCTGCAGAACCTTGAAAATATGTGAGCGCAACATGCAAGCGTAGAGGAAAGTTCCAATGTCATCAAGGACAGAGAAACCTGTACTAATTTCAGACGGAAAAGGATTTTTTTAAGCATTCTCCAAAACATGGTGATACACTTTTACAGGAAATCTATCTCCAAAACTGTTCAGAACTTATTAAGGCAGGTTTGGCTGTCACTTATTAAATCCAGTGACTCTGAGCGTAGCTTGGGCCAGATGCAGACCATTTTGGAATATACAGAATAAATCAATTCATAGTGTGTGGAAACAGCGGACAGACTGCATAAACGCACCTATTACGGACATTCAAAGGAAACCTTGTCAAAAGTTGATCAAATTAACATCACGCTAAAGAGTATCTGTTCCAAAAAAGTGCACCAAACCCAAAGGAGTTGCTCTGAGCTTTCCATCTGTGTGGCAGCAGAATCGGCTGAGTGAGCCCCGTTAATTACCTGTAGGAGATGAGGAGGCACGAAGCCATGCACTCGTGGGTGGCAGAGCCTCCAGCGAGGTGGCATGGAGCGCGGGAAGCCCAGGGACAGGTCTGACGGCAGTGCCACCAGCCCTGCCAGCTCTAATGCTTCTTTGCCATTAAAGACCCCGTGCTCCGCAGGATCGGGTGGGCTTGCGCCACGTTTTTCCTTAAGAAAAATGTCCACCTTCTGTGGACTTGTCTTTCCCTGCCATACACTGCCAATTCTGTCCCCACAGGGAGGGTTGGTGGTGTTACTGTTTATTCCCATGACTAAAATTACCAACATTTTAAGGCGTGTAGACTGAGCAGCAAGCGGAGGCAAGACCCACCTGAGGTACCTCTGCTGCCCAAGGAGGACAAATGACAGGACCACGGCAGGGGAAGAGGGAGATAGTGGGGACAGAGGGAGAACACAGACAGCATGGGAGGGGGGAAGACCTCTGCCATCTGCTAAAGTCGGTACCGTGACCCCCTTCCTGGGGCTCCTGTGGTACCGGGAGGTCACTGGCACTGGTTCAGCTCCTCTACTGCACTTTTGTGGTAAAGCGCTCTCCAAAGCATTGCTGCGGTTTCGGGGTAGTAGAAGGGAAAAGCTCCCGATATCCCATCCTGGTCACTCCAGTCTTAGCATTGCGTAGTTCCATGAGTCTCAAAGGAGCGACACTGCTGGGATTCAGGCTCAGCTGTTATCACATCTTGCTTGCCTCTCTGATCCCCCGCTCTCACTGCAGCCGGCATCCGAGGGGCCCCACCAAAGGCTCCCAGGTGCGGATGGGGCAGCTCTGCTGCTCCCAAACACCAGCAGGGCTCCGAACCAAAGCACAGACACCCTGAGAAGTGCTCCTGCCTGCTGCCTTTTGTCCAGGAGAAGGACGCGGCCTTCATGACAGTAAAGTGCAAATAAGGTTATTCTACATTTGAAGAGTAGCTTTAAATGCAACATTATGATCTAACATTAAACACAGCGTTTGTGATGAAAGCCCAGACTGGTGCGATACGAGCAGGACATACAGTGCAAGGCCAGAGATGTGTTTTTCATGAAATTAGTTAACTGAGAGTACACATTTCCTCATATTTAGTAAAATTGCAAATGGCTGCTCCAAACCTTAAAGACAATTTTTGAATTTTATTTTCATAGGATTTTTGTAAGCCTATAGAAGCGTGCTTGAGAAGAACATGCGGAGAGGCTGAAGAAAACCCTTTACAACACCGTACCACAAATCTTCTAAGTGAGACAGATTTTACAGTCAGAGCAGATGGATTATCATTATACGTTTAAAATTGTCAAATGCAGTCAGGAAGACTAAGTGAGAAGGGAAGGGTTTTGTAATTCTCATTCTTATGAAGTAAACATTTCATACTTTAACAATTCCAGGCGATCGGAATTTGCTACTGGAAAGGATCTTTTGAGTTTGCATTCTTGGTGAGGCAGGTGGAAACTCCCCTGTGAAGGCCGTGAGATGATACTCCTGGAGAGGGAGTCCTCCTCTGGTGTTGCAAGCTTGGTCTGTAGATCTTCAACCTTGGATTTAAAAGAACAACAACAAAAAAGAGAGTGGATATGTAATTATGAATAATTAAAAACAGAAAGTATGGCATATGTCTAATGGGCCAGAGTTTTACCTGCTCCTTCTGCAGCCTCCATTTGCATGCACCTAAAGCTGTACACATATAACAGCTTAAGTTGTACCCACTTAAATTGACTTGGCCATCCATGTTAACTGTGAAAGCATAAGAATGTCCTGGGATTTACGTCTCCAGTCCCATGCACATGCTAACATTTAAATACGTGTATGTTTTAAAATAGCTGAAATGCAAACAGGGTTTTTTAACCCCATTAGTGCAAATACATGCATAGGTCAGTTTATAGGAATGAAGAAGCTATCGATTATAAAAGGGCTGGAAGCATTCAAGCTCAACAGATTTTGAAAGTAATAAAGAGTAACTACATGTACTACTAAACTTATTACTAATAAATAGATTTGTTATTAGTCTCAACTCAATATTGCTACGTAAATACACTTTTTACCATATTAAGAGTCATATTCATTCACTTAGATATTTCACAAAATTGTAATAACCTTGAAAGTCGATGGAAATTCAGTAAAGCTCTTACAAGTCTTCATGAAAATATTCTGCTTTTTAGAAATACAACCAGAGATTTTAAAACATTATTTCTTTTGCTATTCAGTATGCTATGAATGCTACGGAATACAGTACAGTCATATTCAAAACACAGTAACCTTGGGGGTTCCAAAATAAGTTAAGATCATCATGCCCAGGTTTATGCACATTTCATACACAGAAGCTCACAGTGAAGTGGATCTCTGCAGGCTTTGGCTCCTGACAGTCCATTCCACGTATCTTTTAAAAAACAACTTTAACAAAAATGAAATCAATTAAGCTAATAGAATTACATCTTTCCACTGTTTGAAGCCTGCACTCTGCAAAACACACGAGGCACCACGTATTAATGGCATGCTGTGAAGCTGGAAGTCACTCAGTTTTGGTGAATGAACTTGAGCTCCTCAAATCCCGCAGTTCCCCAACTGCCATCCAGCGATGCATTCCTTTTTGGGTGGTAATTATCCACTATTAAAATATTAGCAGACCATTACAGACAGCAGAGTTCCCCTGGTAACGGTGAGCACACAGCCGTTTGCGTAGACGTACCTGACACTGCAGCTAACCAGAGACCTCTTGCAAGCCAGCCACCACGCTGCTGGGCACCTGCGGGTACTGATTAAGGAATGGATCTCCTAAGTAACGCCAAGACTCTCAGATGTGTTTTTGGGAAACCAAAGAGCAGATTGCTCATGGAAACAGTAAAGGCAACCAAACCCATCCTGAACTGCAGCTGCGTGCCACCCTGCGGGAGCAGAGAGACCCTCCCAGAGCACCAGGAGCCCATGGTATGGGACTGTGGGGAGTCCACTCCTAAATGCCAGGGTGACGTCATACGCGAATCATACCTACCTCGAGGGACGAGCTCCATTTTGGGAGGGTGCAGCTCGCGTTGTGCTGTGCGCGATGTTGTGGAATGGGAGGGATGCGGGTAATTTTAGAACAGCGTCATGATTTCCTGGCGTAGGGACAGATGCTTTGCGCTACGTACGGCTTGGTTGCCCTGTTACGTACAGCAGGGAGGCTGTGCTTTCAGTGTGTTAGATCGCTTTGGTTGTGAGGCCAAAAGATGCGTTGAATAAAATCAGAATTTCTTTCTTCCAGAAGTACATGTCCTGTAAAGTGGTGCAAACACTGCAAAAAATGAGGCTATAAAATCCACGGCCTTTATGTGATCGGTTCACTCGGCGACAGCTGAGTGCTGAGTGACAGCTGAGTGAGACACGGTGACTGCTAGGACTCCGCCGGACCTGGACACCCCCACCTAAGTGAAAGGTTCGCACGTGGGTGACTCCCAGCAGGCACAAGTTCTCACCACTGCGTGAGAAGAAGCTGCAATGGAACAGTCTTTTGATGGACTGCTACTCCTCTTTGGAGTACGTAAACAGTTTTGGAGCTCTTTCATATTCCTTCTGCATTATAAAAGGGTTTTGCTTATTACTGAAGTATAATTCTTTACTGGGAAAAGGCTTTGCCATATTTAGTACCACCGGTATACCTCTGCACGTTAAAGAAAGTGATTTCTTGCTTGATTAGAATGCACGGTACGTACACAATGCGCCACGGCATTCGAAGAACCATATAGAGCATTTGTACTTGCTCTGCCCTCAGGAAGTGTATTTCTAAGACAGTTTGCTTTTCGAATCTGACAAAATCATCAGTAGAGGACATTACCCAGGGAATGACCCGGCAGGCAGAAGAGAAAGGAGAGGGGACAGAGGAGTGAGAGGCCCCGCTGCCGGCGTGCGGGTCCCTGGGGAGAGCGCTCCGGCACGGCTGCCCGGCCGTCGCCATCCCAGCCTGCGGAAGCCAGTCAGCGTCAGCAGCAACCTCATACCCATGGGAATCAAAAGCCAGTTAGGGCTTCTGAGGCAAAACTGGTTTTGAGCTGAGCGCCTTGGTTATGCACAGCAAACTGACTCATTTTATTGAAAGATATATAACTTCATTTCGACGAGCTATGCAGTTTGGAAAACTCAAGTAATACTTTCAGTCAAGACAAACAGTTCCTAATAATGTTGCAATAAGCGAATAAATTTTACAGCTATGCCAACTTTAATGACAGCTCTCAATTTCTTTTCCTAATCAGGACACTTTTTGGTGTCTCAAGGTATAGATTTATGACCCCTCTTTCCAACCATAAATGGATAATCTTGCATTTCACCTTTTTGCTGTATTAACTACTTGCATTGAATGGCTTGTACAACACATGATAAAAATCATCATGCCTACTGAGTTCTATAATAATCTTTGGCCATCTTTTATGCTTTTCTTGGTTTTTGTCTTCTATCCTAGAATTTTGGCTTTGCTTTTGAAAGACTCAAAGCGCTACAGATGTTTAGGTCTGTTTATATACGTACATGTTGTGTACACGTACACATACACACGACTTTAGCATGAGCAAAAAGATAGTGTTTCATGTTTAACAATTTTAACTGTAAAATATATGGTACCTGAGATTTTTGTGAAAGTAACGAAATGTCAAGTTAACAACTGTTCACCAGCGCAGAGCACTGTGTTTACTGGTCTTCCAGAAAAAGAGAAGATACTCACTGCCTCGATGTCTTGTTTTGCTTTCTTCGTTTCCACTTGGGATGTTCCTTTTAATTTTTCTCCTCTAGCTTTCATCATCTGTGTATGCTGTTTGACGCGCTGTTCCAGTTTCTTTTCTCTGAGGGATCTAAGTAAACATGGTAAAATTATAATTTCTGTTGCTTTATATTCATTGACCCTTCTGTTTCCAGTTTCAAGTATTTTAACACACTTCTGCCAAAAATATAAAAACACAGGCAGCAAGGGGAGCAAATGCTGGGGCTTTGCCTTTGCTAATACGAACTTTGTGGTGTGGCACCATGTGGTGGCCTTGTGCTGCTGTATCCTACATCGGCTCTTACTCTTGCAGGGGTCTGTTCGTGTATTTAGTTATTTATGTAAATCAACGCCTTGCCTCACTCAGCGCATAAGCTCGATGGTGCTCCGCGGGTAGGTCAGAGCCTGGTGGTGCAGCAGGCTGCTTCTGGTGGGCCCTTTGCACAGCTGCTCTAGAAGCTGGAAGGCTTCCAGTGAACGAGGCAGTGGGACAAAAAAGGGGAAAAGCAGAGATGTGCAGTCTGGGAAGCTGAATGAGGTCCTGGAATTCATGGGAGGAAACACCAATGGGGAGTTCATCACAAGCAGTAGCTGAACCTAAACGAAATGCTGCAGAAAGCGTGCTAACAAAACAAGAACTTGAAGGCGCAACTGGGCATACCCAGGGCAGGCGGCTGAGCCATCTACAGCGCATGCAAACGACTTCTTGACTGTCTTGCCTGTAAATTAAAATCATGTTGGGCAGCAGAAATACAAAAAAGAGTACTACGGAACAGCCCTTTCCAATGCACGAGGGATATTCATGCAGGTATGAAAGCCACTACAAGAACAGGACTGAAATATCATTGACAGCTAAATAAATGTATTTACTCTGCTTTACTTTTTGTGCTCATCAGACCTGCCTGGCCATAGCCATGGTATCTGTAACCACATTTCTTCCATACTATGAGACAGTATAATATAGTGTATTTTTCCTTAAAGCTATCCTTGATTTACAGTAGTTGATTTTCAGTAGTTATGTCCTGAGATTATCGGCTAGAACATGCTTATACAGTTAGTCCGGTTACAGCCTCATGTAAAAAGATACACTCATCTTTAGAAGTGCAAAATGGAGCAAACCAACACACCTTGTAATCAGAAAACCAAACAGAACATTTCAAGCTTCCCCCATATATGTTAAAGCCAAATAGAAAAAAAGCCTGAAACTTAATTTGAATATTTTCTCAAAATAGCATCAGACATTTTACAGGCTCTTAAACATTTGAGGCAGGTTCAAACTTCTCCCGGCTCTTTTTTTCTTTTCTTTTTTTTTTTTTTTTTTTTTTAAACTCTCATAAAGAAGAATGATTTCAAGTATTTTCCAGCCCGGCTGACAG
This sequence comes from Phalacrocorax aristotelis, assembly GCF_949628215.1. Lineage (NCBI taxonomy): Eukaryota > Metazoa > Chordata > Aves > Suliformes > Phalacrocoracidae > Phalacrocorax > Phalacrocorax aristotelis. Next base: position 23,143,395 of record NC_134287.1, on the reverse strand, counting down.
ACTAGAACAACCGAGACAAGTATGTACATTTATACTGCAGGGCGAGCCTGTCAAGGTGAGGCCATCAATCAGCTGAGATTTGTTTAGCTCATTTTGCAAAAAGGACCAGAGGCACTCAGCTTCTCGTCAGCCCTCTGGCTCACATTTGCTGTATTAAGATGATATAGAGATACTATAAAATAGTTGGTTTATTATTAAAATAAATTATTACTATAATAAAATAAGAATTTCTGTAACAGCATGCTTCTTGTCTTGATATCGCATTGTACGTGAAGGAGCAAATGCATACAGCTCAGGTGCAAGTCTCGAAGCGCTAGTGATTATCTTTTAACATATTTTTTTTCAAGTAAACCTGGAATTAACTTAATTTTTTATTTCTCTTTTAGCCACAGTGTTTGTTGATTAGGGTGCAAGATTTTTTTACTTGACAGAATAGCAAAAAAGAAATGAATACTTTCATAGTAACAAAATCAAATGGAAGTCATCAATAGCGTTACATAGGAAGAGTTTATAATCGTATCTTTTTAGCACTCACCTTGTAGCTTCATCTTTTACTTTCAGCAACCTTTCTTCCATTATTTCAGGTGTCCGATCCTGTTTCTCAGCTCCCTCTTTCACAGAGTAGTAACCGATGTTATTAGTAGCATATGGTGCATTTTTTGGTACCTACAGCAAAACGCAATGCTAACACACTATAAGGAAATTAACGATATCAATTGAAAACTGGTTTCTTATTGAAATTAAAAATGCCGTAAAGGCTGTCACTCATTGAAGCCACGGTCAGTGGGCAGTGACTGTTGGGGAAATGCTGTGTCGGGCGTTCGGCTGCTGACCCTCCCCGCGAGCTCCGGGCCGGGGCGCCTGGGGCAGCCAGCAGCAGCTCACAGCGAGCACCGCGCGGTGCTGTGAAATGCTCTGGGGATGTGCTCTTAGGAAGACACTTTCCATATGTTTTCCCACTCATCACACAGCAAGAACATGCTTCTATTTCTGTAAGAGGGTTTAATACAGAGTCCAGTAAATCAAAAATCAAAGCTGTGAGAAGGCTTGGCTTAAATACTTTTGGTTTTTTAGTAAAATGATAATGATACCGTGGAGGCCATGGGAGTTACAAAATGACTATGCTCATGAGTTCTGCTAAGGCTACAATGGCTGCAGTCAGAGTCCTGCAACTGAATTCCGCATCTTGTGCTCCTATGTTTTTATTGCCTCCAATTGAGCTGTAACATTCACAGAGGAAATGTGATATTTATTTCATATTTACTTACAAGAGTATTATTTCCCCAAGATCGGGGGGGGGGGGGGGGGGGGCGGGGGGAACCAGACAGATAAAACAAATCTGTTTAAGTTATTTAAAGTCAGGGTAATGCTGATGCTTTACACAAACTTCTACCATAAAGTGGAAAACTTAAAAATACTGCTTAATGACTTGAGAACAAACCCCACAGACCAAAGCCGCGTCCACCCTCCTGCCAGGGCTCGGTAACGGTGCCGTTCAGTTACATCTTAAGCTCCCAAGATCTCTTAAAACTTGCTGCACCAACAGTCCTCCAGAAACTCCCGACTTTGGTCTGCATGGCTCGTTCTTCTCCCAGACTTTTACAAATCCATTCTAGCTAAATTAAGCACGTACCTGTGCCGTTCAGTTTAGTGGACAGCCTTAGGGTGCCATGATGTTTTACACTGCTTGGCTTATACCACCTTAAGACTGTTCTCTCTGAAACAGTTTTAAAACCCGTTGGTGTTTTAGAGAAGGCGTTCACAGCGAGGACTAGACTTAGGCGCAAAGCAAGACATGCCAGCAGCGGCGTCTGGCCAGAAGATTTGCTCATAGCGAACTGAGTTTCCTTGTTGGTATGTAATTAGCTAGTTCAGTAATCGTTAGGAAGAATACGTGACTTTCATCCCTAGTAGAAGCATAGAATAATCTTACAAAAGGCACTCAGGTCTAAAGAGATCAAGGTGGTGGCAGGCGTGGCAGCACGCTAAGTTTAGGGCCAAAAATAAGGGGGGAAAATTGGGAAATTTATAGACATATTTTCAAACCTAGGACATTGTACTGACGGTAATTGTAATTGGCAACATATTCTATCTTTCAAATCCTGTCCTATCTTACTTTCTTCCAGGTAGATTTGCATTTACCTTTAATTGTAGCTGAAAGAGGTATTTGCTTGATCTCCTGTTACTGAAGATCAGGAAAATGACTCTCACCTGTAACTTCAGCATCGCATGTTTAGGAGCCCACGGGAGACAGCTATCCTAACGGCACATGGAGCTCTGAGTCGTAATGACACCTGAGCTTTGAGAACATGGCTCAGTGGCATAGAATTGCATCCCAAGTTTTCAAAGACGTTAAAAAGTACCTTGTGGTGGTCAAGCTCATAAAACCACCATCATCCCATTCCGGGACTGCTAACCCAAAACCTTCACCAACGTGCCATCACGGCCCTTGGGGATTACCTGAGCCGATAAGTAGAAACAACTGAAGATGTTTTGGCAATATAGCAATATATTTTTCATTTAACTGAAATATAAAATCAATTTTGTGGCAAAGTATCAGTCTTAAAAATGCATTACTGAAAAAGCATACTTAATGCATTTTCTCACATACCGCCTGTGTACACGTAGCGGCAGCACCCTGCAAGTCCGACCCTTGTCTCAGTGCAAGTAACATAGTGCCAGAGCCGGGGAAAAGGGAGGCCAAGTGCGGGTTTTCTAATTACGTTAGCCAAATCTGGGGAGCAATAGTAGGTAGGGCAATAGGGCCGTTTGGTAGGAAAACAGTAGTTCCAGGAGAGAGGGCGGGAAGAGGCTCAGAAGAGCCGGCACCTTGTATTTTCGTTACAGGAGAAGGGCAGCTTCAATGTCCCCCTGTGCCCCAGTGAAAAAGCAGCTGGCACCCTGCCCGTACAGACTTCTGCCAGGTGTTCTGACCACTGGGCTGCACAGCCTCTGTCTCTTACCTCAGAGGATATTCGGTTATTTACAGAATACAGCTCAGCAGCCTTGTGGAGTCACTTGCGGAAGAGCTAAGTCACAGCCCTACCTCCGCATTCAACTTCTCACGTTCCCTGAAACCTGCTCCTTCGCCCATGGTTGTAGGGTTAGGCCCTTCCCTCAGCATTTTCCTGATAAAGCTACAAAAAATTTTGGTTTTGTTCTGCCGAGTTGAATGTCTTTAAAAACTCAAAACTATTCCGTGAAGCCAAATTATTTCCCAGACAAACCACCTTACCTATACTTCACGTTAATAAATTCCCAAGGTTTTGCACTGAGAAAAATTACTGCTGTAGATTTGAAATATTTTATAGGCACTTCATTTTTCTCAGTACAAAAGCTTACCTCCAAACTGGCTGACAATAAAACTGCCAATTATATTTTAATAGCATTGCTTTGTAACCACCCTGCTGCAAAGAAAGTCAATCAACTAACAGGAGGAGAATGCTATAGAACAAATCCATTTCCAGAACTATCCCTGCTGACATTAGCAATTAAGGAGAGGACAGAGCAGAAATGACACGGCGTGCTCACGTTGACTTGACACATTGTCATGGTGTTGGCTGGGGTAGAGTGAATTTCCTTCCCCGCAGCGGGCCCGGTGCCGGGCTCAGGGCCGAGTAGGAACACAACGCCGATAACACACCGAGGTTTGGCCGCTGCTGGGCAGCGCTTGTACTGGTCAGGGCTTTTCCAGCTCCCCAGGCTCCGCCGGGGGCACGAGGAGCCGGGAGGGGAGCGGGCACGGCCAGGAGAGCGGGTTCACACTGGCCGGAGGGATATTCCATATCATGTCACGCCATGCCCAGTGTGTTACTGGGAGGGGCTGGCGGGGGGAGGGAGGCAGCGATCGCGGCTCGGGGATGGGCAGCGTCGGTCGGCGGGTGGTGAGCGGCTGTGTCGCTCGTGTTTCTGGTTTTTTCCCCTTTTTCCCTTTTCCTTTTTATTATATTATCATTATTGTTATTATGATAATCATTAGTATTATTATTTTATTGTAATTATTAAACTGTTCTTATCTCAACTCATAAGGGGTTTTTTTGTGCTTTTGCTCTTCCGAGCCTCTCCCCCGCCCCGCAGTGGTGGGGGCAGCGAGCAGCTGCGGGGTGTTTAGTTGCCAACTGAGGCTGAACCACAACACACATACACACAGAAAGAGTGTTTACTTTTGGGAAAGTCAAGGTATGCAATGGCAACTGCAAGCGACCAGTACTTGCCTCTCCCTGCCTTTATCATCATTACTCAAAACTAGGACCCTAAATCCAAGACAATCTCATGATTTCAGGAAACATATTTTAAGTTTTATTACGTAAGGATAGCTACCTTGTGTTCCCCCATCCCCACCCCCCCACTCCAACAAGAACAATTTGAAAACCAAAATCTTTAGGGTTAAATAAAGGAATATTCTCTGTAACACTCAAGGAACATGAAAACTGCTTCTAACAAGATTATCAAAGAACAAAGAAATACACTAAACAGGAAAGCAGAAATTAATGACTGTTAATATAAAAATATGAGAACGTGTTGCAACGCTCTTACTAATGTCAGTATTTCTTGGGTATTGATGCAAACTACAGTAAGGGGAGCGCAGCAGCGAGCACACGGTCGGTACGTGGTCCTGCGGTGCCATCTCCCGTCACACACCTGCACACGCACGGACCTGCCTTCGAGAGCTCTTCAGTTCGTGCGGCCTTTAGGTCCTGTACCGTTTATGCCACTTTAAACTCACCATTTGTTATCACTGTGCACGTGTATCATTATGTCATTGCCAGTACCTAAATATGTTCGTTTTGCTCTGGTTTTTTTAAAGAAGAAAAACTTTTACAGGAGAAATTAAAGAAATGTTTTCTGTGAGTGAACATGTTATTCTCCCCATTTATTTATGTGGGACCATGGAAGAGAAAAATGAGGAATATTTAAATGGATCTCGTAACAATATACTTATTCTTTCTCTTGTCATTCAAACTTCCATTCTATTCTACGCTAACTGAATTTCTGTAGTCCTAAAAACAATCGTCAGGCTGGCCAGAACAAAGACCTTTGTACCTAGAGAAAGCAGACTGCACAGCTTCAACAAGATCAGCGGAACCCCCGGGGGCTGTTATCCACCAGGAAAGTTCTCGGGGCCTCAGCAGGAATTCCTCTAGTAAGTTTTCCATAAAAAACAATCTGCATGTTCCGATCCGACCCCTACCGTTCATGGCAGAAAGATGCATTTTTATCACACCACCTGCTTCTGCTCCTGCTCATGCTTTGAGCATTGTGAAATTACCCTTGGTGTCGGATATTGCTACACAACAGAACAGTTTCCGGAACTGTCACACTCACATCATCAGCCTAAAGTGCAGAGAAAGTGGGAAATAAGTCACCCACGTTGGTTTGATCCAGATACACAAGAGGAAAGTCTGTGTAAAAGCAGTTAAGCACAAGTAAATACTATGAATCCTACCCAGTAATTAGAATGAGCTGCTGGTTCCAGTAACGCCCCTGGTGAAGTGCTGCCGTTTGCCTCGTGGCGACCCCGCTGCAGGATGACCCTTCGGAAAGTGCAGCTGCCCTTGCTCTGCAACCGCTTCGCCTGCGCACATAAAACTCTCCCGCAAACCCCTTTTGGCACCACAGCAAACCTGCTTGGCTTTGCTGTATTTCTGTGGCAAGCCTGGCCAAAGACATTATCCTACATAGAAGCGTTACAGTTATGTATGTATTTAACTTCCAGAACAATAAAAGGCAGCAATGAATAATCACAGTCTAAGAAAATCAGGTTAAAATGTCTGATAACTGCAACTTAGGTCACAACTCCGTTGAAGATGCATGGAGTGGAATAACAGCCTGCTCATATCACTTTTCCAGCCATCAGTTCCAAAAGTGTTTTAGTATTGTATCTTACATAGTGTTGTATAGAAAAAAATCCGTTTAAATCAAATTTGTGTTTTGCTAAAGTAACTAGACACGATCTTTAGCGCTGCCGCTCGGTGAGAGAAACAGGGACTGTGGATACGCTGCGCCTTGCCAGCAGGCGTTCTCTGACACATTCCCAAGGCTCTGCAGGTTAAGCAAAGTTCTGCTGCCAGGATTAAGAAATACTGCTTAATTGCTGGAAAATGCCACACTATGGGTGAGTAGAAAAGTGAAAAAGCATTGTATTAACATGAATAAACTGCCTGAGTCAGAAGCCCAGGTTCCTGCCGAGCCAGTGGCAACGGAAGACGACTCGGATCGCTGATGCTGGGGGCCTGCGTTACCCACGTCCTGGGAGCCGAGGCTCCCAGCGCGGGCACCTGGGCCAGATGCCTGTAGTTAGATGGTGAATCTGTGGAATCTCCTATTTGATGCACTGCAGGTCAGAAAGACTTTTTCCAAGCACCGATGCATTTAGTAACATAATTTGGGTTAGTTTCAAAAATCTGAGTTTAAAAAAACAAAAAGAAAACAGTAAAAAACCCCTAGTGAGCTGGAAGTGTGGCTGCTTTGTTTTTCCTCTTAACATATATACAAAAAACTGTTTGGTTGTGTCAGATGTTGAATTGTAAATTTTCCTACATTTCTGGAAAAGTTGTAATCTGTTATGCAAGGGTCCTTTTTTATTGTTTGAGCAATTGGTGTTGCTAAGCAGGCATCAGTAAAATGCAACTAAACCTGTACAAATCCCCTTTTATCACTGAGGGATGTAATTCATTTTAATTTAAAACCTACTGACATTTCAGAAAGATTTGGGTATATTTCTACAGTTCCAAGGTTCGAAGCAGTATGCCCAGCAGTCACGAATCTGAGATGAAAGAATTTGTTGCAGCAAGAGAAAGACTCTCACAGCATTTCAAGTTCCTTCAGTGATCGGCTCGAACTGCCTTACTCAGCGTCTACGTTACAGTTCATTTTCACACCAGAGCACTGGAAAAATCATGTGTATTCATTTCCAGCATCCCATTTTTTGCAATATTGTATTATAAGGAACGAGAATCTAATGGCAAAACTAACGGCATAATTTTTTTGAGATTTTTTGTTTAATGTTTGTTACTTTGGGGAGAAAAAACTTTCCAGGCCTTTTCTATACACTCAGAAAGAACCAGAAGTGAGGTCCCCTCCTTTCATATGCCAGTGTTTACAAATTCCTGGAGGAACCAGAAAATCCAGCCAGCTTCAAATTCAGTTTGGCAGAGGCAACATCTCATATTGGAGGCGTTCAATAATTTAAAAAACCATATTTCAACATACACGCTTCTGTTTTAATGCCTCCAAGTAGCCTGATTATTGGAGCCACTACAGATTTTGAATAGCAGTTTGAAGGATCTGGCAACTCCTACACTGCACGTGGGGCCGCAGCACTTCACGCAGGAGCCACAGTCCACAGATATTTGAGAGAGGGTCTGCAAAGCCATTGCCAAAGTGCCGGCATTTAAAGTCCTGGTTTTCTCTTTTTAAGTTTGAAATTTAAATATATGGGCTATAAAGAAAATAAATTAAAAAGTATCATTAATGGGTTGTTTTTTCCAGTGTCCTACCCTGCTATTTTCTCTTACATACCGTATCTGCATTTGAGGATGAAGATATAAACTTTTTTTTCTTTCATCAGCTTCGCTTGGCTGCGCCATTCCTGAAGCATTACTTTATTGCTGAAAAAGTTAATTTATATCAAACTTTCACAGCCATCATTTAAGATGTGATGGTTACTACTCTTGTTCACATGCTTAGCCATTTACAGCTGAACAATATACCGATTCCTAACAAAGAGAAACAAAATACCAAGAACTTCTGCGTGAAACACTAACCAAAGGAAGAGGAGAGCTGCAAAGACCCACCCTTGCTTCCCAGTTCAATGGAGGAACACAGCAGCAAGGAGCAGGACACAGGTACACAGAGAAGCCAGGCGGAGAGATGAAATTGCTCAGAGGACTGGTAACAAGCTGCATGGTTCATCTCTGGACTATAGTTTAAATATGGTAAATTTAGATACAGAGTAAATTTGGGTGAACATAAAGAAGTAGACAGTTGTACCAGAAAAGATTCTACTGGGTAATGTACTCTGACACATCGCATTTTTAAGGTTCATCAATAAAGATCTCATTAATACGATATCTACTCTGATTCTGAATGTCCGCAGCAATTCTCCAGCTCTTCTTTCTTTCAGTCCTGAGTTTCAGGTGACTTCTTGTACTCCCATTGGCCGGCACATGAACAGAGTAATCCTCTTCATTTCCACTGTCTCCTTAAAAATACTTGTCAGCTATAGCAGTGCCTAATAAATTAATAGTTTAATAAACAACATTGTCCCCAGTCTCGTTATGGATACTTTCCTAAAGTCTTCCCAGTGTTCTCCTCTTGACCTCTATATTCTGTCTGTAACTGTTCAGAAAGCTAAGGAATGCTGACACTGAAGTCCAACAAGAAGCTAAACGAACGGCTCCTTTGTGTCAGCATCTCACCTCAGTAAAAAAGATAGTGACGATTCAAAGGTAGGGCAGGTCACGGCCCGTGAAAGCTCAGCTTTTGCTCCCAGTGGTCGCTCTACCGCTGTGCACACAACTGCTTCAATAACTCATGAAAGAAGCGGGCTCATTTTCACTAGTACCGGCCCAAACGATTGCCGACTGCCCAGTCACGAGCACCTAGGAGTGTTTCCTAGGAGCGGGGGATCCTGCTCAACTGACAGCGTTCCCTGCCTGAAGGGAAGGGAAGGGGAGACAAGAATTCCCTGGCCCTGCTCCTCCCCTCCTGGTTTTCCCCTCTCTCCGGGTGCAGGGACGCCCAGGGAGTGCCAAAGCACACCAGATTTAATCCAAAACACCAGAACACAGAGCTCGGCCTTGTGCACCCCCCAAATCCAGGGCATTGCCCTGTCATAACACAGCCAGCTGGTGCTTCCAGGAGCGTCGCAGAGACGCGTTTGCTCTGTAACATGACTTTTACAACTCTGGTGAGAACAGAAAACAGGTATTAAGATGATAAAAGTTAGGACTAACTGCCTCATTTCTTGGGTCCAGTCTGTAATACGGGAGTGATTTCTGAACAGCAGTCCAAATGTATGCATGTAGCGGGAAAATATGCAGGGATGTAAACAAGTTCTTTTAGCGAAATTTGTTCAATACGTATACTTTTTCTGCACCCTAGATATAGCACATTTTTATGTCATGTGCAGAGTTTGCCCTCTAGCTGTAGCCTTCTGTCAGCAAAGATAAATTTAAGTTTCCGTGGAACGTAACACATGAATTAACTGAAATGGATTTATTTTCTGCTCAACTGGAAGGGGAATTCATGGGGTTCCATGGCGGAGTTGTCAGGAAGATTGGTAAGTCACCTTTCTTGTTGCCTTGGGGCACCATATTTTGTAAAGAAAAGCACTTTTTATATTTCCATTTGTAGTGCAGAATATTTGAAATTACATCTTTCCTTATAAATAATCAACTAGGCAATCTATTAAAAAGCTAAGTAACAACTTTTTTAAAAGACAGTGACATTGCAATACTTGCTTTTTCCTTTGTTCAAACAAACCTTGTTCCTCTTTCAGCTCCTTTTCTGCTACCAATGTGCACGTTTCAGCTTGTTTTGCCTGAATTGTCCTGTCATAAGATAGAAACTCAGTAAGTTTATTTCTGTATGGACATCCTCCTTTTAAAACAGACATATTGTTAATTAAATTCTACATAGAAAACCAAGCACCTTTAACAATGGTGATAAAAAACCTGCATTTTGTATCTACTAGCGATCCTGCATATAAGCAGTCCGTTTTATTTCAATATAGCCATTAAAATATTTCAAGTAAAAAACATGTTTAAGTGATTTACCAAATGAATTACTTCACAAAACCCACTTACCGAGGAGGTATTGTGAAGAAAAGAAATTCTGCAAGACTTTCCATACTGTTGATACTTCAAAACCAAAAAACTCCTAAAACATGAGTATCAACACCAAACAGCATGTAAAACCTACACCACAAACCGTAGCGAACGGTGGGAAGTCGGGCAATGCAAGGTCTGAGAGCTGGCGCGGCGGCGCACAGCGAGGACAGGCGGCCGCCTCCAGGGTCTCACAACCCAAGAACAGCCGCAGCCGAACGGTGACCACAGAAGCACAGGCAAGCCAGCGACCTCCCACACCAACCACAATAATCCGATTCCTGGAGACCTCCCCCCTTCCCTTCCCGGCTCATTGGGCACATGGCTTTTTGCTGCTGACTTACAGTATTTTATCTTTCCTGGGAGTGACCTCAGAGAAATGGAGAGGGGTGAACGCGAAAGGGTGTTTTGACTTATGTCAAGATTTGTTCATCAAGTATGTATTTGACAAGGAGTATAACGATGCATATTAAGCTGCTTTTATATTTTCCAGTAGAAAGTTTTCCAGCACTTGCAAGATCCTTATCATATAGCATTGCGTGAAGCTTAGTCACCTGCAGAGACTAGCTGACTCTGAGCAGAGCTGTTCGTTCGTTCTGCGTTTTTTCCCCGCTTCAGTACAATCATGGATTGCACCTACACGTTCATCAGCAAGAAATTCTTCTTTTTCACCTATTATAATTTCTTCTTTCAGCTTCTGAAATCTTAGCTTTTCTTCTTCATTAGGCCACTCCTCTGACAAATCCAGAATGGACTGCAACAGTTCACCTAAGTTTAGCTTTTCAACAGGTGGCGTTTCTGTTGGAATTAAAGGGAGATTACTGTAATCCTATGTATCAATTAAATTACTTTTTTTTTTTAAGCAAAACATAGCAGTTAGACAGTGTCAGTCAATCTAACAGAAGTGGGATTCGTTGGTCTTTTTCTTTTAATACATATTTTAGTCTCAAAGATTTTTCACAAGTTTAAAGCAATCTATGTTCTGGAAGAAACCAACAACCTATTGATGAATGTGAGCAGAACAGGGGCTTCCTTTTGATCAATAATTTAAGGTGTCTCACAGTTTGGTAAACTCTTCACCCAGCTTTTTAGCAATTCCACCATGCAGAAGCTGATGCAAAGTTACAATAATTTTTGTGCAGCGCTCAATACCTCTGATTTACACAGGTTTAAGAGCCACGTGTCCTCGCCACCCTGCAGGAATCAAGTTCTCAGAGCAGTGTCCATAGTCTTACTCGCTGAAGGTCCCTTGTTGCCTTTACGTGGGCACGTGTGACCCCAAGAGCACAGCTCCATATCACCACCAGGGCCCCTGCCTCCTTCAGGGCTGACACGGGACCCGTGCCACGGCGAGTCTACCACAGACGTCAGCAAGGTGTAAATACGGCTGTCTCAAATATACTGTGTAAGTGACAGTGATTCCTGAAACAGGGGAGGACGTGAAAGTGGAAAATCCCAGCTTTATACTGGCATCTCTACTTTGAGGAAAAACTAGCGTGGAAATTGAGACTTACATAATGCATGTACATATAAGGATTGAGTTAAGGCTCTATATAATCTTAACTTTTTCTCTCACTTCATTTTTCTGCAGCATTTATAGCCTGGCAATGTAGATTTGGGTATAAATAAGTATTACATGAACGGTGTATGACTGAATTAAAGATAGAGTTCTCTGCATGATGAATAGGAGTTAAAAATATGTTCCATGTATCAGAGGAAGTAAAAAGGCAAAGCAAACAGATACAATGATCATTAACATACTACAAGTGCCCAAATGCAATCTGTGAGTCAAAACAGGAAAGATATTTAAACATAATCAATTTAAAGATGCAATGTAATTACAAAAACCAAAGCACTGAGAAAAGCTTTAGCACACCTTGCATTTCATCCAAACTGGCATCTCAGGTCAAACAAATTTAGCATTATCTCAAATTACACCTCTGCAGGTATTAATCTTCACACACAACTGAACTTTCACACTTACATGACAACGATTAATTCTAGGGTATGTCTATGCTGCGCTCCAAAGTGTGACACTTCAGCGCACAAACCACACTTACCAAGAAGCGCCCAGCTCAGCAGTAGTTGACCACCACAGAATTCATCCAGTTTTTTGGGTAGGTCTGTACCCTAGACCTTCTGCTGCCCAAAGAGTAACCACAATAGCTAAATATATTGCAGCTCACCTTTGACCGCGGTGTTGAGGGATCATAAGAAACACAATGCTTTGGTTCTATGCAAACTATAGACTTAGGAGGTTCCCTGAATCCTAGAGGAGAAACAAACATGCTGGATTTCATCTCCCTCCTCACATTTTAGAGAAGCAGCGTTATTCCAAGGTACATTCTGTTATCCTCTCTGCATGAAGTATGTATATACTACTTCTTACACACTGCTCTCATCCAACACGAACAGATGGGCCACGTGGGAGGGAGCAAAACACTCTTGCATATTACAGAAGGCTCCCAAACTTCATGTGCATGCCCACAGGTTCTAAATATCAAAGTCCATGGGATTGTTTTTCTTTAAATACACCACTATCTAAACTAACATGAAACATGATAACATAATTAAGTTACAGTGCTGTTCCAGAGCATAATTTATAATTGCTTTGTCATTCTCATCTATTGTGTTTGAATTAAGTAGAACAGAATGCAATTCTTATGCAGACAAAAATCAGCAGAAAAAATGCTTTGATCTGCTATTATGAACAAAAATAACAAAATCCTCAAAATTTTCAAGATTGTGTACCACTGAAGAGGAGATAAAAACCAGAATAAATAACTGGAGTGTTTCAAGTATATTATGTACTTAGTTTGGAAGGAAGCGTACAACAAACGCTTAAGGGAACTTGGAAAACCAGCTGTAATGGTCCACTTTACAACACAAATCCCACACTATTGTCTGAAACTACTCTGCCAATTTCCAGACAAAACCCTCACTTCACATACTAACATGAAAAGCGATCAGCTGTAATTAAATCTAAATTGCTACGGCTGAATATAGAACGCGATCTCTGAAAAATACTGGTCCATACAGGTGGGGACTAGGACATATCTTCTTTGAGTTGCTGGAACTCCTGGGACAGTTTTTCGGACAGTTTTTCCACAACCAAGACACAGGGAGAAAGAGGCACTTCATATTGCTAGCGTTGGCCAGCCAATTCATCCACCATTGGTTCCCCTCCATCTTTCTAGGCCATTACTGCCAACGAGTCTGCATGTGATAACGGTGCGCTCCGAACAAACTTCCGCCACATCGGCCATGTGCACCTGAGTTCATCTGGATCCTTGCATAACTGCTTGTCACCCAGGTCGCCATAAGTCACCTCCAGCACGGCTAATTCCCTCAGGCACTAGATACCTCTTCTCCATGGTGGTCCACTTCTCTGGGTGACATATAATGTCTTCCTTGAAGGGATACCTCTCCTTCATGACTGACAGGAGTTGCCTCCAGAGGCTGAGGGCTTGTGTCCCTTTTCCAATCGCTTTGTCAACGCCCCCTCTCCCAGAAAGGGATCCCAGCTGCTTGGCGTCCCTACCCTCCAGTTCCAGGCTACTGGCCCTGTTATCCCAGCATTGGAGCAGCCAGATGCCCACGTGCTCGCCTGGACGACGACTGAAATCTTTTGGCACATTTCGCAGCTCATTCAGGGATCATTCAGGCGTAGGCATTGGCTGGTTACCACCTTATTTATGGGTCTCTTCCTCCTCCTGTTCTCATGAGGGCCTTAGTTCATCTTCATCCCTTACAACACGAGAAAATCATATTGTGTATTTCTCCCTGTGTATAGGGGCGACTGATACCGGCCGGGGTTGGTTCTCTGGTTCAGCTGCAGCACCTGTCGTGAGGCGGGTAGCCACAGTGCCTGTCACAAGGGTAGATCTCTGGATGGTATTCCTAAATAGTTGTTTAACCCTAAACAAGACCTGAACCACATTCAGGAGGTGTAGCCATAGGAACGTGCTGGTTTGAACATCCCAAGAATATTAAGAATTCTCAAGAGCTGTTGTAATTAGGCTGAAGGAGAAAGGGAAGGTGAAGGAGCTGGGGAAATTGTCCCTCCTGTCTCCCCCACACATTGGTTCTCCAAGGAGAAAAGGTAAAGAGTGTATTTATTAATAGCGTCCAAGGGGTGGCTCCTGAAGTGCAGAGATGACAGCAATGCCGAGTACAAATACCAGATTAGTCTCATGACCAATAATTTTATCATAACATAAGCCAGTGTTACACAGTGCAGCAAAATGAAAACCTTGATCCAGCTCCCAGAGGGGATAAACAGCACAAGAGGGAGCATATACAGTAAGTAAGGCATTATGTAACACAACTCAGAGCAAGCACAACAAACTTGAGAGCAAATAAATCAACACTGTGACCAGCAACTATTAAACCAATAAGAATGTTATAACGAATTGGCCTTAACACGCTCTGGTCAGACCTGTCGTTATGCCAACCCTTTGCACCCCACCTTGGGCGCCAAAAAGGACCGTAGTGGTTTAACCTGGCAGGCAGCTAAACAGCTCACAGCCGCTCGCTCGCTCCCCTGCCCCCAGTGGGATGGGCGAGAGAATCGGGGGAAAAAAATGTGAAATTTGTGGGTTGAGATAAACACAGTTTAATAGGACAGAAAAAAGATATAAAATAACAACGATAATAATAATGATCAAATAATATACAAAATAAGTGATGCACAATACAATTGCTCACCACCTGCCGACCAACACCCAGCCAGTCCCTGATCAGTGGCCCCTGCCCCCGGCCACCTCCCCCCGGTTTATATACTGGGCATGACATCAAGTAGTATGGAACATCCCTTGGGCCAGTTTGGATCAGCTGTCGTGGCTGCGTCTCCTCCCAGCTTCCTGCGCGCCCGGCAGAGGATGCGAGGCTGGAAAAGTCCCCGACTAGCGTAAGCACTGCTTAGCAACAACTAAAACATCGGTGTGTTATCAATATCATTCTCTTGCTAAATCCAAAACACAGCACTATACCAGCGACTAGGAAGAAAAGTAACTCTGTCCCAGCTGAAACCCGGACACCCTCTTAATGTAAACTTGTACTGTGGAAAAAAAGGAGAAAGTGGGATAAAGAGCAAATTGCACTTGTCTTTGAAGAATGTGTGCTCAAACATAATGTGAAAACACTATCCAATGTCTGGTATGTGGATGAACAATATTAAGCAGGTCGTAAAAATTAGTTATGGTGTATTTATAGTGCACTAAATTTTTAAGGAGAAGTAGGTCTGTCCTTCAGATTGCACACAGATTTGATAAGTATGTCCCCACCTTCCTTGTGACACGTAGGCAGACAGAAGGAATTTCTTCAATACACATTTTCATTTTCCTCTTGCCTTGACTGGTGACACAGAGTAAGCAGAGAGCTGATTCTGCAATCTGCCTCGTCACCGCAGACCTCCTACCTGCAGACTCTGGGTACGTGCATATTGGCGCTACCACGCTAAGAGGAGGCCATTATCTGCCAGCCTTCGGCAGCCTCCAGCGCCTGCAATGGCCCTCTGGGCCCCGCTGCAGCAGCGCCAGCCATTTCTCCTTGACCCACCAGGCCTCTGACAGTGTCACTGGAGGCAGTGGATTAGCATGGCTTTTGGGGTTTGCCATCCATGGGAGGCAGTCACCGACCTCCTTAGTGGCTGCAGCAGTCTGAGTATCTGGACGAGTCCATGTCCTGAAACAGAAGCTACGCTGACCCACCTGTAATTTTATCAGCTCCACCTTTTTCATGTAAGCCGGGTACTGTATTTCCATTTTTTTCCCCACAGCCTTCTGCTAATTAAGTGTCCTCTTTCATTTCCCTAATATCTCCATTTCCCCTATATCCCCTGTAAAACGTCATCTACCTGTATACTTATCCTGGCACGTACACTGGCCATTTTTCATCTTAGTGAAATGGCCCAAACTTCTGTTCATGCTTCTTCTCTGTTGATTCTAAAAAACCGCCTCTGCTGAAATGTCATCTTTGTTTTTCTAACCACATCACATGTAATTAAGACTTCCTCTTATACAAATACAACCTCTTCTTCTTCACTTACAGGTTTAAGATTCACAGTTTCATTTTTTAATCACAACATTGAAGCATTTCTTCTTCCATCATCCATCCTAGCCCGCAACACCCCTTTCAGATGGGGAGCTGATGACACCCATTAGTGGAAAAGCCCACAAGAAAACCATCCCTTGGTTCACACCTTTTTCAAAACTCATTACAGTAAATGCACACAAATACACCTCCAACATACCTGGGGTGGCTGGCTCTATGCAGAGTAGTTTTCCATTCCCAGAATCCTGAATAAAACACAGGATGTATTTTAATCCCTTTTGTATGACATCTTTAGGTGGAAACACAAGGGGACAGTGTCTCAGATTCAAGGATGTCAATGAAGTTAAGTTTCCTGTGAAAACGATATAATTTAGCAAACACAAAATCATAGAACAGCCCGGGTTGGAAGGGACCTTGAAAGGCCATCAGGCCCAACATTTCAACATTTTGAAAGATGGGTGGGTTTTCAGATACATATATAGTAGTCGAGTCAAAGTGAATGACTGGCGTTTACTGTGTTTATGATTTCTAGGGTAATTACCGTTATTACATTATTAACTAACCAGTACAATCCCCCAGCTGCTGATCTTATGCTTTTACTCATAAATGAATGGAATTTGTGGTGTTGATAAATCAGGTTTTTTACCCAATGTAATTTTTTTGATATGAAAGGAAAGGAATTAAAGAGTTTAATTAAAGTTTTCCTTGTTTTCTTTCTAGTGCATCATTCTGATTTTCTGCTTCTGAAATCATTGGGTCTATATTGCTTCTCGCTCCTAGCCTCACTGTTAGCTATTCTTGCCCAAGGAAACATAGGGCCACCACCCCTCCACAACAAGCACAGTGTGACATAAATCCTTAGCCTCCCAAGGACGAGGGAGCTCACGTGTCTCGCAGGCCCGCCGCCACCTCCTACTCATCTCATAAGCAAAGGTATACGCAGCGCAGGTTGCACACGTAAGGAGAAGGTGACTAGCAGCGTGGAAGCCATCCGTCACGTTCTGCTCACTGTCTGGTGAAATGGGAACAAAGGGCAAAATATGCACAATCGATTTCAGAAATCAGATTTATGCTTTATATATTCAAAAATTATGTTTCCTAGAAGTACAATAAAATTTGCCATTTTGCATTCCTAACTGGATTTGCAGAATTAAATACTACATCCAGTCAGTTTTGATCCAAATCAAACCATAACAGTTAAGTTTTGAAAGATTTAACAGATTTCAAGTGTACCAAGCCTCTGAAAGGAAGGTACTATCGTATTTTGTCCTGACATTTATTTTAGATTGACATACGGTTTATAATAACAACGTATTTAGGAAGTGCAGCATTAAAAGCAACACAATCTCAATCTAGTCAGAATGTATTTTTCATATTGTATTATTGGCGTCACACTTTAAATCTATTCACAGCTTGACTGTAGAGTCTAATCTGCCTCACTTTCTACAGGTTGACTGCTTAAAGTTCTATCTGCTTTGCTCGTTATAGTATAAAATAGAGTATTTGCTCCTTTAAAACATTTTTGTAAAACCTAACTTGCAGAAATGACAAACGCATTACTAATAGCACAGCTATTTGATTTTAAATTACCAGTAACCAAAGCTGAGAAGAATGTTACAAAACAACTTTTTACAATGTGATTAAGAACTCCGTTTGACATTACTACTCTAGAAATGTCAACTACAGCAATATTGACAAAGTACACTTAAAAAGGAAAACTAAAAACCAGCATGAGAGCAACTGGAGGCAAGGAGCACCTGAAGGAGGTACTGGGGTTCTCCGGGAAGCTGGGGAGTGCAGAGGAGTTCTTCCAAGCACCATGATGCAGACAATGGCTGGATGCTTCTGGGTCCGTTCTCTTGGAAGAGAGACTTGAAACCCAAGAGCAAATGGACTCCTTACATCAAGGAGACAGTATGTACAACCTGCGATGTGTGAAGCCACACCACAGCTACCGAGGGAACTTACTGCGACACCCTGTTACCACCATGGAATGCAGATTTGTTCCAATTTCACTGAAATTGAGAACAAATGCACCCAAACCTTATTTCTTTTCAACTTTTCAACTCCATTCCAGTTTTTCACTGTTTATCTGTTTTTTGATCAGCCACGGGGTCAGAGCTGACTGGCAGCTCATCAGTTGTATAAGAAGCATTGAGTTTTGCCATCCCGACACCAACAAAGTTACTTACTTGAGAGTTAAGGAAAACTCAGCTCAAATCTCAAACCCATTCAAACATTATTTTTTTGCCCACAGACCCTAGCTAGAACTAAAACTCTCAAGTTTTACTCAAAACTGTTATTCTGAAGTCTGCTAAAGTTGAGCTTAACTGAGAACCAATGAAAACCAGAACTGCCTGAATCATTATTCTGAAACTGCATTTAAATTGCAGCTGGGGTGATTTAGAGAAACTGAACAGGAACGGGACTGAAAAAAATCTTTGTTGAAATCCCTGGGGAGACACTTAGATGAAAATTTAACTGCACCACCTGTGTACCACGTGCTGGCTGCAAAACAGGCATGTTGTTGTTTTAGTGTAAGTTAAATTTATGAGGGAACAGGGCAGAATCAGCCTGCCAGCGTCTTGTGGAAGGAGAAGAGTTCTGAGGAGAGGTCAGAAAAGAGGAATTACCTGGCACCGCAGATGAGGGGAAATCCCCCAGGCAGACAGACTGGCCATGCAAAAAATAAATAAAAAAAAGCACAGAAAGGGAGAATTACTTGATTACAAACTAAAAATACAACAGAGCAGCAGGGCTGTTTGCATAATTATGTTACAGAGTGCATAAGATTGAAAAAGCTGTGTTTATTGCACAGAGACTAAATGTGCTGTTGGGTAATTATTGCTGATGGTTCTGTGAAGAAACACATCCACAGAGCTCAAACACAAGTGTATCTCTGCCAAACGAGCAAGCATTCCCAATGCTCCGAACAATCGTATTGATTGTTGTCAACATGGCATTGATGATAAGAAACGCTGAGGTTTGGGGGTGTATTTAAATTCACTGTATTCTAACAATCTAAACCCCAAAGTTTGCTAAGTGAGCTAAAATTACCAGAATGCCCTTTCATACAGTCATGATTCACAAATTAGAAAATTACTTCAAATAATCATAAAATACAAATGCAGAAATGGAAGAGCTACATTAACAACAGAAGAAGTGGCTTTGAAAATGCACCTTATGAGGAACTATCTGGGAAAATAATTAGATTTAAAATAGTTTAGTATGAAGAAACTGAATCTATTTTAAAACAGAAATGATCAAAATGAATCACACAGATGACTTCAGTACTGGAAAAATGAAAACTCTTTTTTATCTTGCTGAAAACCACTCACGTTTGAACATGACAATGTAGTGGGGGAGTTAGACAGGACATGCAGCTACAGCTCATGCTGCACGATGCCGCAGCGTGCACTGACTTCACCTGCATGCCTGGGAAGGTGGCAAATTGGCACTACACCTTTCAGCACCCTTTTCAAAATCATTCACTTTAATTTTAAACTGCATCACCTAGTGAGATCCTTCACGATTTAGAATTGTTCCTAAATCATTCTAAAGAACACTTAGGTAGATGTGTTAGTTATTTGCTAGCTCCTGTGCAATGCTTTCTTCAGTAGGCTTAAAGAGTTTTATAATAGTATTGTTGTCCCCATTTTACACCAGAGGAAGCTGAGGCGTGGGCAGTCCAGTGACTTACCCAAAGCCAGGTAAGTCTCTTGACTTCTCCAGCAAGCCACTGGTAGTCTTGGAAACAGAAGGCATGTATCCCAAGTTCCCCACAGCACTGCCCACCTAGCGCACAGTACGCTGGAGTTTGGGATAATTTTTTGAAGCATGTTGGCTGGCAATCTGTTTTGCATCTTTGCTAATTAAATTCAGAACACATAAGTCTATGCAAATCAGGTGAACCAGTGTAAGTGCTCTAGGAACAGCTACAGGTGAGTAACAGAACTGTGTTGTTACCATTCAGACTTCTGCTCCCCTCCCAAAGACTTTTCATTCACGGAACAGGTAGCTTTTAACAAAACAAAACAAAACAAAACAAAAAAGAAAAACAACAACAACAACAAAACATCCACAAACCAAACAAAACCCACCCAACCAAACCAAACCAACAGAAAACCGACCAACCAACCAAAAGAAAAAAAAAGATAAAACCAAAGCAAAACCAACACCAAACCACAACAAAAAACCCCAACCAACCAAAAAGAAATATTCAGTGAATGAAGCCAAACATTGCAAATTCATTCCAGATCTAGATGAAAAACACACCCAAGAAATGAAGACGAACAGCTGAAACAGAGTTATCCTGGATCATCCTCTAAACTCATGTCAGTTTACATTACAATCTTTTTGTTTGGTATTGCTGATACCAGCATGATCAAACTGGTGTCCTACTTACTATAAAAAGCGAAGACAAAGACACACAGAACGGCCACTGCAGGACAGTAGCTCCAGTTTAAGTTAGTCCTGACACTGCCAGCGTTAGCTCCTACTCCATTTCTTGACAGAGGTGGTTCTGATGGCAAGTGTACAGACAAGAGAGCAACAGGGAAAGGTAGGAAGAAGCGCAGGCTGGGAATTAGCTCATGAAACATGATTTTGTCAGAAAAAGCTGTCTTGTTAAACATGAATGTTTTGTAAAAATACACTAGATTTTGACAACCCCTCACTACATCACAGGCACAATTCCCAGGTGTTCTCCCAGCTTAACAGGTGGACTGCGCGGTAATCTCCTCAGGTCCCCGTGCCCGGAGGAGCCTGCGATGCAGGCTGCCTGGGACGTGCAGGGGACTTGCAAGTCCTGACAAGCACAGCTCCAGCGCAGGGGAACGAGGAGCCTTTAGTAACTTGGAATAAGGCAAATCCTTGCATTATGTCTACCCTCCTCTAGCTAAGGTTCAAGTCACCGTGCAGGTCCAAGTCTCACATTGTCTAGTACAAAAGGAGGCAAGTCTGAAGCAGCTCAGCTGCTGCGGGGCAGAGGGAGGCACGGTTCTGCAAATCAGGCGTGTATATATACACGTACACGGACACATATCTGTATATATTCCATGGTGGCAATTCTGGTATATATGACTGCTCGGCAGCAATGCCACGGACATACAGGCTCTGCCAAGGGAACAGATCATCCAAAGTACAGGCGTATGGTAGGACAGCACCGCCCCAGCACAACAGTCCTGCCAGCCTTATCCTGGATCCTTGCGAGTGTTAAAAATACCGCAGTGGATGCGTGCAAGTGATTAAGGCAAATGATGCTGAAAGCCCTGCTAGCAGAGCTGGCAGAGCAGAGCGGCCTGGCTTGGGCCACCCCTTCTCAGAGCATCACTGCACCACTCGCTAATGAGCGCACACGCAGCTTTGGGAAGTCTGGCTGCAGCCAGCCCCTACAAATGCCTCCAGCCATCGCCATCACTGCACCGCTGCCCAACAAAACCTGCACTGAAAATCCTGCAGCATTTTTTGAATTGCCGTGGATTGAACAAAACCTCCAACACAGCAGGAATGCTGGCATCCTTTCTCTGGTACCTCTCGTCCACAGAGCCAGGGGAAATAGATAAGTGTCACATACGGTAGGAATTCCCTCGTCTCAGTACCAATCTGGGAAACCTGTAACGATCAAAGCGTTACAGCAGAAGAGAGTCCTGACCTAGGATCTGTCCAGAAAACAGCATCGCATAAAACAAGTTTTGCTGTAGAAAGGCCAGCATCGCAGCAGCCCATTCTACTCTGAGAAACGCAAGGATGTTTAAATCAGCAAATAATAAAAAAGCTTTGTTAAAATAACAGAAAACTTAATAGTGCTTGGGGACACGCTTGGGCCTCAGACTACGACTGTCTGTATCACCAAAGGGTAGGACCGGTCCTGTGCACACGCCTGCCTGCACCAGCCAGGCCTCTCGCAGGCCATTCCTGGGTGTGGCCAGGCACCCAAGATGCTCCAGATCCCCCCCCGGGGGGTTCTGCATGCTGCCACCCTGTCTGGGGACGAGACAGTAATTGTCTAGGAATGGGTCATTTTGTGCCAGCTGGCTTCAGTACTTGGGGATATTCCCGGGCACATTTTATTTACTAGCAGAGATATCATCTCAGGGACAGAGGGAGGCAAGATACTTTATGGAGAGAGTACCGGAAAGTGAAAACAAATGTAATGAAGGCCAGTGAAGCCCAGGAGCCAGCGCTGTTTACCATAAGCAGCTGCACAAACGTATGCCTAAGCGCGGTCTGAACATCAGCTATGGGAGCAGAAGGAAGCGCGGCCTAACTGCGGCCAGCTTCAGTTCAAGCCATTTGTTTCAGTGGCACAAGCCCAGACTCCAGATGCTGCTTTGGAGGTTAGTCTGCCAGTACTAAGGCAAGGAGCCTTACAGCTCAGGCAACATCAAACAGGGATTAAAAAAAAAAAAAAATCCAAAACCAAGCCCAACACTTACGCTGTGAGGACTCTGAGAGCCCAAGGAGTCCCAGCTGGACCCCCCCAGGAATCCATGCAACCTGCTCCATTTTCCTTAGGAGCATTTGATTTGGAAAGTGTTTGTTAGTCCAAGGTAGTAACTGCTAACGCAAAAACAGATAGTAAAATGAAGTTACAATCTGTAAAGATACCCTTGGCGTAAGAAACTGCTGTAGAAGTTCTCAGCTCTAATCACATTCAGTTATTTGTCCTATTATTAAGCAGATGCCCGAGATGTCTTATGTCTGAGGCATGTTTTTTACTTTAGCTTTAGTCAGAGAAACAATACTGAACATTTCTGACTAGAACACTAGAGACATTTTAATAAAATTTTCCCCTCTTATCAATAAAGACAATCATTATAAATAACATAAGTAATTTTTCCCCCTCTCATAGCACATCCTTGTGGTAAATTGAAACCATTCTTTAGATCAGATATTTTAAAGTCTAACCACGGAATTAAACGCTAAGAGCCAAAAAATGTCTATAATGTCTTCAAAAAAAAGAAGTGAGTGCTTACCAAGCTCTGTGGGCAGCTCTTTTATAGGATTCCTTTCTAAATGCAGAGTTTTCAATTGCCTTTTCAATAAAACAGAAAATAGTAGCAACTATAAGAGCAAAGTTCTTCTAATTAAATCAAAACACAGTAATATCTTTCCCTCCTTAGTTTTTTTTCTTCCTTTTGTTTCCTATTACAGAAGGACTCCACAAGGCAAATCCACACTTCTCTGTCACTAACATCAGTGCCGGAAAATAACGTGCCCCAAAGCTTTCTGGTATGAAAATCTGAAGTTTGCATTTATGCCCATTTATTACATACTACTCCAGCATTTAGTATTTGATCTTCCTTTGCAAAGCCTTCTTATCACTTTTAAGTCTGATACTGACTGTTCCAATTATAAACACATCATTTTTAGTTGTTTATGATTTTGCTGAGCTTCAACTGTTTGGTTGAGCGCATTCCTCAGGCTAAATTTGAGCTAAAATTGCTCAGCCGTTTTTGATAATGAGATTAGAAAGAAATACACCCTATTTGTATTTAATTTCATCAACTTTTTTTTTAAGAAGCTCTAGTGCTCCTATTCTTGGAAGCAGACCAAAAGCTTGGTATGGGTCACGTACAATATTTATGTCACATAAGAAAATTTTCTTACATATCTGCAAATCTGCTAACATTTAGACAAATCCTAAGCTTCTGAAAAAATGTCAGTATGACTGTGCTCAGAAAACAATTGGTATTGTTTAGCAAGTAAAATGGGCAGAGTTGCTGTAAACACTGTTTGGAGCTTCTCTGGTGGGAACCTCTGGGCTCCTGCGTGTTTAGGATACAGGGACACTTCATCCGAATGCAGGGAGGTTGTCTCTTTTTCCCCTTGCAGTGCACAGCCGCTGACACCCCGGCAGCTCTGAAATGGAAACTATACAGAAACCCTACTTTACTTATTGCCTAATTTTTGACTGCTTCATTTTTGCCACTTTAATAGCATTCTTTTAAATAGCTTTTACTATCCAGCAATATATCAGATCAAATTATATTCTATAGACAAGGTGCTGTCCATACCATAAATGGAGTATCATCCTAACAGAGAAGTTAATGGGTTTGTATTTAGTAGTGTTGCAGTTTTACTTGTTTACTGTTAAAATTCAACAAAACAAACAAGAAGAAGGATTGGTCTTTTCTGTCATAATATTTCCTTACCTCTAGGAAAGAAAAACAAACAAACATTTTGGCAGCTGCTCAACACTGGATTAACATTTGTGGCAATATTTAAAGACATTTCAATGCAGTCAAAAACCAAAAGCACCATATTCATGTTCGCACTTTTGAAGCCGAGTACTGAATTCCATTTAAAGCAAAAAACGAAGTGAAAGCAACGGGAGATTCCAGGCTCTGAAACCCGAATTCCTCCGCATCTGGAGGCGCCACGGTACGCCGGGGCGATCCCGCTGCCTCAGAACCCCTCGGGGTTCGTGACCCTGGGCACGGGGAGCTGAGGCCCTGCGCCACGGCAAATGCCCAGCTCCTGCCTGAATGCAACCTCTGCCGCGATGACGGTGTGGAACGTGCCCTTGGCTGCCCCCTGCCCAGCCACGCATCCAGATCTCAGAGACTTCTAGAGAGAAAAGTGTTAGAGTGGTACTTTCCCTCCCTGCACACCGGGCTAGAAGCCTTTTCCATAACTGAGGTGATGTTTTTGTTTGACCTGGAGAAATTCTGATCAGAATGTCTATTAAAACTAGTGGAAAGATTCACTAACAACTTGAACGGCCAATAGGTCGGAGCCCAAACTGGCAAAATGTTTCAATTGTTCTTTTGATGAAAACAACACTTTCGGCTGCTTCTAGAAAAGGATACCCAGAGACTTTCCAAACATCTTAAAATAGATCTTATGCTCCAAGATGTAATAAAGATAAAAGGAAACTATAATAACGTTGGGAAAGCTAAGTAATATTCAGTGAATGTTTCGGATGGGCATTTTCTAAAAGCTGTTTGAAGTCAGTGGAAAAACACAAACAAGATAAAGCATAATACATGTAGGGACTCATGACCGACACATTATTTTCGAGGAAGATGCACACAAAGAATGTCTTAATCTCAAAAGGATTTCAACCACTTGCACAAGGATGATCACATAGTCTACAAACCATATTAAAACACTATCAGTCCTGTCCAATGTTAAAGTAATTTATGAAAGCTGTATTTAGAAGATTTGAAAGCATCATTAAACTTGACATTTTTCAGCTATTTTTAGAGACACAACCTTCATTTACTGTATTTTTCTAATCACAAGTTGAATATATAAACGATTCACAAACAAGTGATCTTAAAATACCTTTAAGCACCTTGTTTCAATCACAGGATGCCATGAAATTTTTTTTTTTAATTCTGTAGCATATACTGGTCAAGGGTTGCCTCCTTTTCCTCCTTGCTCACTCTTTGCAGAAAGGTTTCTTTTAGAACCACACCCACAAGCAAACTGTCCTGTGGTGGTCTTTTTTCTCCTTCCAGTAACAAAACCATTTCTTTGTTCCTGATAATTGGCATGCACTGTGATTTGTGGTCTTCCACTTCTGGAGTGAGAAGCAAGGAATTGTCCAAGGGCATTAAAAAGCAACTGGTGATAAATTAGTTTTGGTGATCACGGCAACGTGAGAGCAAGCGCACCTTTCAGGGTCGCAGCCATACAGTGTATTTTCCTCCTCACACGCTCCGTCTGAATCAGTGACAGCCAATTAATCCTTCCTACAGTTAATGCCTTGTCAGACAACCATCAAAACCAGATTAATGGGTAATATTCTTTGACTAAAGTGTCCTTCGTTATCACTTAGGAGTGATACAAGGTTTGTAACTGTGGGTCCCCGTTTTCACCTCACCTACAACACCATAAAATGTCACCTACAGTCAATAAAATGAAAATGGTGCAAAAAATATATGAAAAGACTAACAGGTCTTACATTTCCTCAAGTTAAGAGTTTAGAAATTCACTATGCAATATTAATGGGACCTTTCAGTTCATCTGAGTTTTAGTAAACAAAATTAAGTGTATTTACGGCTCTCCTGCACTGAGGGCAATGCCAAACAAAAGCATATAAAAGTCTGACTGTTACAATGAAATTACAGTAAAGCAAATAGAAGACAAATACAATTTTTATTAAATTATGTGCATGACCAATGATCTTACCTGTGGTAACCAATTCCAGGGGGAAGAGCTCTAATCTTATTATACCAGAGATCCAGCCAAACAAGATGTGGCAGCTTTTGAAACAAATCCTTGGGAATCTTTGATATGACATTCCCTTCCAGATGAAGGTACTACCACAGAAAAACATAAACATGTTTTAAATCCAGAAAGAGAGGGGCCATTCCTTGGCACGCAAAATGTCGAATGAGAAAACTGCTCTACGCTTTTATGGAAAGAACACTGCTAAAGGGGATTAAAGGATATGCAGCTCCATAAATTGCACATGGAAGTGATTTATTTAAGGACTTTTTCTTAAAAAAAGAACCAGGGATTAAAGATCATAGCTAAGAATCTGTAGCTTTTCCACTAATCTGACAAAGCAACAAGCCCTTAGCTGCTCTGTGCTATACTCAGGCCAAGGGTATCAGAAGTACTCATACCAATTTACTCACCTTTATGCTGGGCAGTCTATACATTTCCTCAGTAAGATGCTTAATATTTTTTCTACTGACATCAAGAACACTTGAAGATGACAACAGACACTCTTCAACAGCTTTCCTGATCTCTTTTAATGAATTAGAACCAGACGAATTTCTCTTTTTGAGATGTTAGTCTCCCAGATTATCGCTACTGCCATTAAACTCTTTAGAGCAGTTGTCATCCATTTGCCAGCAAGCCTGGAATCCAACTCAGTAATTCAAACTGATCGCTGAAGGCAAGTCACGAGCTGAGAAAAACAACAATGTATTTTGGAAAGAGAACATACACAAAGCAAGGGGTTTCTTTTGTATTAATAATTTGCAGATTATCCCCAGTGCCATGTGTTCCTTGTATATTACAAAACTGTCAATTTGTTCTTTTTATATATATATATATACACACACACACACTTATAATAATGACAGAATGTATCATAATACATATTTAAAGATACAGTAAATAAGAAAAATCACCAGTTGGCCCTTGTGGCTATTTTCCCCCCAAACCATGTCATATGTAGTGTCAGCGTTTGTGCCAAGCCTACATATCTGCAATAAATAATCTCCCTTCTGACAGCATACTGTCCTGCCAGGTGTCCTGGCTGCCTCCTTGGTCTCATCTCATAAATATCTCCTTCCCCCATTTCTACTAGGTGTTATACACCTCACTGCAGCACCTCATGGAATCATTAAGGTTGGAAAAGAACCCTAGGATCATGAAATTCAACCGCCAACCCAACACCCCCAGGCCTCATAAACCAAGCCCTGAAATGCCATGTCTACGCATTTTTTGAACCCCCCCAGGGACGGTGACTCCCCCACCTCTCTGGGCAGCCTGTGCCAGGGCCTGACCGCTCTGGCAGTGAAGACATTTTTCCCTCATATCCAACCTTAACCTCCCCTGACGCAGCTTGAGGCCGTTCCCTCTCGTCCTGTCACTGGTGACTTGGGAGCAGAGACCGACCCCCCCCTCACTCCAGCCCCTCTCAGGCAGCCGCAGAGAGCAAGAAGGGCTCCCCTCAGCCCCCTCTTCTCCAGGCTAAACCCCCCCAGCTCCCTCAGTTGCTCCCCAGCACACTTGTGCTCCAGACCCTTCACCACCTCGTTGGAGGTACGGAGCGTAGTGAGGCTTTCCCAGCTCATTTCAAAGGACTCGGGTGCTGTAAGGACCTCAGCTGTTTGCCGGCACCGAGGCGCAGACCCCCCGGGCACCGCAGCGCTCCTTTCCCCGGAGCCCGGCACAGAGCTGCTGGCAGGCGGCACTGGCTCACGGGGGACGACTGCTGCCCCGTTCTCCAGGGAACGGCAAACCTACAGCTCCTCGACACGCACCCGCCTGCGCTCCCGGGAGGGTCTCCCTGGCGCTCGCGACCCAAGCACCGGCACGCGGCCCTAGCCGTGCTACAAACCAACGCAAAGAAGAAAACATTCTCTTTGTTGCAGTCTTTCTAATTTCTGCTTATTTTAGCAGGTGCTAGGGTCCTGATAAGGTGCTTAGCTGTACTCCTTTTTACCTCCAGGCCTGGGCTCTGCCGGCCCAACACACACCGCTCCGGTGAGCCATGCCCGCGGGCTCCCTGTGCTTCGGCTCTCCAGACATGAGGCGGGAACACCACGTGCCCTGAGGCCCAGGGGTGCCCCGGCAGCAGTGGGGGACACCCCGGCTGTGGCAGCCCTGCGGAGGCAGCTCCTGCAGACAAGGGCAGACGGCTGTGGGTTTTCCACATCCCCACGATGCCCTGCCACAGCCACTGCACCGCCGGCATCGCCCCGGCCCCCTCACAGCCCGCCATGGCTTGCTCCGCATCGTCGCTTGCCCACCATCACGAGGGCCGCCACCGGCTCCTCAGGGCAGGCCGTGGGTGTGTGGGGTACGGGCAGTTTTCCAGCACCCCCACACCCATCTGAGGGTGGCCCCAGCTACCCCAGCCAGCGGGGTGTGCCGGGGGGGTCACCGGGGCTGTCAGGGGAACGTGTTAACATGGTGGGCTCGGAGGAGTCCAGGGCACCCCCCACTCTGGAGAGGGCCTTCGTTTCCACTCACTCGAATGAAAACTCTCACGCTACCTGAAAGGGCTGTGAAGTATCTCCAGTCCCAACAATTAAACACACACAGAGTCATCTCTCAGTGACTAAACAGGAATACCTTATTCTGCAGGCACCTGCCCAAGCCTTCCAGGCTCCTCACGCTGCGCTCCCCAGCACCCATGCGCGTTGTTAGCCATGTTTGGTGTTGGGGGTCACCTCCTCGCTGCTAGAGGGTGCCCATGGCTGGGTCAGCCTCACAACTACAGCATTCCTCCGCTTCTCTACGGGTTGCTTTTAAAGCATTGTTACTACTTACTTGTTTGCCTTCCAGGGCCCATGCCCACCGTACCCCTCACCCCAGTTAAGCACTTCTGTTTGCAGGCCTCCCTCTTTGGGGAAGTCCCTGGGTGGGTGCATCTGGAGTAAAGGCATGTGCCATGGAGAGACCCCCAGCGCCCCAGGAAAGCCCTCCCAGTAACGCAGCCCCATCAGGGCAGTCACAGCTGTTGTTTCAGCAGTGGTATCCCCGCACAGTGGGGTGAACAACACAAAGATTACCCAGGGGTTGCACTGGTCTGAAATAAAATATGTTCTTAATTAGCATGATGGTAGAAATCCATTACTGGGACATGAAGAGCACTTAATCTTACAAATCCAGATAATTATGTTCCCAGTGACCTGACCGAGTTTGATCAGTAGCACTAGTAAGGTTTAAAGTACAGGAAATTAATTTCAGAGTTTAGGTACATGATTTTTTTTTCCTGACTTATACTGTGCTTACTAAAATAGCTTTGTTTTCTCATTTAGCTTAATGGGGTTCCTTTAGAAGCTATTTCCTTACAGGAGCATTTTTTTTTTTAATTTGTAGAAGAGAACCTGACACATGTTATTACAGTCTGTAACCTCAACTGCATATTGCACTCAGTAGGAAAGGGTATCTCGCCAACTGTAAGAACATTATGTGGCAAAATACAGAGCCCTGGCAATAATATTCTGAGGCAAAGGGGTAAACTTCTTGTTTTGTCCCACGCATATACAGTGTCTTTTGCAGTAAGTACAGCTGGAGACTGGAACGTCTCAAACTGCCAGAGACACTGCATTAGTGCAAAGCTTTGATTCCATTAATTTAGAATTGTCTTACTTTAGATCACTTGAACAATCCCTCGTTTAGCAACTTCTGACCTCCAGAGACTACCCAGACAGGAGCCTGTTTTGTGGTAGAACATGTTGAACCTTGAAAACTTCCATTTTATAGGAAATCTCTGAATTCTGAAAGAAAAAAAAACTTGTCCTGCAATACTGCCATTTTCATGGAAGCAGTTGGCTTAAATGCATAATTAAATCGGCCTAAATCTTTAAGTTTGTTTTGTTACAGGGCCACAAACTTCTGAAAAATACGCCGTTACCTGGGCTGAATAAGACAAAGCACCTGTTCCTCAGCTTGAATGCATCTCCACTTTGAAAATCCAGATTCTACTAATTAGGCTATTACTGATGATTTTAAGAAAAAGGAGATATGACTAGTAATTTCATTATGTTTTCCTGGCATAGTTTTTCTCTGAGGCTGCTTTGGTGATTAAATCCTAATTATGAGCAATATTTATAAACCGGGGGCAAAATTTCTGAAAATTAAAAATGGATCAATGGCAAAGCTGTACTGAAAGAAGTATTGCTTTGCATTTGTTTATGAAAAACCAAAAATATTTAAGGATAATTTCATTTAAGATGACATAAGAAAAACATTAGGGTTGAAACCAATGACACCATTCCATTAATTACAGCAGAGATCGTTTCAGGTAGTTTTGATCTCAGCATTCTGTCTAGAATTCTGTAACGCAATAGTAGCGGAGAAACATTTTCATGGCTGTTTCAGGCAGAGAAGGTGAGTCCAGAAAGATGCCCAACTTAGGAAGTCGTCTTAAAACCGGACTTTCAATGTCCCTTTTTCAAATCTAGCTGTTCAGTTTGGCCTTCCCACTTGAGTTCTCTATGCAGTATCAGCACAGTAAGAGAATACCATTTCTTTAACATGACAGCATCTAGGAAGATTCTATCCCAAGGAGAAAGCAAAAAGAAATAACAGATCAAAAAATCAATCACTATATCCCTCAGCAGGTTCATTTTACTTTTAGCAAGCCAGAGTTACAAGCTTTGGTTGCAAAGCAACAGCGAGTATGCATATTTCACTGCACAAATCACCATCAGGTTGGTCACTGCACTTTCAGGTTGCTGAGCTTTACATGAAAGCAACTCAGGTTGTGAGTTTTACATTGAAGCCTTACTCTCCTGAGTCTTTGGGCCATCCAGTTTCAATACCCAAGAAACTCCTTTATAAATACAATAATCACAACAACAAAAATATCATTAAAGTTTGGACATTCTGTGTAGATTATTTTTGATATTGGGGGAAAACTGAGGGTTTCAGCTTTTTTTATTGGGAGTTCCCTCCTAGAAGCAAAATCCACGCAGGGATTGAACGTGCAAAGCAAAAACCATGCAATTGCTGTGCAGACAGAACTATCCCAAGGGCAGGCTGTGGTAGAAGCCTCGTCCACACCTGGGGGGATCTTGACCCAGCATGTTGAAATGCAGTCAGGTCTCCATCCGAAACAGTCATCCTCGTAATAGCATGTCACCGAGAACGATGTCAGAGCAAGGAGGAACAGTGATGGCCAAGCTCGGATGGGATCACTGAGGACCTGCATTTGTGTCTTGACAAACAGAACCTGTTTGGGCATTGAAAGGATTTCCCATAGGTGTCAGGGTGTGTTTTTTAATCCTTCAGCTGCAATGACACTAATGTAACTTATAATGGACCAAAGCGATTGCCAGATTATCTCCAAAGATGTGCAAGTCGCCACGTTCAGACTCAGCTGTTTTGCTAGGCAAGAAAGGAAGCGTCATGTGTTTCATTTAATTGAATCACAAGAGCCGTTGGAGGTTTTTTGCTTCTTTTAAAGGATGCCAATCTCTGAGAAGACCAAGCTTGGGCAGCGATCTCCTGTCAGGACCTAAGCTGTTGGGTCTTCATACAGAGGGCTCAGAATCAAATATTTTGGAGTGGACACTGAACCAACAGCCCTCCTTCCTCCCTAGTCCTGGTTTCCAAGATGCTGCACTTCGAACGCACCAGCACCCACGGAAGAGAGGGCAGCTGCCCCTGCGCATCATCACACATTGCCCTGCACTAAAGCCTAGTAGCCGGTTGTCTCCTACGACTCAGCAATAGTCTGGGTGGGCTCCTCTTCACCTGCCTTAGGGCCTCCCCGGGCCACCGTGAAGCAAAACTGAGGTCTTTACAGTGCTTTGTCACCGTTGACTATTGTGTGTGTTGATACCACCGGCACTTCTCTACGGTGTCACAGATTGATGTGGGTGACAATGAATGGTGCCAGAGAGATTCTCGCACAGAGGAATTGCGCGACAGGGGACTTTAAGCGTAGCGCATCACCTTACGAAGTTGCAAGTGATGCCCAAGCTTCAGAGAGAAGCGTTCAGCTTTTCTGCCCAGCTACTTGTTCAGATTGGTAGGCACTTATTTTGCACACATTTTACTTGCATTTGACATCAGACAAGTTAGGAAGTAAAGTTTTCTTCTCATCTTTCTAAAGTAAGAGACATTGAATAATACAGGAAAAGTCATTGCTTTCTATATAAAACTATTTTCTATAGCTTTAGTTTTTTTAATACTCCCATAAGTGAAAGAACTAGATGAGTGAATTCTAAGAATAAGTCTTATTAAAATATGGTAACATATGTTCTTAATTTCTTAATGGAACATTTGGTTAACCTAAAAAAATAGATAGCATAAGCAGAACAGTGAACAGACGGACAAATGAAAGGAAACACAAAATGAAAGAAAACGAAAGGAGGCAGAAGTCACCAAGAGTTTGAAGGGCTGAATTGCTCAAATAAGTAAAATCAATCTTTCACAGGATTAAGCAAGAGAAAGCACTGCAGCATACAGAAAATCAAGCAGGATACGTATTTTGCACAGTAAATGGCCAAACCAAAACAAGCCACTGAGTGAGTACGCGCTTACCTCAAGAGCTTAAGAGGAAGACGTTTGGGAGGGAGGGAGGGCAGGAGGCACTTATGCCACTCCGTAGTTTCGAGCACCTGCTGGGAAAAGGCATGTAATCCATCCGCACCACAGCTGGCACCTGCGGAGCCAGCAGGAGCCCTGCACTGCAATGAAAGGTGCCACCCTTCCCCCACCAGTCTAGACGAGGTTTTGGTTTTAAGGTTGCATGACAGCTGTTCTGCCTCTCATGCTTACTGCGGGCCGCTGCAGGTGATCCCGATATGAGAACGTTATTAGTTAACTGTGGTGGTGTTAAAAGACTTTGAAACAGCTGGATCAGAGTGATTACTATTAGCATCTCTAAATATAGAATTGGCACTATTTACAGAAACCCTAATGATAGGAAAATGTATGAAATTTCCCCCCTTATGTAATGTTTATTGGAAGAATTATGTGTTCTTTTAGAGGAACTTTTAAAAATAAATGTAGGCTTTTTTCTTGATGAAGAAGGCATGTGAATTTTAAGAATCGCAGTAATATTCCTTTCATCATCTCAAACATGTTGCAATTATAGCCATTATATTCAGTAAAGGGCTTTTAATAAGAATGTGGTATCATGGTATATTGCCCCCCTTGTTTCTATGCCTAAATTAAGTGTCTTATATTATTTGCCTCCTTTGCAGTTTTATGATAATTGGTAGCATTTTTGTTTAGAAACCAGTTTCATCAGCTCACTGAGAGCAGATAGCGATAAACAATGTAATGCTACTTCAGGCAGTTCTATTTTTATTTGTACTGGTTTTATTCACTGATACCAGGGAACTTGATCCCGATTTCCACTGATGAAAGAAGAAAGCAGTCACCATTCCATGCAACGGGTAAAAAGACAGAAAGGGAACCATAGGTAACCGCTACCAGTAGAGGGTAACGCAAAGAGGTAAACTGCAGGATCCACACTGCTTAATTGAAGTGTGAGATTAAGACACAAAAATTGAAATATTATCTTCAGTTTCCCTCATACTAATTTTGACATAATATAAAATACACAGCTCACGATGCTTGGGAATGAGAATGATCAGTCATTCCTCAAAGGATACTCATTCACTTGCAGAACTGAGGCATCTGAGAACAATTGGCTGAAACAATTCCTGATACAAATCCGTTGATTAAAAGAATAATCCTGGATTTTCACAAAGAATTTCTTTGCCTGTCCTAGATTAGAACAGGCATCACACGTCAGTGAGAGTTTGATCAGACACAACCATAGGTGGTACTGACTATACAAAACCCGATGAGTTTGGTTCAGCATATGTAATTCTGTAAAGTTAGAGATGATTTCATGGCTGGCGAAATGAAAGCAAACTCCAGTCTCTTTGAATCCGTGAGAAAAGAGAGAATATGCAGAAGTAAACTCAGATGGGAGAAGACAAACTCTTCCAAACACGAGAGTGGTTGCTCTGCCTTTCGCAGGTCTCCCCTTGCCTTTCGCAGGTCTCTGCATACACCCAGGTACACCCACAGTCACGCAAGCCTCATCTTTCTGAGGCTGCGACAGGGCTCTTACG
Source organism: Phalacrocorax aristotelis (assembly GCF_949628215.1). NCBI lineage: Eukaryota > Metazoa > Chordata > Aves > Suliformes > Phalacrocoracidae > Phalacrocorax > Phalacrocorax aristotelis. Next base: position 23,109,275 of record NC_134287.1, on the reverse strand, counting down.
TAGCACCTTACCTACGCTCCAGTCAGTAGCCACAGATGCTTTGAGCAGCTGATTTTCCACCATCATACGCCTTGAAGTGCAGTATGTGTGGATGTGCTCCAGGCTTGAATCCACTTCCACGATACGAGACCAGGATGACACCCCGTTTGGAGTGCAGGTGACCGTATCTCTGCCTACCTTGCAGGTGTGGTACCACCCCTCCCTGCAGCAGCTGGCGTTAGCTAGCTATCGCCTGGCAGGACGGCGGACGAGGTGGGCCTGGCACGCGCTGCTGACTACAACTGTTCTGGTTTGCCTACGGCTTTTCTCCTGCTTTCCCCAGAAAGAATAGAACCTTCTTGCAGCTTTTCTTTCTTTTCTAATTTAAGAAAATGATCAGATCTGTTGTATATTACCAGTTTCCAGGGACAAACAGACATGCGTATAGTATCCCCAAGACTTTCACTAGTAAAATGTGATTCTCTGATTCTGTGAAAACACCTAATTGTCTCTTAGTAAAATAGAAAACACAAAGAGAAGAATGGAAAATAGAGGAGGAAAAAATAAAAAAAAAAGGAGTAACAAATTCTTAGTGGTTTCAAGAATGGTCTGTTCCCGGTAACCTCTCCGGTCAGCCAGCTTGCGCATTTCCCCCTTAGAGATGTAGTTAAATTTACATTCAAAGATGTCTTGAAGAATATATTATCGTAAAAGTCAGCTTTTAATTAAACTTCCTCATTTCAAAACCAAAGTGGGTCTCTCTTTCCCTGGAGACCAGGGTACGTAAGAGGGCAGAATTTTCTCTCCATTTCCCTTTTCTGTGCTGGACCACTATAGAGCAGTTTAGGTATCTCACTTTTTCTCCTACAGGATTAGTAGCAATTAGTGAGTGGACGTTTTATTAAGATGACTATAGTTGCCATCGCTGTGGTGGGTGATCTGCGCTGATGCTCTTGGTGTGCAGCTGTTCACGAGGGGATCGAGACCGTTCACTGTATGTTACTACACTGCTTTGGGATAGTGTTACCAGACACGAGTGCCCACTGAACAGAAAGGGAACCCTCTCTTTGAGTTTTAGAAATAAAAAATGCATATGATTCTGCTACAGAAATAGCGCAGACCTGCCTGCCTGAACGTCCAGCACACTTAGAATCATAGAATCATAGAATCGTTAAGGTTGGAAAAGACCCTTAAGATCCTTTGGGTCCAACCGCTAACCTATCACTGCCAAGCCCACCACTAAACCACATCCTCAAGCACCACGTCTACCCTTCCTTTAAATACCTCCAGGGATGGAGACTCCACCACCTCCCTGGGCAGCCTGTCCCAGTGCCTGTTGGTGAAGAAGTTTTTCCTAATATCCAACACTTGCACTGTCAGTGAGAGCAAATGCTGTTGTCTGAGAGAAAACAGGAGGGCTACGCTGAGTATTTTTGGCACTGTTTTGTACCACTGTAAATGACTGTGCACAGACAACCGTGACCCAGCATCCTCTGCTCCACAAACTGATCCGAGACGGTGAGCAGTTCATCCTTCTCTCAGTTTCTGTTGGTACAGAGGAGGAGACAGCAAGAGCGCTCCGTCTGAATTACTCGAGAGTAGATGGAGAGTTAGAATTTTAAACAAGTTGGAATTTATTTATAATGGTGTTAAAATACTGAAAATGGAAATGCTTATATAACACCATTTGTGGTAAATATTTGCAAATTAAATACAAATTTAACTTTTCCTAATGAAGTGAGCAGCTGTGGCAGTTTTGCCCGAAGGAAAGACCGCCACTACATGATTTAGAGCCTGTAAAAGAAACACCATGTTTAACAACAGTGTTGTTTTTCTCCCCGTTTCCTTCCACGCACTCTCCAAAGTCTGTTCATATCTCTCTCATGTCCCCTCCGACACATTCTCCTTTTCATCATTCAGATGTTGTCGGATATGACTTAAGATGACAAGCAAAAATACCGTTTTTCATACCGGGACATCACAAACAATTTGGATAATCAAAACATAATTTGCAAGGGCAAAATACAGGCAAACAGCGTTGTTAGTGGCCCAGACCTTTGCCGTGCCACAGAACAAGACTAAAATGCTGATTGTCTCAGCTATGCCATAGACAGGCCTCGTGAACGGGCAGACCTCATCATGGGAATGACAACAAGATGATCATTCTCTTGGGGTTTGTTAGGACATGTATGTATGCCTATGGTTGACCTCCCAGAAAGCAGGAGTGAACGAGAGGACCTAGTTTTAATTAGCCTGTATTACTATCAAGAATTTTGAGCAGCACTTAGCCAGCAGTGCTCTGAATAGCACTGAAAATGCCAAACAACCAACTTACAAGGCCTTTTTCACTCCTATTTGACTTTGTGCAGGTAAAACTACTTATTACACCTCTAATGAAGCAAAAATTAAATAAAGCCTCATGCTGCACCTTCTTCCATTTTGCAGGGAAAGGAATCGAGACGTGGCGGAATGAAACCCTTCTCCTGTATCAGGACGATCGCATCCCTCTTTTCCACTCTTTTTTCCTACACAACATCTTGCAAACTTCTTGGAAAAAGACTATGATTCTATGCTATGGATTTGATTGTCCAAATATTAGTGGAGAATGAGAGAGAAATGACAACTGAATGGCAGACAGACTGAAGCCGCTGAACGGCATCTTTCATACTTTTCCTACAGAATGTAAAGGAAAGAGAAAAGGAGGAGTGAAGGCTGATCGCTCAGAGATTTGCACTATATTTAAAAGCAAACCTATCCCTAAACAATGCAAAAATTACAGTCTTGTATAAAAGCGTTCTATCTTTTCATTTGAGAGCGATTCTTTCTGATTTCTCAAAGAAATATTCTCTAAGAACTATTCTTTGCCTTTGGAAAACTGTTCTTAAATTACACCTTTCAACTGTAATCCTTTTGCAACTTTCAGGCTCTTTTAAATAATGACTAACTCCCAGCGAATGTTCTGTAAAGAGTACAATAACTAACATATCCATTTCAAAACATCTTATGAAAGAAAACAGCATAAATTTTAAATGAAAAGTTAGGAAGCAGCCTCTCAGAAATTATGAAAGTCCTTACTGATGGTATAACAGATAAAATCTAATGGCTAAAGAGCTGCCGCTCGCCACGCCATTCCTGATGCGGGCCGTTGATGTTACAAGTTATTCCTGAGAAATGCATTTAATTAGACATTCCATGAGACATTCCAGTTCGACAAGACGTAAAAAATGGCGTCACAGGCACGTTACAGCTCAGCGTTGTGCCGTGTCTGTAATGACTTCGGATGAATTCTGCTGAGGAGCGCTGCAGCAATCCCGAGTTTTACCACCGACAAAAGAGCAGGCACTCTCTACAGCGAGCGAGATACAAACACTGATTATTTGGGCAACGCAGCTTTTCCGTCACGTCGCGCTGCACAGAACAAAAATGCAGCATAAGGCTCCTCATCAGAGCTCGCCCTCCATATGTGCTACCAGTTCACGCAGCAGAATGAACAGTTGCCTCCTTCGCTAGTCGCGTGTCGGCAGACTGTGGCAGCGGCTGTGGGCCACGCTCTCCTCCTGACTACTCGAAAGCAAAGCCGCAGGCCCGGGAGTTTACGGAGGGGAACAGAGACCTGGGCAAACAAGGCAGCCGAGTCGCTGTCTGTTTCAAAGCTCTGGAGCAAGCCTCGGCAGCTTATTTTTGTAACTTGCGTTGCGTTGCGCCTGTTGCGGTGATCAGTGAGAACCATCAGTTCAGGCCTAAACCACCAGCCTCAGGCTAGTTGTTCTTCTCTGTATCAAAACTCCCCATATAATGCCTTCAGAGGGAGCGCGATAACGATCTCAATATCCAGGGAGCCTCTGAGGCGCTGTGGAGACTCTATACGAGAAAAACATTGATTTTCCAAGCTATCCACTTGTTTAAGTCAAGTCCTTATGACAATAGCTGAATAAAAAATCAATGCGGCCGCCTGCACATTAATAACGTTAAAAATCAGCCGCGAGCTCTAGTGTCTAATCTGAGACGAGCTGTTCGCGCTGCCACGAATAACACCGAGCGCCGGTAAAGGCTCGGCCGTGGCACGGTCCGACCGCCCTTCACGGCGGCCGCGATGTTTATGGATGAGTTTAAAAATAACCGAACTGTGCGGGGCGGCTGCCGGCGGGGAGGGGCCCGGGGGGCACCCGAGCCCCGGGCCGGGCCGGGGTCCCGCCCGCCCTGTGGCACCGCCCGGCGGGAGGCCCCTGCCTGAGGGGAGCGGGCCCCGGGGGACGCCCCGCGCCGGGGCCCCTGGGCCGGGCGGCACGGCACGGGAGGAGGAGCGGGAGGAGAAGGAGGCGGGCCCCGGGCCCCGGGCCAGCCCGGCCGCACCTGCGGGTGGCGCCGCTGCCCGCCCGCCGCCGCCGGGGGCGCTGCGCTGGGGGCGGCCCGCCCCGCCCCGCCCCGCCGCCGCTCCGCTCCCGCCTCCCGCCGCTGCAGCCGCCCGGCCCCGCTCCCCGCCCGGCCGCTCCCCCCGGCCCCGCTCCCCCGGCTCGGCTCCGCTCCCCTCCCGGCCCCGCTCCGCCCGGCTCGGCTCCGCTCCGCTGCAGCCGCCGCGGGCAGGGAGGGCGGGAGGCGGTGGCGCCGGGCGCTGCCATGCGGGCGGGCGGCGCCGGGGCGCGGGGCGGGTGAGGGCGGTGGCGGCGGCGGCGGGGGCTGGTGGCGGCTCGCAGCGCCCGGTCCCGCCCGCGGGAGCCGCGGGGCCGGCGGGGAGCGGCGCGCAGGGCATGCCATCCGCCTCGCCCCGATGTTTCACTGGGGCAAGTGGAAGAAGAGGATGGGAGCGAGCGCCTCCTCCTCCAAGAGACCCGTCTTCGACGAGCGGGAGGACGGTGAGTGCGGTCCGGGGTGTCCCGGGGATGCCGAACCCTGCCCGGCCCCGGGGATGCCGAGCCCCGGGGATGCCGAGCCCTGTCCGCCCCGGCGGGGATGCCGAGCCCCGGGGATGCCGAGCCCCGGGGATGCGATGTCCAGCCCTGCCCGCACCGGGGATGCCGAGCCCCGGGGATGCGATGTCCAGCCCTGCCCGCACCGGGGATGCCGAGCCCTGCCCGCCCCGGCGGGGATGCCGAGCCCCGGGGATGCCCAGCCCTGCCCGCACCGGGGATGCCGAGCCCCGGGGATGCGGTGTCCAGCCCTGCCCGGCCCCGGGGATGCCGAGCCCCGGGGATGCCCAGCCCTGGCCGGTCCCGGGGATGCCGAGCCCCGGGGATGCGGTGTCCAGCCCTGCCCGGCCCCGGGGATGCCGAGCCCCGGGGATGCGATGTCCAGCCCTGCCTGGCCCCGGGGATGCCGAGCCCCGGGGATGCGATGTCCAGCCCTGCCCGGCCCCGGGGATGCCGAGCCCCGCGGATGTCTGGCTCTGCCCGGCCCGCACCTGTGGAGCCCGCTCCGCTCGGTGCAGCAGGTCCTGGCCCGTCCCGCCCCGGCGGGGCTGCCCACCCGCGGGCAGCGGGGCCGAGCCCCTGGGTTGCCCCCCCCGGGGGCGCGGGGGTCGTGGAGCCCCCGGCAGGCAGCCCTGCAGAAACTGGGTGACTGTCGTTAAAATAGGCGGTGCTTTGGAAGTGGGCAGGGAGAGGGCAGTTTAGCAATGAAGTTTCAATCTGTGCAAGGAAATCTCTGCTTTTAACCAGTAAAGATCAAGAGCAGCTGGCCACCGAACTTCTGAAAACTTCCTGTCATTGCAAGAAGGTTGTGTTGGGTTTTTTTTTCCCAAAATACAATTCTTTTGTAGAGATATACCATGAAATACCACAGTTCCATTTCACAGATTCAGGGTGAAATCTCAGACAACAAAAGGTAGAAAAACCATCCCCTGTGGGGAAGGGAAGACTCAGGAGAGGTGTTGGGCCAGCAGATGGGGTGCTGGGTGGCTGGTGGCTCTGCCGACACATGCACAGTGCTGCATTGGCCCTAGGACACCAACCGAGCGCTGGCAAGAATCCCCGGGTGCTCAGGGCACTCGACTCGCGCACTAGATAAACTTGCAGTTAAATATAGATGTTACTCTGAGTCTTCAAGGCACGGTGATGTTCTAGGTTACACGAGCACTGCGTCTGCTGGCATCCCCTTGGCGAGGGCGATCAAACCTGAGGCTGTCTGTGCTGCTTCTGACAGCTGAAGGGATGTTCAATCAGGTAAACTTTTACTGGAGAAGTAGCTAGTGGATATCGACAACACGTATTTATTAGCAGTTCGGGGCATGCTGTTGAATTGTTAACCCTTGCATCTCTTACTACAGAGGTGTAGAGAAAACATCTGTTAGAATGACACCTCGCTGCCCACGGGCCGCGCCGTGGTGCGACTGAAATGCACAACAGAATTGCTGCTGGAAGGAAAACCGCAGAATCCATCCAACCCCCCTGTCCCTTTATGCCAACGGCGTGTGTGAGATTGGGTCGCTGTGTCTGCTGGGGGTCTGCAGCTCCGGGGGGCTTTGCCGGGATTTTGTGCTTGAAGTGGAAAATGCGTGTCCTCGTGGATGGGGCGGGTCGGCAGGAACAGAGAGCGAGCTGAGTAAAAACGCTTGAGTTGGAGGCTTTGCTACATAATTCAAGAAGCGTTTCATTCCGAACTGCGCTTGTATACAGCCAATATAGGGAAACCGAGCTTTGCAGGTGAATGGCCGTTGACAAAAACCTGATAACACCTCATAAGGCATTTTCAAGCAGAGCTTTTGTAACAGCGGAGACTTACTAGGATGTTACTTTCATAATATTGCCTGCTTTTTCACCACTGCTTGTTAGTGTGTGCTCAGAGCAATTACAGTTTTGTTCTGGAGAACTCATATTTACTGGCACGGCATGGTTGCTATGGAGATCTCTTAAGACATTCCAATAACTTCCTTACATAAAGAAGCCAATTAATACTTTGGTTTTGTGTCTGACATAATGTGGAAAAATTACTAGTGATGACAATTTAAAGTGAATAAATTAGGAAAAAAGAAGGAGAAATATCGGTTAGTATATGAAATTTTACCCATAGGTGGTTCCCAGTGATGGATATACAAAAACGAGCCTGACTGTCTAAATCCAATGGTTAATTCCTTTTAATTATAGGTTGTATGTAAATAGAAGGTTAACATTTATTCTAGTGAGTAGCAACACAAGGCCCAGAATTTACTGTCAGATGAATCAAACTCCAAATGCACAGACTTTTCAGGCAAGAAAACCCTTACAGTCCTCTTGCCTGATTTCTTTGGGACTGGTTTCAAGACTTACTGAATTACTGCCTCAAGTCAAACCGGTGCGGCTAAGCCAGAGCGTGGTGGGGTTTCCTGGGGGTGGGCAGTAATGTGCTCGGTCTCAGTGTAGAACGCCTGGCCCTGGGGAATTATCTGCTCTTAAACTCACTGTTAGAAATCATTCTTTCTCTCCAGTCTGCATCTGTCCAACCTCAGCTCCCTGCTCTTGGATCTCACCTTGATAAACTGGAGGAGCTTCTGCTGTCGTGCCCCTGTTTCGGTGTAGCGGCAGGCTGGGATCACGGCCGCCCGGTGTCCTCGGCGGTGGGGTGCGTGGGCTGAGCTGAGTCCGTGACTCTGAGGGTAAACTTCATATTCCTCAGTCTGTCCTGTGGATCTCCTCTCAACCCTCTCCGGTTTTTTTTTCAGTGTAACTTCTGTTAATGCTGGGACTTAACCCATTGCTTCGGCAGGGATCGAGCCCAGGGCGGGTCGGCGCTGCGGCAGCCTGTGTGCAGCGCTGGCTCGTCGTCCATCCATGGACAGGGTGGTGCGGAGCTGTGCTCTGGAGAGTCGTCCCCAAGTGACGACTGTCCTGCTCCCTCCTCGCTTCCCTTCCTGGGTGCTGGGTTGTCCCTTTCCCCCCAGTTTTCCCCCGGTTCAGGTAACATCTCTTGACTGTGAAGCCGGGTGCAAGCCAAGTGTGACCCGTCCTTTGCGTTTTCATCTGAGCTGCAGCGGGGAGGGCAGCGCACCTGCATCTTTCTGACACGCTTTTGGTAGGGTGCTTGGCTGCGGCGTGCACGTTCTGCTGTTTCATGTTTGTGCGTACAACTGTTGAAATATTTGAGCATTTTGGAGTAGGGATTCAACAGATAGAACAGCTGACTTTGAAAGGAGAGTGTCCGCATGTCTGGTGTGTGCTTCCAGAAGGCACTGGTACGTGAGAGATCGGTTCCCCTCGGCTTCAGCTGGTTCTATTTACACAGAAAACTTGGCATGTTCAGGAGCTGCTGCGTACCCGTCGGTTGGGCGCAAGCTAGAGATGCTGCCTAGTGATGCCTTTTAGACAGCTGGTTTTTGGTGAGGTATGTTGTACCCTGTTTCTGAACAGAGAAAGTTAATGAATGAGGCAGAGGGAGGAGGGAAAAAGAATATAAAAAGGGCAGGAAGAAGACTATAACGCAAAAGAATAGCAGGGCTGCAAGGGTGAGTGCTCTCAGAATGATGGCTGGTGGCATGAGGTGGCCTCGGTAAGCTGCAGTGAATCGCCCAGTGCATTCTCCGTTAGGAAAAAATAAGCCTTTGTCTGTAAGGGCTTTTTAGTTTCTTATTTATACTCATAAGAATCTTTTAAAAGCTTCTTACTTGGTCAGTGAATTTGTGTGCCGGCACCAGAGAAGGCCCTGTCGGGGTGCCAGCTGCCCCTCTGCCTGTTGTGAGCCATGGGTGCCCGAGGCAGGGGACGGGGCTCTGGGACATCTCAGCCCACCATGACGAGGCTTGTTTTCATGTAGACAGAAAGCATTTTCTGTTGTCATTCTGGGAAATGGCCAAGCAAGTTTTATTGACACCCCCCCTGTATATACTTATTTATTTTTTTATACTAAATGGCAAGAACCCATCATCGTGAAGCCAACAGGAATGTTTCTACCCAAACATTGAAAAAAGGCATTTAGCCAGTTGCTGGGACTTGGGAAACAGGACTGAGCAGTAGGAAGTACAAGGCACTCTGACACTAAGTGCTATTAGCGTTGCCCAGAGTTGTGTTACGTGAGAGGGGGGAAGAAACACAGCATGATGGATCTTTATATGCAGCTATATCTAAAGAGGAATTTCAAGAGTGCGTTTGGGTTGTGGCTTCTGAATCAAAGTGGCTTACTAAAAAAGTGTATGTATATGTAAATACACAGGAGAATATGTAAAGCTATCTGGTGCTTTCTGCTGAGTGATTTCTTCCCTTGCTTATGCCGAGGTGAGTGGTCCGAGGGCTTCCTGCCTGTTTCCTGACACTGAATTAGGTTTCCACCTGATCTGCAAGGTTTTAATGCTGCAGCCCAGTTGTTTTCATCGTGATTTTGTTTGAATCACTCATTCACCCATCCCTTATTTGACCCTCCATACTGGTGTGCAGATGGCTTTTCGTAAGTGCCGTCTCCTGGGTTTATCCTACTCGCGTCAAAACCAACTTTTTAGAGCAAGTTCCCAGTTTTAGAGCCCACAAGTATGGCTCTTCCAGTAAACCAGTCAGACTCAAAGAAGCGTGTGCTCAGGGTTAGCCTTTGGGTCAGGTGAAATGATTGTGGGTTTTGTTTCCCCTCTCAGGGAACAATCTCTGTCTCAATTTCACTCTTTGGCTCGGGTAGTGCTGGGAGGAGGCACCAGACTGGAGTTTGGGGGAGGACGAAAAGCCCAACCGCAAGAGCAGCGGGCAGTGTTCAGGGGGACGTGCATGGCGAGGGGCGCTGGGGAGGAGGGGAAGCCGCATCCTGGGAGGGCGTGGGGTTCTGGGGCCACGGGGTGGGTGGATGTCCTCTCCTCTCTCAGGGCCGGGCTGCCTCTGCAGCTCCGGGCTGGCTTCTGCCGGCCGTGGGGCTCCGTCCTGGGCGCAGGCCAGCGATGCCCGTGGCCCTGGTCTCCCCCGTGGCCTGTGCGTGTTGGTAGACGTAGGTCCAAAACTTACAGCAGAGCTGCTCTGCGAATGCGTGCTGCGGGTTTCCAAGCTGAGAAATACTATTCTGTAAAAATGCGTTTATGTGGTAAAACAAGAAAACTGTTACGCGTCTTGAAGCTGTTTCCCAGCCACTCAGTTTGCTGAAGTGCTCCAGCTTTAGGGACGTGCTGGGTGTGGGGGGCTCTTGAAGCCCGAGCAGCGCTTGAGACAGTCCCTGCTCTGCCTCCCCGCCATCCTTATCCTCGTGGGGACCACAGGAGGCCAGAGAGCCTCAGCAGCTGCGCGGCACAGCACCCATCCCCATGGAAACGGGCGAGAAGCTGCAAAACCTGGGGGAACGTGCTTAAAATAATCCCCATTTTAATTTCAAACCATGTGTTGGCAGGCTGTAGGGATACACACACACCAGAGTACGCATCCCTCCTGCCTCACCCTGGTGATCTGGGGATGGAAGGCTGCAGTGCTCGGTTGCGGAGCTGTTTGATGTACAGGGAATGGATGGTGTGTGCTGGTGCCGAGCCTGCCTCTTGCTCCGACCTGTCATGGTGCTGCTGGGTGCTGCTGGGTGCTGGCTGCCTCCAGCTGCACCTTTGGGGGCAACTCCCAGATCCACATGTCATCGTCAACTTAAATCACTTTGAAGTCAAGGGTTCAGTTGTTGCAGATTCGTGAGCTGTTTACATTCCTCCTTTTACCTCCTATTTTCTGACCCACCGGGAGCAAGGGGTCCAGTGCTCTCCACAGTGCTAGGCCTTGGTTCTTCAGGTCGGGATTCTCCCCCATAATTATTTGTTGCAGGGTTTGGGGCCTTCAGCGGAACAGGGGTGTGCTGTGAGACTGTTGGGGTGTCAGAGTGACAGAGAAGTGGGGAGCGAAGCCTGACCTCGCCATGCTTCCCCTGCCTCTGCGGTGACCCAGACCCCTCCTGCCGGGTTTGCCCCAGGTCTGGGGGCATCCCATTGCGCTGCCAGGAGAAGGGACCCTGGGAGACCGGACAGCCCCAGCCCTGACCCAGGGGCCAGGAGAAGTTTCTCACCCTCTCTTAAGGTCATAAGTACCAAAACGCACGTGCCGCTCTTCTGGCCCCCTCCCACAGGGTGGCCAGCATGGCCCGGCCAGGCCCCTCCATCCCTGGGGGCTGGGGCTGCCCCGCAGCGTCGTCCCCGCACCAGCCGCCGGTGGCCGTGCTCCTCCTGCTGCGGTGGGCTCGCGGCAGGGCGAAGCAGCCTGGGGTGCTGGTTCTCCCACCCGGCCCCGTCATCTCATCTGGGCAGGGATTTCAAGCCCTTGGGAGGAAGCATTGCCATTTTGATTGGAAAACTATGGACTAATGCCCAGTAAGGTGGTTATGAAATCCCAATCCTGTTTATTTAGGGTCAGATACAGATATGTTAAGCTTCCGTGCTCTGCAAATTACTTTAATAAGTAATCACTGATCAAATTGCAAGGCAAACTTATTTTCATAGCCTGACTCTTATGTGGCTGTGGGTTGGGAGCACAGATGCCTTTCCCTGTTATTTAAAAACAAGAAAAAAAAGCCTTTATGTACTATCAAAGTGGCAGCTAAGTAAGTGGGGGGAGGAGGGAGTGGGAATTACAAGGAGGTGTCAGAAAAGCTGTGTTTAGTATTGTCAGCAGTGCTTTGTTTTTGCCTTAAATCTTGCATCCCCCGGATCCAAGGCTTTTTGTGTGAGCTTTGCCCAGAGACAAGCTCTTGCCATACGCTCGCTGGCCCCAGCCTCCCCAGCAGAGCCGATGCTTCTTTTTCAGTCTAAGGATTGAAAACCCTTCCGTGCGTGAAGCCTTTCAGTGTGTCGTGTAGTGCAGAAATAGATTAAATCTAGAGAACTTGGTAACTGCAAGTCACGCGAGTGTGTGGCAGTAAGCACACCATTTGGGTTACTGGCTCTCTTTCTCCTTCAGAAATAACAACTTTGCCGTCACTCTCCTCACTGAAGGCCCATGGTCCGTTCTCAATAGTGCTGACAGAAATCTGAAGAAAACGCATTCTGGATTTCCACTGCTGAAAGTGGACAAAATGTCTCCCTTTGAACACTGGAAATTGCAGTTAAGGAAAACCGTTGCCATTGCTCACCTAAGTCCATGCGTTATCGGTCACTTGTGTTGGCTTAAAGCGTATATATATTTTTAAAATCTTCTAACTGACAACTGTTTACAAAACTAAACCGCCTTTCATGGGGAGAATGCGGTATGCAGAGAGACTGGAAATTTAATGTTTACTGCGTTTTGTTACGTATTTTGTTCTTCCAAATCTTTGTAGTGTTTTCACGTTTCCTGTGCCGTTTCCCGTTTTACAATTTCACTGGTAACAGTGGTGCAGATGGGGTCTGTGGCTGAACCGCGGCGCGGGGCCGTGCATGCTCCCGCTCCTCCTCTCCCTTGGCCTCCTCCCACCTGGGAAGCTCCTGAACGTTCCCCCGTGCGCATGTTGACGTGATCTCTGCCAGTCGACGCAGCGATAGGGTAAGCAAAGTGCAGATTTTCCTACTTTTGCGTGTCATGGAGGTCCAGCACGTGCAACAGACCTGGCCAAGACAGCTGCAAGTGCTGCTTCTCCGAATCTGAATCCAGCATCCGTGTGGGCACGGTGCCTTGGGGAGCGGGGCCGCGGTGTCCTCCTCCTCTGGCTGGGAGAAGCTGGTGATGCTCTCAGGTGGGGGTTCCCAAGGGCTGGGTGTCTGAGCACCGTTGGTGTCACTGCACCCTTCATGGGGTGCCCACGAGGGACTGATGCATGCAGCGTGCCCGTGCTGAGCCTGCCGGCTTTCTGCCTGATTTCTGCCTGCAGAGGTTCCGTCTCTCAGCCTGCCCGCTGGTCCCAGCAGCGTGCGGCGGCGCTGCTGGGAGGCAGAAGGGAGGCGAGGGCCGCGGCAGCTCAGCGCAGAGCCGGCTCCCTTTGGGTGCTCGTTTGCTCTCGACACCAGGTTGGTGGGACCCTCCTCCTCCTCCCTGGCCTCCAGACTGTGAACACTTGAGTCTGGCTCGCCCGGCACGCAGCTGGAGGGGGACGCCCTGCCCCGCAGGACCCCTGGGCACAGCCTGCCCTTGGTGCTGAGCGGTGCTGGATTGGGACTTCGTGTCCTCCCTCCTGTAGCAAGAGCCCAGGCATCTTCTGAAGGTGGGGGAGGAAAGGTCCTGCGAGGCCTCAAGGGGCTCATGTGTCTATGGGAGGTCTAAAGAGCAGGTTGGGGTAAAACGAACCCTGAGGGCAGCTGATGCTCTTTGCATGAAGCTAAGTAAGAAAAAATTAACAAACCCAACAGCAGTTCACAGGACACTTGACTGACAGGGAGGGAAGAGGGCAGTCAATAAAAAGCGATTGGAAATACAGTTCAGGTGAGTTGTTGGACCAAATTAATACTTGGTCTGTTCTGTAAGGGCCACAGTCCTCACAATCAGCTTGAAACGGGCCTTCTGTGAATTCAGAACAACATGCAGGAGCACGCCGCTAGGGATCTGAGCGCCTTACTGACCACGTTCCCGGCGCTGGTGTGGTGAGCTTCCCAGCTCCGCTGGCGTTCCCGCCGATGCCTGCAGCTTTCCGGGGGTGCAGCGAGGTGGAGCTGATGGTGCCAGGCCGCTCGTAGACACCGGCGCTGGCAGCTGCTGGTCAGGAGAGCCTGCGCTGTCAGCGCCCGGCGGTGAGGGCACTCGCAAGGTCATCTCATGCCGTGGCTGGCAGAACGTCAGCGTGTGCCACTCGGCAAGTAAAGCCTTCCTGGGAATGAAAAAAGTTGCTCTTTTTGTGGTTTGGTACTTTTATGAAAGTCAGGTTCTGAAGTGGTAAGCAGGTTAAAATGCCTACAGCTGGCTCGGTTCTCGCCTGACGGGGGGTCCCATGCAGCACATTGGCTCGAGGAGGAGCGCGTTGCGTGGTGCATGCTCACGGGCCCGTGGAGATGGGGGATATGTGTGTTTCCTTTCAAATAGCCATTCATTTCTCTGGGAATGCCTGAAATTGAGTGTGGTGGGAAGCGTTAGTGTGGAGCAAAGATGCTCGCTTGCAGCAGTGTTCCTTTGCCCTGGGGTGAGGACTTGGGCTTTCTGCTCGCCGTGGGCACGACTGAGTGTGTGTGCCCCATCTGGACGTGGGCAGGGGAGGTTGCTGACCCTGTCGTTCACCGTCAGCCTGGGAGATGTAAAAGCAGGTACGACTTTTCCCGTTCCTTTCCAGGGACCTGCTCTACAGCTGCAGTTCCAAACGCTTTGGCACTCAGCAGAGGCTGTGAGACGTTCCACAGCTGCGTTTGTGTTAACGTGCGGTTTCTACCGCCTTATCCTAGGGTCCTGTAACAAGGCACCCTCCTTAATCACGAGTAACAGCCTCCTGTTCTGTGATGTGGCTAAAAGTTGTAGAGAAGTAACACAGGGCGAGGTGGCAGTAGCGGAGGGGCGGCGGATGCTGCGTGAGTCCGATGCTGTGTGTGCCGGTGTGTCGGTAGGCGTGCGAGCAGGGAGAAGAGCAGCGATGGCTACGCTCTGTGTTGGCATTTATCCCCCTGAGTGAAGAGGGCGGGATAGCTCGTGGAAGATAAATGCCAGTATCCTCTTTCCCACTGTTCTCCAGGAATTAAATTGCTTTAGGTGGAAGTTATGGAAACTTAAAAGTGATCAGGATGTGTGGTAACAGACGGCTCTGAATGCTGCTGCGCAATGAAATATGACAGTGTGTGACTGTTGATGTGCTAATTTACACCTGGTCTGTTGTTCAGGGTCTTTTCCGATACCTGGGACTAGTGAAGAGATGCAGGCACGGAACGATGTTCTGAGTTCACCAGCTTGCTGATGTGACTGGGCACACTGAAACCGTACAGGCTGATGGTTAGCTGTGCTGTGTAATTAAATTAAACAGCAATGTCGTGTATTTACAGCTCAGCTGACAGTTCTGGAAGCTGATAATTTTAATTTATTATTCCAAAAAATACACTTATTTGGTTCTAGTGGCATCGACAGGGAGCCAGTGGGCTTCTGAGGCTGATGGTGCTCCGAGTAGCTTTCAGCTTAACCTGCAGAAGGTTGTTCTAGCATAGAAAGATACCTTATTGTCCAAGGTTTTAGTTCCGTTATAGCCTAGCCAGCCAAAGATCTAAGTGATCTTTTATATTTATTTGGGTAATATGCTGGTTACAGCTTATTAGGGCACTGGGGAAAGTGCACTGCGTAGCAAAGCAGTGAGAATAAGAGTGAAGATGTAAAAGCATGGCACGGTAGATACCGGTGCATTGCTTTGGGTCCCACTTCTGCGTGGTCTGTACAAGGGAAAATAAAGCTGTCTTTGCTCAGAAAAAAAAATTTTTCTTCCTTTCTTCATTTTGGGTTAATTCCCTGACCAAAAACACACCCCCACACCCTGCAACAAACAAACAAGCCAAGGAAAATCCATGACTAAACAAAAGTTGGCATCGCTGCTTAAAATACAGACATATGATTTATGTCCTGTGAATTCAGAGGGATTACCTGGTGGCAACAAAAGGCCATCATACATATATTTCAGATATGTGGGGGAAAAGAAGGGAACAGGGAAACTGGGTAGTAACTGGGAAGAAGCATCCATTGAAAAGAAACTATTGCAGTATTTAGGAGCTTAACAGCCAAGACCCTTCCTAGCACTGGACTTCAATGTGATTGACGTATAGGCAGGATATTCAGTATAAGGGCGTGTGGAGAAGTACTTACTTAGGTTCCCTTTTATGGTCACCTGAAGAATTCCAATGTGTTTTGAATTCTAGCGCCTGAGTATACTGACAAAGGTCAGAAGGATGGGGCTTGGACGGAAGCTCAGGTTCCTCCTCTGAGCAAGCCTCTGCGAGGATTAGGTAAAACACTGAGGGAGGTGTGGGCTGCAATGATTGCTAATTGCAATTATCCAAAAAATGGAGTAAATTATAGTTGGAAAGTCCCCTGCATTAGATGTCAGTTAATAATCCAGGACCATCAGGGTCAGTCAAGATCCTCCCAACTCTGTTTTCCACTGACCGCACGAGAAGCACAGTAGATGTACACAGATCAGGAGGCTTTGGATGTTGGGTGAAACACATTTTTATTTTCCTTGCAAATAGCCTTTTATTGCTACTACCTTTTCTGTGCTATTTCAGGTATAGGAAAAATGCTTTTGGAGCACTGGATGGCAAGCGTGCTGCCGGGTCTGAATCTCCCCAGCAGCACGCGTTGCAGACACCCACAGCCAGGGCAGCTGCACCGAAGTGGAACCTGCCCAAGTGCGTCGTGGCAGCACGGCTGGGCTGTGCCGTGCAGCGGGTGGGTGCGGCTGTCTGTGCGTCCAGGGTGGTGTGGCTGTCTGCATCCACGGCGGTGCGGCTCGGCTGTGGGTCCACGGCGGTGTGGCTCAGAGGCTCAGCCACTTCCTGAGTCAGAACATCGCTAATGTTGGCTGGACACAGCATTTCCTCCATGACTCAGAGCGTTTTTGCTGTCAGAAGGATATTACATCCCTTGTGGAAGACCTTTTTTTAAACTGTGGTATGTAGCATGCTAAATTACCTTGTAAAACAAATGTCATGTAATCCACTGGAAAGCTATATGCTGCACATTCGCTTTATGTTTTGCAGGTTCCCCAGTCTTAATGGAAACTGGCAGGCAAGACCAGAAAGTAGCAAACACAGAAATTAATATTCTTTAGACTTGGGTTGTTTGCACTGTTGGAAAAATGTGCTTTATGCTTTACAGAAAATAAGGCTAAAGCTTGGTCCCAAATAATTTGCAGTTTAAAGGCTCGATGCTGCATGTGGCAATCACATGAATAATTCATACACATTCAAGCAGTCCCCATAATTTCATATTCAAGCCTGATTCTAGATTTGCTCAAAACTCTGAACTGCTATTGATTAGTGGCTCCTCGGGTACAGAAAGCAGCTTGGCAGGACCTTAGGTGCAGGGGTGACATGATAACCTGTCCAGCCGGTGCGGGCTGTGTGTCTCCGTAAGGGCTGGGAGCCTTCCCCATTGCCCCCGCTGGGGCGGACTCGCCAGTTGCTCCAACAGTGTCCAGAGCTCGGTGACTCAGGTACCTCCTGGGTCTGACCTTGACATGTTTTCATTTGCTTTCATACATCATTGCACCTTTAACCAGTAATAAACACTACCAGGAAAGTCAGCGTGGGTTTGAGCTGTTGCTATGAGCTCAGCATAATGCTTCGAGTTCCCCAAATGGCAAATGATGCCTGTTCGAGAAATGAACCCGCGTTGTGGGAAGAGATGCAGATAAAGCAGCGCGCGGTGGGCAGTGACGGGGAGCTGGGGAGCAGGCGGTTGGCTTGGGTTTTTTCCCCTAGCACGCGGGTGTGCTGGGTTTACCCCTCCAACACAAGTACTGCCTTTCGGCTTGATACTGGGATTTTTGGAGTAACTTGAGAGTCCTGAGGCTTAGGCACAGCTGTACAGATGACACAGGCAGGCGTTCTGGGTGGAGCTGGTGGGGTTCACGTCAGGGTGCTGGCGACGGTGCCGCGCCGCTCTGCTCGGACACCCCGGCTGGGCACAGCCCCGACTTCGGCTCCGGCTAACTCATGACTTAGACCCACTGGCAATCCAGAAGCTGCCTTAAGTTGTCGGTTACTGGTAGGACCCTAATGTGTCGGGGCGTTTCGGTGGTCCCTTGGTAACTCCTTAAAAACCAATGACAGCAATAAAGCTGTGTCGTGAGCTCTGGTGCGGTATGTGCAGTACAGGGCGAGTACACGGTGCTGGGGCTCCTGCAATTCCTGTTCGATTTGTTCAATTGGGTTTTATTGCACATTAAATGCCACAGCAGGAGAACTGCAAGCAGGTGTCAAAACAAGCCCAGTTGTGACAA
Source organism: Phalacrocorax aristotelis (assembly GCF_949628215.1). Taxonomy (NCBI): domain Eukaryota; kingdom Metazoa; phylum Chordata; class Aves; order Suliformes; family Phalacrocoracidae; genus Phalacrocorax; species Phalacrocorax aristotelis. The sequence goes on along the minus strand of NC_134287.1, from coordinate 23,091,584 downwards.
GGCGAACTTAGGGATTGATTAATGAATATTTTCAGCGTGCGGTATATTTTTTTCTACATGGCTTTCCAATATAAAGATCAATGTGTGAAATTATTTAAAAAATAACAGGGTTCTTTTAACTAGAACAAATTGCTTCTGTTTATGAAAATGTTGAGTAACAGCAACAAACAATTCAATCGCTGATTGCCCCTCAGTGCTACTTTGGAAATTATTTTAGTTAGTGTTTCCTCCGGTGTTGGTTTGGATTTTTCTGTACACTTAGTTCAGCATCTCCAAAGTTACCCCCGCCTCGCCCCCTCCTCTCTCCAGGAGGGCTCTGTCCTCCCCCTCTCTGTGGTGACGTGGGAGTTTTCCATTGCCGGCTCTTCTCCTGCTCTCTCACCCAGGCTGCACGGGGGTTTATTCCTAGGGGTAAGCCAGCGTGGGTGGAAAGCAGGCAGATGGGCGGCCCCGGAGCCCGGCGGCGTTGGACGTTGGCAGCGGGGTACTGAGCGATTGCAGAGCCCTGTGGGATGTGCTCAGGCCCCGCAAGCCATCCGTGCTCGGGTACCATGGCCCCCAGCTGCCGTGCTGTGCGAGGAGGGGGGCTCTCCGAGGGTCGTCTCCGCTCCCCACGCCCGCGCTGCCGCAGTCTGTAACGGCGCGAGGGCTGCACCCCGTGGCGGTGACTGCCGCAGCCGGAGGAGAGGGCGATGCTCTCGGCTCTGCGTGCCGCTGCGGTAGAGACAAGGTTTCCCTCTTTCGTGTGTTTAGTCTCTTTTTCAGGAGATGTTGCCTTTCCAGAGTGAGTGGGTACATAACTGTGTTCAGGAGAATTTCATATCACAGAAATAGGATGTCTGCTTTCCCTGGAGAAGTTAAACACCCTACTGTCTGTGAATTGAAAGACCCTACTGTCTGGTTGTTGAGTTGAAATGAATCCCAAGCAGTTATGGTCATCCATCCCACGCTCCCGCAGGTACTGGGTGGGCAGGCTCAGTCCCCGCGGTGCTTGGCACGCTCGGCTGCGTCAGCGTGGTCTGTCCACTCAGGGAATCTGTTCTGACACCTCCAAAGCAAAGAACAGATTTGTTGTTGACTTCAGGGAGCGCCGAAGGGGATCACTGCTCCTACTTGTGGTTAAGCCTACCCCAGCAAAAATATCTTCAAGTGTTCATGAATCTCTTGTGGCTCTTTTCCTTTCCAGATTTATCTACATCGCAAGCATGTGTGACTAAGAGCCACTCATTTATACTGTCTTGGTCCTAAATTTTTCCTTCTTTGCAAAAAAGAACCCCTTCCATCACCAGAGCTGCGTGAAATACCTTGCCTGACTTGCTGTGTGGCAGAGCACAGAACTGCACGGGGGAACATGGGCCGTCACGGGGGAGCCGGAGCCCCGCAGCCTCAGGAGCGCCCTTTGTGCTGCCCTGGTGTTGGTGTGTGCCGGCCTCAGAGCCGATGGCTCGCGGTGCTGCGCGCTGCTGCTGGGCTCCTCACGGCATTGGTGCAGCAGCCTGTTTGGGGTGGTTTGGTTTCCTTCCAAACCCTCGGTGAGCCGCCGGCGCTGCTGACCCACGGTGCGTATCCTCCCTTCAACTGTATTTGTCAAAACAGTGTGGGTCAGTTGAGTAGCAGCGTTTCTCACAGGGATTAAAATGCTGGAGCGGCTCTGACGAGCAGCGCATCCATTGATCCCAGCGCAAGGTATTTTGGGAGCACGTCTGCTGCTCACAAGCCTCTGGGACAAAGATAGGACTGTGCGCCTAAAATAGCGCCCTGGGGCCAGGCGTGCGGTGCAAACCCCACCAGTGGCTGCTCTTGGGAAGAAAATCCAGAGTTTCTTTTCAAGTCATCATCGCTGTGTTGACAGGGCTGTCATGGGGAAAGCGATTTCAACTGGGAATGTATAAATGAACTCCAAGTACGATGTACACACATGCAGATATTGCACGCTGCTCGCATTGCAATGTAAATAAATACAGGACTCGTTAGCTTTTAAATATAGATGTAATTGCCTGCCTGCAGGAGAAGGAAAACCTTTTTATTGTTGTAGTTCGGTGCATATTATCCTCTCAAGCTGCCCGTCGAGTGAGCCCCTTCGGACCCCCGTGCCGTGAGGGCGTCGTAGCAGTGACGCGCTCCGAACGGCAGCAGACACCGCTCGGAGCTGCGCTGTGCCCGCCGCTGCGGCAGCAAGCGGTGCCACGCCGAGGTGGCCTCCTGTGAAGCAGGGCACCGCCGGTCTGCTCCTGAGCCGCGGAGAAATTCATGGCTGATGCCAGTGCATTCATTAATATGCGTATGTTTAGGAAAAAAAAAACACCAAACAACCCCCAAACCAGACATCAACTGTATTTCCGTGGTGCTAATCCACCCAGCTGCCAAGAAAGGAATATAGCTGACAACTCCAGCCCTTTCTCATGAGATTTTTTTTTTTTCTTTTAAATTTTCTTTATGGTACTCAAGTGGAATGAGATGCTGTAGCAGAGACCGCTCTTAAACGCCGTAATTGTGGTATGTGCAGCAGTACTAGAGTTACAGTATATATGTGTTGAAAAGCAAGAAAACGGCATTTAATTTTTAAGCGTATCCTTCATTGCAGCTTTTGCAGATGAAATGCTTCTTAGGCACCCACCCACGATAAGCAACGGTGGAAGTGTATCTGTTAACTGAGCTACTGCTGAGTTAGTATCTGCTCACCTTCATGTAAAAGCCAAATGGTTTGTGCTCTTCATCCTACAGATTCACTACTGCAATACAGAAATAGGCAGACTGATCTGGCCGGTGTATTAACAAGTATTTTTGGTTTATTTTCCTGATGTTCTGATAGTCGTTACCAGCCACAGGGAACTAGCAGGAGGAACAAGACTGTCTTTCATGTCCCACAATGGATTTGCTGGTGTGGCAAGTGGTAAAAGCCTCTTTTGATTAAAAACCAGAAGCAGCTGATCGTAGGAAATATTCTTGGAGACTCTTTGTTACAAAGAGTTCTTGTCTCAGGGCGTTACACACTGAGTCTGCAGGAAACTAACGTTTCTGGATTTAGTTGGAAAAAGCAATGATAATAAGGAAGCACAGAATAAATGATAGACCATATTGATATTGAATAGAATAATGACAGTCGTTCCCCAAAAGACCCATTTTTTCTGTTTCAGACCTCTTAAAGGCTCTCTTGTAATTAAAAAGAAATGTAATGCTGAATTCTGTCTTGTTCTCAGCCGTTTTTAAGTTCTCACTTGAGACCTGAATGCTCTGTGCTCTCATCAGGAGCGTAACAAAGGGTGGGCAAGCGAGGGAGCATCGGATGAAAGGCCTGCAGGGTGACTGAAGAGCCACCAACGCAAGTTTACTGACGTGGTTGTGGTACGGTGATGCCATGGAAGCCTTCAGTGGGAGAGGACTGTGCAGAGACGGTTGCTGCAGGACAGAAGTTACGGCTAAATAGACGTGAGGGAGCAGGAGAGAGAGGTGCTGTTTGGGCGAAATTGGTGGGTACGACGGGTATCAGCAGAGGGCTGGAGAGGGCAGCCCGCGGTGCCGCTGCGGCTCAGCAGCACGGCCGGAGGCTCGGCAGGCGTCGGCGGGCAGGGGCTGGACCAGCACTCCTTGGAGTGCGAAGCCCTGGGTGCTCTGCAGGGAGCCGGGGGTTTTTCTGCTCTTTGCCTGGCCTGGTGTGCGCATAGCACAGGACTTCCAGGGAGGGTCAACTCCCACGGTACAAACAGCTGTAGGGCTTTTTGTCCTAAAAATACAGGGGACTTTTCCTGCTCACGTATGATCAATCACACACCGGTTGCCGCTGCGAGCCTAGTAATTTTTTCACAATACCTCAGTGTTTGTTTCTGCATAAAACATGAAGTTAAACAAGAGGTAGGTAGCTCCTTTTCTTTTCTGGTTTGAGCAGCCTTTGTTGCTTTCTTTAGGTACACAGAAAAAATACGCCAAGTCCGAGGGCTTCAATTACCCACGGTTACTGGATTTAATGTGGCTCGCTCTTTCTTGGAAAAGCATTGTTAATTATTAATATTGCTGATTTCCTATTAATTAATGTTTTAAATCTTCCAAATATGGTGTCAGGGTCTTTCCAAGTGATACAGTACAAAGATTAGTGATGGTCTGTCTATTTGGAATATTCTTGTAAGCCATTTCCCTGATCAATACAAAGCATCGGGGGTTTTTTGTTCTCCAAAATGGCTCCACCTCTCTAAGATGCATTTGTGTGATTGCACATCAGGAGTTGGGGTATTGTTACAGCATGATAAAGTGCATTGGATTTCATGCTAGCAACTGGTGCATCTCTACAATTACTCTTGCTGTTCATGACTATCTGTATTTCCATAGCAACTGGAAGGTCTGGTCATGGCCCCACGGCTGCTGCGCGTGGTGCTGGAGAAGCACAGGAGCTGAAGGCAGGATCCCCTGTGCCGGTTCAGCCCTCGCTGATCGGGTATCGTGCCGCTCAGCGCTGTGAGCAGGGCTTTGTCTCTCCATCCAGCAAGCGCCTTCAGAACTCTTCCCATCTGGTAAAAAGCTACTGAAACGTGTTTTTTTCTCATTTTTCTTAACCAGATAGCATCATTCCTTAACCTTCTGTACAGCTCCTACTCTGAATCAGACCTCTGGGCCGTGCAGACACCCCATCTCCGCGCGTGGTCGTACCAGGCAGCCTGGTGCAGCTGGGCAGGAATATCTCCTGCCTTCAGCGTACGTCTTGACAAAGAAGTGTCGGCGTCCCTATTGCTCTCAGCTTGTCAGCCTCTTAGTGGTAATATGACCTGACAACCCTTAAAAAAAAAACATAACTGGAGAATCTGTTCTCCTGCAGTCTCGGGGCCCTGCTTTCCACAGGTTGACTGTTGCTATATATAGAAATAGTCTGTTGTTTCTAAATTTGCTCTGTTAATGTCACAGAGCATAAATAAAAAAATAGCAAGAACAAATTGACATTTATGGCAGGGAGTGATGCAGGGAACAGGCCGGTTCTGGCCGTACTCCTCTGGCTGGGCGCTCTTTGATTGTCTGTTCCTCTTTCCATCCAGTGACTCAAGCCTGGAAAGTCATCCGCATATGTGGCTTTTTGCACTCCAGCCATTACTCTTCTGTGCGCTGTGCAGTTGACTCTGATTTTAAGTGAAATCCAGACGTCGTCAAAATTTTTAAGGAAGCAAATAGGGGAGCGAAGCGGCACGCTGAGTTTGCAGTCGGTTGCAGGATGGTTGCCTTTCCACGGTCGGAAGGGAGCAGTGCCGGCATGCGCCGAGGAGAGGGCACGGGGGGACGGGAGCTGGGGTAGGAGCCGGGGGCTGGGGTTTCATTAGCGTCGTCAACCTCATGTAAGCGGTTTGCAAACCTCAGCAAAATCCGAATAGAGGCATCGTGCTGCCCAGGGTCATCTCTGACCAGCACCGTCAGAGTGCTCTTGCCTCGTCTCTGCCGCCAGCAATAACCTTCTCGCTGGACAGGGAAACGATCAAATCTGTAGCTGCAGTCGAGAATAATCATTAAACGTAAGAAATTACTTATGTTGACATAAATATAGGCACATTTTTCTTCCCGCTGGGATATGAATGTAACCTATCTGCACAACTTCTCTGTCTGGCCCTCAGATATCCCTCAGTTTGTCTTACTCTGGTGTTCCTCGTACGGACCCGCTGTCGGGAGTGCAGTTGGGGCTGTTCTGATAGATCCAAGATCAGATTTCCCATGTCTAGCGTTAAGTGGAAGCTCCGTTCCCCCAGTTTGTTCTTTTAACCTTTCTGGAAAGCCCCGGTGCTTGCAAGTTCTTTTGTACTGACATGTCGCAAATTTTGCGTAAGGTTTATTGCAAAAGTAGGTCTTGATACAATGGTGTTGGGTAGGCTTTGAGCTCAAGTAAAGCCTTTACAGTATTTTCAAATATGTGTCCCACATATAGAGATTCCTCCCTACAAGTGTTTCAGAGAGCTAGTGTTGGATACGCCGGGATGCAGGGACGCACCTACCCGCAGATAATTATTTTTGTTGCCTCTGATCACACATAAACGTTTGCCCAGGTGACCGCAGCACCTGCATCCCAGCCGTCCTGCAGTGGTGCTCTGCAGGCTGAGCCCCTTGTTTAAGCCGTGTCGCTTTGCCCTTGGCCACGAGTGCCCCTTTGGGCCACAAAGCTTCCCTCTCCGTAGGTGTGCGAGTGTCCGGGCGTTACAGTCGGCCGGTTTGATGGGGTCCATGGAGAAGTGACCTGTTAGACTGTGCAGGAAGCACCCGCTGAATGTGCCTTGGACCTCCCAGGCCGGGCTTTGCCCCCGCGTTGGGCTCGTGCTCCCCACACTTGGCACCGGGAGCACAAAGGGTCGTCATCGTGGGTGCGTGGCGGGACTGGGCAGCTGGTGTACTGAGAAACTGGAGAAATAAAACGGGAAGGAATGGGAAAATGATACCTAATTCTTCTGCTGTCTGGAGCTTCTGTTTCTTTAAGACTTGCCATGTGTTTTAAACTCGTCCCTCTCTTTTAGCCCCTCTGACTCCGAGGCGCTCTCCCCAGTGCAACGCGGTGGTTGTCCACCAGGCGCCAAACCCGCAGCCTGTTTGCATCCAGCCTTTCCAGTCTGCGTTGCCTTAGGTGGCGTTACGGGGACCGGTACGCCCCGGGTCGGGCGGCACGCAAACCCTCCTTCCCCGCTCGGTGTGCCGGCGGCCGTGCTGCGTGGCGGCACCCGCCTGTGGCTCCACGTCCCGCAGCCCCGCGGCGGCTGGGAGCCGCACGCCTGTGTCCCGCCGGCGGGTCAGCGCCGTGGCGGCGCGTTTGGTGCCGGAGATGTGCAGACACGCCAGGATCAGCCTGTAATTAAAGCGCACTGCATTTGGAGGGTGGCGAAGAGCCGTTAAGAGGCACTCTGCTGAGGCTGGTTGGGTGATGGTGATTACTGGCGGTTAATTAAAAAGCAAGTAAGAGGAAAGCTTTCAGGGACTTGAGCAAGGGCGTGGGGTAGCTCACCCCGCTTTCCCTGCGTTTTCCGGTTGGAACCACACGCAGCTCGGCGCCGGGGCTCTTCCATCTCAGACGCCTTGGAAGTGGCGCTTCCACGGGCGAGCGGGGTCCCCTGCCCGCGCCTCTGCCGACGGCTGCCTGCGTCCTGCCGTCTGTCCCTCGCGCATCGCCCGGCCCCGCCACCTCGTCTCCCGTCCGCCTTCCACCGCGTTCATTTTTCTGTTTCCGCTGCGAATCTATATCCGCAAATGAGCAAAATAGAGGTTGCTTGTTTGTTTTGACAATTACAGTACAGATTTAATTACGATCCTTCTTCCTCCTATACTGCTGAATGTTATGTGGTATGTTTGGCGTAAACAAAGATGTTCTGCTAATGTGAGATATGGCTATTAAAGATACACTGTCACGCTGAAGCCTAGTCACTGAAACCGGAGTTGGAGCTGAACTTCCAGTGTGTGTATTTTCATGCTCGTTTTTTGCAGCCTGCGTGCAAAGAAGCAGCAGATGCTGCACAGAGACGTCACCGAGAGCGACTGGGTGAACCCTGGGGAAATGAGCTAGGGAGACTGAAAAATAAGGAAAAAACACAAGAGAGAAACACACTTCTGTGTCTTCATTTATTTTGCGTTAGCAGCTTCAGATATTACAGCAGAAATACAATATTGAAGTCTTGGAGCGAGTTCTCTGTTCAAAACAGTGGGTATCTTCAATTGTCACTTACCATGAAAAGGGCCTGATTTTCCTGCTAATCACTTACTGCCTTTGAAGGATCTGTTTTGAAGTCTGAGCCTATTGTGTCGATATGAAAGCAGCTGTAACATTGTCTTGTGATGGTAAATTGGCAATGACTTTGCATTTCATAATCAGTTAACGAGGAATCACTTACAATGTACGCGTCTTTCAAAATATCATTGAAATGTGCAGCACACGTTTGACACGCTGTTAATTAAGAACAGGATTTTCAGAAGCTCTGGGGCAACAGTTTCCCCTTGCTCGGTTGCGCCGTTGACAGAGATGAGGACAAATTAAGCCAAGTGTTTGAATTTCTTTCTGGAAAATACTTTGGGACTCCAGGGTGATTAAGGGGGGTGTAACAGCCCACCGGCCGTGTTTCAGATACCCCCCGGTCGGCACTGAGACGAGCAGCCCTTATTCCCTGGGACTCCCGGCTCTGTGAACTTCCCCCGTTCCCGGTGAAGGTCGCTCTCTCAATTATGTCTTGTCAGAAAACCTCTCAAGGAGGTAATTCAAGGGAGAAATTATTTCTAGAGATTCTTGTCAAATTACAGACAGTCTTTAATTAAATGAGTGTCCGTTACTTAACGGCAATTACGGATAGAAAATCCTTACTTCTGAAAGAGGCAAATCTCCAGTTTCCTAACAAAAATTTGCTTTTTAAAATAATAAGATAAAAATAGCTAATTCTGTTCCAGAACTGAAGCTTAAAAGAAATTAATGTATGTCCTTGGAGGGATTTAATTTGGAAAGTGAAAAATGTTCGCATTGGCTTTCTGCACACATTTCCATGGAGGAAGTCGGAGCCGCAGAGCGAGCCGTAGCGGCTCGTTCCCAGCTGGGTGCGAAGCTGATTCATCAGTCTGTGCTTTCTGGGGGTACCAACGCACCAGGCCCTTCTGTGGGGCTGCTCTTCCCCCCCCGCCGTTCCGAAATTCTCCCCACGTTTTCCTGTGAGCCTTGAAGCAAGCCGTGTCGCCAAAGGGGTGAGATGAGGGCGGTGGTGAGAGGGTGCAGAGCCGAGGAGGGGGCACAGCCGCGGGGCTGCCTCTGTCCCTCCCACGGCCTTGCAGCCGGCCCTTGTGTGGGGGGGCTGGTGTGAAGAGCCCCCCGAGCTCGGGGAGCCGTGCAGGTTTGAGTCCCTGCCAGACGCTCCACGGCTCACCCCTAGCCTTATTTACATCTCGTTGCAGAGTTTGGTAGGCAACAAGCAAGAAAAAATGGGCCCAACCTTGCTGGTTTAGAACCAAATTAGTGTTTTTGAGATTTGCCTTACGTCTTTTGGGTATTTTTATCGTCTGCCTCATTCTAACGGTCTTGTCTGAGTCATCTCATCCCTAGTTTAGATTTATACTCCTTTCTGCGCCTACTCCCAACAGGACCTGAATCCGCCAAGTACAGCCTGCTGCTGGCCTCGCTGAAGTCATGCAAGGGTGTTATTATTAAATTATGTGGGCATTGGATCGGGGAGTTATGAACACTGATATATTTTATTTAGCAGCCTTCTGAATTTAATGAGTGTCCATAATAGAGTAATTGATAATTTATCATAAATAAGGACAACAGATAAGGTTGCAATTTAATTACCGCTTATTTGTGTAGCTGTTGTGGGGTTTGTGTAGCAAAATACATACAGGAAAAGCAACCCTTCCTAAATTAGAGCCCTTTCTTTGAGCAGTGAATTAGGTGAACAGTCACTCCTTCCAGTGGTGCTGCCCACAGCAGAAAATGTCTTTGCTCCAGAGGTTTTGCAGGACCATGTTTTGATTTCCATGTGCATGAGCCCCTTGCAGAGTGTTAGGAGAGTCACCCTGCCGTTGGGTAAGATCATGGAGTTGTAGAACACCAGGCTGGAAGGGACCTCAAGGATCATCAGTTCCAACCTTTCTTGGCAAAAGCACAGTCTAGACGAGGGGGCCCAGCACCCTGTCCAGCTGAATCTTAAAGGAGTCCAGTGCTGGGGAATCCACCGCTTCCTGGCGGAGATTTTCCCAATGGCCGATTGTTCTCATCGTGAAAAAGTTTCCTCTGGTGTCCATTCGGAATCTCCCCAGGAGTAACTTGTACCCATTATCCCTCGTATTCTCCATGTGACTCCTTGCGAAAAAGGAGTCTCCATCTTCTTTGTAGCCACCCTTTAAACGCTGGTACACGGGATGAGATCCCCTCTAAGCCTTCTTTTCTCAAGGCTGAACAAACCCAGTTCTCTCAGCCTTTCCTCATATGGCAGACTTTCAGGTCCTTGCATCATCCATCTTGGTGGCCCTTCTCTGGACCTTCTCCAGCCTGTCCACATCTTTTTTGCATAGCGGGGACCAGAACTGCACACAGGACTCCAGGTGTGGCCTGACAAGCACTGAGTAGAGCGGGATAATGACTTCTTTATCTCTGCTGGTGATGCCCTTGTTGATGCAACTCAGCATCCCGTTGACTTTCCTGGCCACAGCGGCACACTGTTCACTCGTATTGAGCTTATTCCCCACCGGGACCCCCAGATCCCTTTCCACAGAGCTGCTCCCCAGCCGGGTACATCCCAGCCTCTGCTGCACTCCTGATTGTGTTTTCCCATGTGCGAGACCTTACATTTGTCCTCGTCGAACTTCCTAAGGTTCTCGTTAGCTCACTCTTCCAGCCTGTCCAGGTCTTCCTGTGGGGCGGCTCTCCCTTCTGAACTGTCCGCTTCCCCACTCTGGTGTCATCAGCAAGATGTGCCGTCATCGTCACAGAATCATAGGGTCTTCTGCTCTCCTTCCACAGGCACTTGGTTTCTGCTTATTTAATGAACAAAACCCCTCCAAGTGGGGACACTGGACAGCTGCACTGCTCGTTTTATTCCAAATGGTGAATATTATATTTATGATAGATGGATCCAAATGTGGTCCATCTGTTACATGTTATTAAGCTGTTCACTTCATAGAGAAGAGAATGTTTCCATATCTCTCCTGTGGTGTTCACGTGACGAGCTGAGTTTTTTAAAGCTGTTTAATGTTTTTATTTACGGAGTAAATGCTAGCACATGAGAAATTCCACAAAATCATGCGCTTCATGTTCCTGAAACACCGGGACTGCCAACACGTGCCAGTGGTGATGGAGCCTGGCCTGGTCTCATGCGTAGCAGTGTGTGTGTCCGTGCTGTGCATCGTCACGGCTCACGGTGACCTCCCCTGCATGCCCACGGATCGGCCACCTCCGGCGGGAGGCACCAGTTTATCCCTCTCCTTTCTGGCTACCAGTGTTGAGCGTGAGGTTGCCAGATGCATTGAAACGGGGCAAAATCAGGCAAAGCCGTCTTGTTGTGCCGGCTGGGCTCGGGGCGGGCGTTGTGGGAGGCGGCTGCTCGTGGGCGCCGGCTCCGCTCCCATCGGCTGCCCGGGAGGGCGATGGCTGATCCCGGGGGGCATTGGGGAAACCAGCGCTTGTTCCCCCGGCGTCTCCTCGGCTGACCGTGCCATGCACTTTGCAGCTGCTGTCGGCTGCGCTGAAGTTTGGGTGCTGAACGGGGGCTTCTGGCTTGCGACAAGATCTCTCTAGGTGGACGGTACAAAAAGCTTTAAGAAGTAGAGGAGGAGTTTGTGGCCAGAGGACTTGAATTTTGCATTGAACGTAAGGAGAGTGGGGTCAGATGTGATCAAGACAGAGCTAGAAATAGTCCAGAGATAACGTCCTGTCTTTCCCTTTGTGAAAGTATTAAGAGTTTTGTGATTGATTTCAAGGGAAGCAGCACTGGAGACTGAAGTGAAAGTAAGTTGTGGAAGATGTGGTAGGTCAAAAATGAGATGATTTAAAGGATCAGTGAGCTGATTGTTGCTAAGAATAGAGCACGCCAGAGACAAAGTGAAGTGTCAAGTAGCCTGGCGGGATGCTCGCGCAGATGCGGTGTCTCCGGTGATGACAGCAGCAGCCGACTGATGAGTGATTTGGAAAAAATTGGTTAGAGAGCAGCTCTGCAAAAAAAAGTTGTGCCTGGAACTGGCAGGGGCTTGATCAATAGGGAAGCCTTGGCTGGGTGTGCTCAGCCCCACTCCCCAGGGCATTGGGGGAGCTTGGGGAGGGGCGGGAGGGGGCCGCTGCCAGTGGCCAGGCCCTCCGACCCACGAAGAACGGGCAAGGCACTCGCCCTTTGGTCTGGGACAGGAGGACAGCGCCAGAGGGAGGGAGGGGATGCCTTTTTCTCCATCTCTGTTGTCAGCAGAACAAGCAATAGCGGATTTAATAAACAGGAAGGAAAGAGTGGTTGGATGCTGTGGAACGCTTCCCGACGGCGTGGAGAGCTGGCTCCACGGGGCAGGCTTCCCGGGATGCTGCGGCTTCTCAGGCGCAGGGAGCGGCGCTGCCGAGGGCGGTTCGGCACAGCGCCGCTCCGTTTTGCGGGATGTTTTTGTACCCTGCCTAATCAGAAGCTCAGCTATTGCAGTGCGAGGGTCATCCCTTACTGTATTTGCAAAACTCTTAGCTTAGTAGAAACCTTGCCTGATTTTGAAACTCCAGTAATCGTTATTTTGGTAGCCCAGTAGTTGAGAGTCAGTGACTCCCAGACACAGATTTATGGCATTTTTTGTGCTTGCATTGACTGGTGATCTTAGTATTTTTTCAGTTATTTAGTGTTTAAAGTATATCTCATTCCTTCCATGCAAACATTATCTTTCTTTACTGTTTTTGAGGTGACGCTGGCCAAAGCCGTTGGATTAGGTTGATGGTGAGAGGTATGTTGCTTCACGTCTCCAGGTCTTCCGTAGTGTTGGATCACAGACTCGCTATGGCAGCGTGTTTCCCTTTGGACTCGGGAGGCATTCCCTAACGACTCCTGATTTGCAATTAACAGTGTTGCTGGATGTGGTCCCCCCTACCTGCCGTGAGAGCCATGAGGATCACGGGTCCCCTCGTGGCAGACGTGCCCAGCTGGGACAACAAACCACTCTGCAAGTGTACCTGCCAACTTAATGCTTTTCCCTAAAATAATTATTGTTGCATTTTAGAAACTAATTTTCACTGAAAATTATTTCTTAAGAATTCTTGATCACCTCAGTTAAAAGAAAAAAAAAGTAATTTCAGCACACTTCAGAAATGCATTGGCCCAGATATGAATTTAGCAGAGTCTTTGACTTCCTCCACGCGTGATGCAGGCTGCCTGGCAGTCAGGGTGTTCTGTGAGCAACTTCTGCAATTTCCATTTTTATAACACACACATTACATTAAATTTTGATTCACATCTCTGTCATCGAGAAAATTGCTCCTTAACAAAAGGAGAGTAATAGTTGTGCTATGAAATACAGGCATGGTCTGGCCACATTTTGGATAACTCTACCCTATTCTTTAGAAAATTGGTTTTATTACTGGTAATTGGGCTAAAAGGAAGACTATTCAATCCCAGCCAACGCAACTTTCTGGGACATTAAGTTCTAATAGGCAGATATAAACTGGTCTTAATAGATGAGTCTGACATCATCTGGCTGCTTATTAACTATTAAACCTTGTTTCAGTAATTCTCTTGGCAACTATGTATGTGTTGCCATAGTTTCTTTGTTAATAGAGCAAGACATTAATGGATTTTGAGTACTGCTTGCCCGAAAGACGTGAAGAAATACCTTATGCTTAAAGATAGAAACTCAAACCTGGTACAAGAAGTAGGCAGAGCTAGCGTTGCGCCTGTGGACATCACATCCCCACGGCTCTGTGTTGTTAGCACGCAGGCCGTAGGTTTGCACAGCTAGAGGAGTGTTGCAAACCCCTGTGCTTTGCATACCTCGTGGGACAGTAATCTTGAAATATGCGTATTGCATAGTTAGCCAAACATTGTGTGGACCACCACAGAGGAGATTGCTGCACGCAGTGGGGCGCGTTTGGCTGAGGATCCTGGGGGACCCTGGAGGACCCTGGGGGACCCTGGAGGACAGGCTCCCCAGGGGCTGGGCAGGACGGGGCTCCACGGGCATCCAGGGCTCAGGCCGGGGCATGCCGGGGGCTCGCGCCTGGCTCAGGCACCATTCCCCATTTTTCACATGTGCTGCTTCACAGGGAGATGAGCCCAAAGTAGCCATACCCTCCTCATCCCCCGCTCCTGCGTTAGCTGCCGGCATCTCCTCCAGTGCGCGCTGCCGGAGGGGACCATGCGTGTTGGCGAGGCATCGGCGAGCAGCGCGGAGCTGAGACCTGCTCAGCCACGCAGAGCCTTGTCGTGAACTTTCTGAGGACTTTCAATAAGCATATGTAGCGTGTATTTCTTCTCCTCGTCCTTGGGATGGATCAAACTGGAGGGATAAATAGGTTGAAATAATTTCACATGTTCTCAGATGACAATCTTGAGATTCAGGCTGAACTTAGGGAGAAATCTGTGGGAGATCTGTACAGTAGTAAAAGGCTTTTGTAAGTAATTACAGGCTTAAGGGAAGTTGTAGCATTGGATAGTGACAAGTGGTATTTATTCCATACTTTGTTCAATATTGTAAATTACATACTTATAAAAAAAAAATAAAACAGGGAAATAGAGAGGTGCATAAAGCTTCTAAACCCGAGTCCCCAGGAACTTGGAGAGCGCTTGGGCCTTTGGATGGACATGTGGGTGCAGAGTCTGCTGATAACCCTTCTCTACAGGGAAGTTCAAAGTGAGCAGGTCTGCACTGAATCTGCGGGTGGGGGCACACCGAGGAGAGGCGGCTGGTGGGCGTTAGGTGGGTGCTGCCCCCCTCCCTGCGGCGCTGGCTGGACCAGTGCATCCTCCTGCTCCGGGGGGACACGAAAGCAGCCATGTCTCGGCCCCCGCCTCTTACGGGAGCTCAGTGAAGTCAGCCAGCAATTAACACGGCAGTCTTAAAAAGAAAAAAGAAATGCCTATGTACCTGCAAAGTTTAGCCTTCGCTTACTTGAAGTGGCTGGGAACTGCCTTTTTGGGGAGTTTCCTGTCTGGAGACGATTCAGTGTCAGCACTTAGTCCTGTTACCCTTAGAGATGCGATAAATTCCAAGCTAAGACATCCATAGTGTTTAAAAAACAGGCTGAAATGTTGCTTTGCTGGGGTGCTGGATGGCCCGGTACTTCCCCCGTCTGGATGAGACAGCCCTTCTGCTGGGCAGATGTGCAGTCAAGAGCAAACGTGTGCAGTTCCAGAATTGCCAGATAGGCTGGGCATTTACGTGCAGAGAGTTTTGCCGTATCATAAAAGGGCAGAAAACATTCATGGCAATAACTTTCTCCATGTTTGGAGGAATGCTGAGACCAAAATCCGTTTTAATGTAATGTTTCTGTTTCTTTTAGAATCTCTTCTCACTTTTTTGAAATTTTTAATTGCGCAGATGGGTCGTGAATGGCGAAGCGTAGCGGGCGATGGAGAGAAGGGGAAAAGCACGATTCATTCAGACTTCGTGGTCTGTTGTGATTACCAGCGCATGTCGCGTGACAGGTTTCATTCTGTGCCTGGATAAGTGCGGTACTAGCTCGAGAGCTAACATCTTAAAATACCTCATGGAAAAGCAGCACATTAAAAGGAGGTAAAAGGCAAGAAAAAGTCTGGAATTTTTGGAAATGCAGACCCTTTTTTTCCACCTTTATTTCCTCCATGGCCCCGTGGGTATCTTTAGTGCTCCGTGGTAAGACAACGATTTTAAAGCTGGAAGGGAGGAACCGGGTTGTATTCTCGCAGCTTTTCCATAACGGCATGTACGTGTAGGGTCTGTCAAACAGTACCACAGCATACTCTTCATTGTATGGGGGTATATATATCCGTTATAATGGCTTTTTGAATATTTCTGGGTACTATTAAGCTAATTTAGGAAACATTTACTCTTTCTCTCTATTTCTTAATGGAAAGGAAGCAGATTTTGAGCAATATTTTTTTCCCAGGAGGTAGGAAAGTAGTATTTGTCTTTAGGGAGTAAGGAGAGAACGCTTTCTGCTCATTAAATCTAACTGGAAAGTGTTCAAGGTGTCAGGTATGAAAACGGAAGCTGAGAGAAGGGAAAGGCTGTGACTCTCTTCAATCGACTGTATCATTTATCAGATTATTTTTTTTAATTTGGTAATCAAGGAAGAATCTGCGTCAGTGCTGTTCATAGCGCAGTGTTTGCATGTGACGCGCAGCAGAAGATGTGGTCCAGCTGCAGGCAAACAGGACGGAGCACAAGGAGGTGGAGGAGGGCTTGTGGCCGTGGAACGAGCAGGTGGGGAGGACCTGGCGGTACGTCGCCTCCCCTCGGTGGAGGGGGTTCTGATGGTAGAAACAGCCCGCAGCGTTGTCCCTGCCTGCTTGCTCAGGTTGTCTTTTGTAGGGATGAAACGTACCCCCTTTTTCTTGGGGGGAATTTGCACTAGTTTCAGCAAAGGCAGGACTTCATTGGCGCTTTGACTGTGTATTTCAAGGTCATGTTTCAGGCGCTTCACAGGGGATTCTTCCTTCATATATTTACTTGGGTGCTGTTGGCGTCAGTTATAAGCTGGGTTTGGGTTTTTGCACGTTGCCAGGTGCGATTCTCAGCGCGGCTGCGCTGTGCGCTCTCCCGGCAGGCAAAGAGTGCTCCTGCCCCCCGTGACACGGGCTGAGCGGGCTGCTGGGGTGGCGGCGAGAATCCATGGGTTTACAGTATTGCTGTTCTTAATCAGTCCGATTTGCTCATGGTGAGAGTCGGACAGCCTGCTCCAGAAAAGGGACTTTGGCCACCGAAGCACAGCCCTGAGCAATCCGCAGTTGTAAGGCTTACCTCTCCCGTGCTTGCGTGTTCCTTGTATTTTTAAATCAAAATGTACAGGCTGTTAGCGTGTAGCTGCCACAAGAGAACAGCATCCTAATTTAAGGAGAAATTGCTTTAAATCTGGTGCATCAGCAGATAGATTATCTGGAAGACAAATTGTGGTGGCTTATATCCGTGAAGCCCATCAGCTCCAGATTTTCTCTTGTTTGTCATCGTTAAGCTGATGGTGTTTTTGTCCTCATACATCTTAATTTTACTTGCCTTTACTCCACGCGGGTGCCCAGGGCATGGCAGGAGGGCTGGGCTGGGCGGGGGGCGAGGGGGATCTCCCCATGTGGGGAATGGGCTTGTTTTCAGCTCCAGAAGGGAGAGGTGTGCTCCCCTTTTGCCGGCCTAATCTCTCATCAGCAGGGGTCTTACCTCTTCCCGGCGCACGGGGCAGCATTCACTGGACCCTGAGGATTTCGGTTTCCCCCACCGTGGATGGTGATGAGTCGCCTTCCGAATGGGGAACGGGGAGCGTTGGCTGAAAACCTCTTGGTTAAGTGACAAGATGTGCAGAGAGGGCAGGGAGGGGATGGGAGCGCCTCGACGTGGGTGCATTTCTGTCAAGGAGCTGCTGAAGTCAACTGCAGGCAGCGAGGACAGGAGTGGGACGTCTTGTGTGAACCGCCCTGCGAAGGACAGCCCTTCCCAAGGGCTGGGGATGAGCGGACGAGACCCCATCTGTGCTTCTGTTCCCTTTTTCATTTAAAGGTGCTCCTGGGACCAGGGACCGTGGGCACCCGGAGATCGGGACTCGGTCATCCCCGTACAGGCTGTGCGGGGACAGACACGTCCCCGCTCCCCTTCCCAGCCTCGCAGGAAGGCAGAGCCGGTGCAGAGGCGCAGGGGGAACTTGGTGATGCTTTGCAGTAATGACTTCTTCTACCCCTAAGGGATTGTGCTGCCATGTTAAAGAGCGAAAGTAGAGAAAAATAATAACTACCAGCCACGCGGTAGAAAATTAATTACGCTTTGAAGAGTCCTTCTAGTGTTCTCGAATTATTGAGAGTTCATATGAAATGCATGAGTGGGATGACCTCTGTTAAAAACTTGCAGTCGGAAACCCTGTAGACACCCTCTGAGAGAAGTGTGTTGCAGGGGTGATCTGTGTGGGCAGAGTCGTCCTTATGCGTCCTTGAAGAGCAGTGTAGAGTGGCCCAGGGAGCCTCTGCGGTTCACGATCTCTCCTGTGTAAGGCTGTTGCCAGACAGGAGTTACAAAGCTGTTGCCTTTCTGCACTCATATGCAAAGCTGCCGTACGCCTCATGTTCTTGGTTAGAAGGTCACTTTGGTCTGCAATAGAAGCACTTTGTTCTTTTTTCCCATGGGAAAAAAAATTGCAAAACTCTATTTACTATCATTTGTTGGATTAATTTTAATGGAGCATATACGGATGTCCGCTGGTAGACAGGTACATTTCCTCAGGCCTCAGAAATGTTCCATCATCATTGCACCAGTATTTATTTGGCTGAAAAGCTGTGTTGAGTACTGGGATTTTGTGATTCTACTGTGTGAGGTATGTGTCAGATGTAGCGGGTATCCTTACACTTACTGGAGCAATTTTCAAAATAACCAGCGATAATTTCATGTTAATATTCGTATCTATATTAGGTAATAATATATATTCACCTCTACATTTTGACCATTAAAAGCATCAGTATTTCCAGTTGATTGGTATTCGCAGGACGTTTCATTGTACTAGACTTGTTCTGAGCTGCTCAGATACCCCAGACTTGGTTTTACCTGTAACAAATAGCGGTGACGGCTCTCCTGCTCTCGCTAGCAGGCACTGCGGAGGGGAGCAGACGTGCCATGGCCTTTGAGTCTGCCTGAGCCCAGTCCGGAGACAGACTCGAGGCTGGTCAGCACCGCTGTAGCTCTGCATTGCTCTGCAGGTCTTAAAATGTGTGGGGTGGCTCATGGGTTGATGTGCTGTGATGAGATGGAGTGGTACCTGCCACGTGGAGCAGGTCTCTGTCGTGAAGTACCCACACCGAGACGTTGTTCTCCAGGAAAAAGATGTTGTTCTGCTGTCCAGGGTCTGCTTTTGTCTCCTGCAAACTCACCGAGCTTTGCTGGCGGCAGCTCTGGGCACGTTCAGCTCTCAGGCCAGCCATCGCGAGCAGGGGGTACCGTTGTGGTAAGGAGGAGTGAGTGTGAAATGATTATTAGACAAGAAAGAGGCTAATTTAATAATGAATAGTGTGACTAGCTCTCCTTGCAGCAATGTTGGAAATAAGTGTCGCCTACTGTGATAGAGAGCCGTTTCTGTAAGAACGGCGTAGTTACTTATCTCAAACTTCAAAATGATCTTTTCCAACTTTCTCATGCTGGTGTAGAAAAGTGGAAAGGATTTTACATGAATTAATGCATCTTAATCACTGTGCTTCCAGCAGGAGCTGAGTGCTGGTTTGTTACAGTGTTTGAGTGGGAGGAAAGAAATGTGAATTTGTAAGTGAAATAAAACAAGAAAGGGGCGATAAAGTACAGGCAGGGGAATGGGGAAGACGAGAGAGGACAGTTTAACATCGGGATCTGGCTAAGCCTATATTTTCCTTTTGGGTATAATTCTGCGGTCTCATCGTCTGATGATTTCACATGGTGTGAATTCTCTGCTTTGAGAAATGACAAAAACACAGAATTTAGGTTTTCCAGAAAGAGAAGGCTGGTGTCGTCTTAACAGGCATGAATTTCTGCAGTCTGGCGTCATGTTCTGGGCAATACATAATGAGACTGACCTGGAGGATTTGCAGTCAGTCTTTTAACAATAACGTAGAAATAATTACAGATTAGTTGCTTGTTAAAAGGATTTGGTTTGGAAGCTCTTTTTGTGCCTGCGTGGGAGATGATGGAAATGCCTCCGTACTGGCAGGAGGCACCGTCTTTTGGGGAACCTGAGTCACGTTCACCGCTCGGTGGAAGGCTCGCTGTCATCCCGGCAGCGAAGCCTTTAGCCGGAGCAGAAGGCAGCCGGGAGACTCGGTGCCGGCAGCGGGGCAGAAGAAGGTCTGCGGTGACCTACTTCTGGGGAGGTGCCGGGTGTCCCCGGCGCTCGCCCCAGGCGCCGGCGCTTGCGGAGCCTGTGCGCAAGTTAAAACCGAGCCATTAGCAGTCTGCTAGCTGAGCGCTGCAGTGAGTAAGCACAAATTCCTTCCCAGCTGCCCAGAACACTCGGTGCGTGCGAGGGAAGGGGTGGATGTATTTTTGAGATGTGGATTTGCTGACATGTGAAGTGGGAGTCTGGAGATCCAAAAATAGCGGCTGTGTTTTCTGAACGGAGAGGATCTCCATCGGACGTGAGCGGGGTAGCGCTATCGCCCGGCCCGGGGTTTCCAGCCCCACAGGTCCCCGTCCCTCCTGCAGCATTGGGGCTGTGGGGATGCTCGTGCCCCACCATGGGGAGGGAGAGGGAGGTGGCCTGGCTGGTAGGCAGCAAAATGCTTTCTGCTGGTCGTGTCCGCCTGCTCCTTTGGAAGTAGCTCTGTGCTGGGGAGGAGCAGAGGGGACGGACAGACCCGTTCAGAAGGTAGAGGACCCTCTGCGAGAGGGTTTCTCTGCGCTGGGCAGAGCTTCCAGCTGGACGTTTCCAAACGTTTCCAGTGATTCCAAAACAATATGTATCCCAAGTTCCCGAACCTCTGCTGAAGAGAAGACCAGCCAAGATTTACAAAAATTGGAATTTTAGCAATAAACCCTTTACACTCTGACCTCAAGACAATCTGCTGCTGTCCCACTTTGAGGGCGTGCGTGCACGCACACACACGTACGCCCTTGAGTCTATGGGGCACGCCGCCTTGAACAGGTATGTGTGATCTCGACGAGGTCTGGCCCTGCTGAGATGTTCAAACCAGCTCTTAGGAGGGCTTCTGAGATTTATACTTCAGGGTTAGAGGCCGTGTTAATAGGAGGGTTTTTTTCCTTTCTCTTAAGTGCTATCAAAAGAAGTTTTTTTTGTAAGTGATAAAATTTGGGGGAAAAAATAAAATCCTGTTGGCACAAGTGCTAGAAAGCGGGTCAGCTGCCAGAAGGAGAAGCAGGCATGGCTGGCTGCAGAACAGCACAGGGGTCTGCTGCTCTTCCCACGGCTGCACAAGCAGCAGGGAGCTGGGGCACGGCCAGGATCCGGGTGACGCTGCACAGTCCCTGCGCGCTCCGCGCCTGTGCCGAAACTCTCAGCTCCGTCAGTGGGAGCAGGGCGAGGGGTCCCTCTGCTCCTCCTGCACATCCATCTCAGCCCACGCAGGCATCCCCGTGGGCTCCTTGGGCCACGCAGCTGCCCTGAGAGCCTCCTCACTGGCGCCGCGTGCCTGCGATTCATCGCCGGGCTTTGTCATGGCGGTGGGTGATCCGTGCGTGCCCGTCTGCACTGCGCGCCGCAAAGCTCATGAGAAACGGAGCTGCGGGTTTCCTGCTGGGAAGCGCGTTGCTGGTTCTCCCGTCACCGTTGTGCTGCAGCCGTGGGCCTCGAATACAGCACCGCTCGCTGCGTGCGTGCAGCAGTGCTGTAAATGGTGGGCCCTCTCCCCAGGGCTGCTCGCGTGTCAGCTTCTGTTAGGCTCGCAGTTGTTCATAAAAGCTTGGAAAATGGCACTCTAACTCAGGGCTGGATGACCGGCCCTCGTGTGGCCCTTCACCAAGCCTTTCTAAGTGAAGAGTGGATGGCGGGGGCATAAAAATGTTGTCCTGTTTGAAGGAAAATACGCTGAAACTTGGGCTTTTCTGATACTATCAATTCTCTTCCAGGTTCTTTTCTGGCTCTCAGAAGTCAGATAGTACTAAAATACCCGTAATGAGCAGACTGAACAAAGGTGTTATTAAATAAGTTTATGTGATTTAAAAAAAATTACAGAAAAGCATTTGTAATGTGTCGCTAAATATTGTCACTCTTTTTGGAAATGCCAGAAGGAAACCCTGAGTTTGGATTCATATCCTTAACCAGTAATATCTTGATGGAAATGTAGTGGTTTGCAGTATTTCTTTTCACAGTCTTAATACAGGTCAGCAGTTTCTCAGACAGCAGGATTTCCTAACATCGTTCCCAGATGTGCATTTTCAGCCCATAATCATACAGCCCAATGTTGTAATGAATAACTTCACCGGCTCTTGAGAATATGCAAATATTCTGCTTTGCTTTTCTGAGCGGCTTCAGTCTTGCAGGTGTTTGTTCACGTGAGCTGCAGTTCCTCGCTCAGGCAGGCCCACCAGCTTGTGCTGAAGCGCTGGGTGAGCTTCCAGGAGCGAAGCTGGCTCTGCAGGTGCTGCAGCTCCTGCCCGCGCCCGCACGGCCGGCGCGCGTCTGCCGTCTGCTCCTCTGCGGCCCCACGTGCCCGCGCGGGACCGAGCCGTGAGCGCACCGGCAGCCCGCCCGCGCAGACCGGCGCAGGGTGCTCCGTGCACGCCCCTGCATCCGCTGCGGGGGCAGAAGAGCCCACGTGAGGTCTAAGTGTCCGTGGAGACACTACTGTGTGCAGCGTTAACATCAGTGGGGAGCGGAGCAGCACTCTTCTGGATCGGGGTCTTAAGCAGCTGGTACAGGAGCGTGCTGGGGCACCGTGGAGTAATTGTGTAGGGATGTGGTGGATGCAGGAGCTGGTCGGTGGGCTGGTTGTTGCAGTCTCTGGGTCCTTAAACCCATGTCCAAAGACTTCATCTGTGTGGCGATTCCCGCTGTACTTTCCCCATTACCTTTCTGTGTTGGTGACCACAGAATCATGGGCTGGCTGAGGTTGGAAGGGACCTCCAGAGGTCATCTGGTCCGACCCCCTGCTCAAGCAAAGTCGCCTAGAGCCAGTTGCCCAGGACACGTCCAGATGGATTTTGAATAACCCCAAGGATGGAGACTCCATCACCTCCCTGGGCAGCCTGTGGAACTTGCAGGGAAGCTGTCTGAGCTGGTTCAGGGAACTGATCGGGTGAAAAATACCTGCCTGCGAAAAAGTGGAGGGAAATGAGCAGGTGGCAACTTGACACCCATGGTGCTGCTAGAAAAAGGTATGTAGGACCACAGCCTCCAGAGTACGATGTGGTCCAGCCTTTCTTCTGGGTCCCCTCTCCCACCTTGAGGGCACAGACAGTGCCAACAGGAATGGGACAGAAGTTTCATTCCTATAATCCCACCTCTGTGCCAGGAAAACCATGAGCTGGAGTTTTCCCTTCCATGTGTCAGCGCACGACCGGCGTCACGGAGCTTGCTCCAGGTCAGCAGCCTGAAGTCACCATCTAGGAGGCGAGTCAGTCCTCCTGCCTTGCTGACAGGCAGTTCCCGGCCGCGGCCAGGAGCCAGCGTGGCTGCCGGCCGCCCTCTGCGTGGGGCTGCTGGGAGGTGCCGTGCATGCATGGGTGGCCCTGGGGAGGTCGCAGACAAGTGGCCTAGATGACCAGGCGTGCCTCGGCAGGGACTTTTATCTTAGGTGCTGGCCTGCTGTTCTCCCTTGGCTGGGGTCTGTTCCCTCGGCTTATATTAGAAAGCCTAAACCATAGCACGGCCAGCTAACACGCACCAAAACTTACCTCCTTGGCTTTCAACGGCGTGGTGAGATACAGTATGATGAGGTTAATGGTAGATCAGCTGAGGTCTAACCTGATTGAGCAGTGTGCCCTTCTCACGTTCCATACCAAGTCACCTATGGAGGAATGTATTTTTTTAATGGCTTGTGTTTTTAAATTAAGCTTTTATTTTATTTAACCTTCAGCGTAGTCCATTTCAGAGTGTAAAAGTGAGGTTTTGATTTGGATCCCGGTTTGATCCTCTTGAAACCGGCGTCAATGGTGAAACACTTCAGAAGCCCAGGAAATGGAGTGTTCGTTATTTAGCTTCTGAGATATTTTCATTTTTCCCAGCAAATATTAGTGGGTTGTTATAGATTCACAGGAGCAAGTTGTCTGCACAGAGTCTGTGCCGCGCAGTATGCCTTCTAGAACATTTTGTTTTCAGTTTAGACAACACTGGAAAAGTTGAGCTCAGCCCTACAGGAGTCCTAATTAGCTCCGTCAGCATATGGGCGCCGAAATCATTAAACGTGTGTTGTTTGGTTTAGCTAAGGAAGAAGGAATATCAAGTGCCACCTGACTGCACATAATTAAGTTTAAAGCGTGAAGAGTTAATCCCGCTGTGTATTCGAATTTGTGCCATTTCGGTGTGAACTCTGTATTTCTCAATACACAAGTATTAAAAGTTAGTAGGAATTAGCGTAAGCCGTTTGCTATTGAGCTGAACAATTGGCTGGAATTGAATGCTGGAATAAGATTGTGAGCAATACTATTATTAGCACTCGTTTCCCTGAGTAGGTAATGATCGCTTCGACCTGCCATGGGAACAAAACGATGCGGTAATTAATCCACTGCATATGGCAGGGCAGGTTTTATTCCGTGATCAGCATCTCTCCTACTTGGTATGAATCACAAACAAATAGGATCCCATGGCAAAGCGTTACGCCTGAAGGGACCTGGTTTGCTGTGGATCCTCTGCCAGCCTGGTGTCTGCGGACCCCGCCGAAAGCGGCCAATGTTAAGCTGTGTAACTGTGAGCCTGGCCTAAGGCACACGCCTGGCGCTTAGCAAAACTGAGCACACGGCTTGTGTGTTCTGAGGCGGTGAGATGGGCACCTGCCAGAGCTTCACCAGGAAAACTGTTGTCTCATTAAATTCATTTGGAAAGCCTCCTGTCGATGCTGCTGGGCCAAAATATCACCCCTGAGCTCTCCACTGCCCCTGTGAATAGAATTGAATTTGGACCTTAGAATTCCCAAACAATGGTTCCTGCACCTCTTCTCGTTATTTCTGCTCTTCATCCGTCTGGGAGCTGCAAGCAGCGAGCTGCCCAGTCTGTGTGTTCCTCTGCTCGGACATCTTTGCACAGCTTCTGTTGAGAATAAGACCCCTCTGTGCTAGCTCCTGTGCGTACGACACAGTGCAAGGCATGCTTTGCGCTGCAGAATAGGCTTTTCAACAGGGAACACAAAGAGAGTCAGTTCAATTCACTTTGGATCAGAGACGGAGCCAGGAACAGAGCACGGGGCTGGCGGTGTCCTCAGTAACACCTGCGTGGTGCTGTGGTCCCCCTCCATCCTTCTCTGCACCTGCCAAACTAGGTTTCCTTTGCTCCCCTGACTGCGTGCTGCGGCTTAGATCTCAGTTTTGCTTTGTCATCAATTCTGGTGATGGTACGTTAAAGATTTCTTGCTTTGTACTTCGGTTTCATGTGCCGTTTGATTCCTCTTAGTTGAATCCCTTTTCCCGGAGGCTGGAGATATCAGTAGGATTTCCATGTAATCAAATGCTGGCAAGCGCCACCTCAGCCTGTGCAAAGCATAGAAGGAACAGAAAGCTCGATCGGAGCCCTTGTTCTGTGGTTTCCAGTGAGGGAAAATTGATGTGGACCCAATAGACAGCAGCCCGAGCATATTATGGCTAACAGCTTGCTGGGGAACAGTCCTTAGCAAATTGCATTTAATTTGGAAATGTGTAAAAACATCAAATTAAATGTGCCAGCAATTTTTTTTTTTCAAATGTCATGTTACAATCTGTTTATTTTGGAGGTATGTAGGTAAAAAAAAAAGAAAAGAAAGAAAACCACAACCTGCCCCACCCCCCGCAAGGCAGATGAAAGAACCTCGTGGCCGAGGGTGGGATGGTTGGGCTCCAGGCGGAAGGGAGCTTTCTCAAGCGGGGGTAGCGGTGTTGGGAAACACGGGTCATGTCCTTTGCCGTTATCGTTAAAGCTTTGCTCACAGTCTGTGGGAATATCAGGCAAAAGTCTGCCTATTAATTTTGTTGCTGGGTGCGGTTTATTAAAAATGCAAAGTCAGGGCACATTGTGAAGACTGTGGGTTTAGCGTGATGGAGCAGCATGAAAAACGCAGACGGTTTAAATTTGGCCCGTCCTCACATGGAGCAGAGCTTAAAAATGGAAACTGGGGGGGGGGAAACACATGAAGTGTGTGTTAATTCTACGGGACGAGGATGACCTATTTCTGTAAGTCATTTTCGATTGCCAACTCCAGGCAATGAAAATGCATTTTCTGAACGGTGAATAATTTAGCAACTTTAGAGTGATTAACATAGAGAAGAAGCTGTAGCATGAAAGGTAGCGTGCTTTCTGAACAAAATACGTTCTGGTGCAGGCGGGCAGCATGAGTCCTTTGCGCCCTTTAAATTCTGCGAATTCGCTCAAAGAAAGTTCCTCTTGAAAGAATGTACGAGATTTAGGCTTGTGCTTATCCTCAGGATAAAGGTGAATTAAAGACCTGAGGATCTGAAGCAGTTTGTAGTGTCAGACCCTCAAAGGTGGCTTTGTTGCTGTTCAACTTTTGCTCCAATTATGGTTTGAAATGATTTAAAGAATTAACTGCTCTTCTCATGATTTCCCGTGTACAGTCAGAACCACAGTGTGAGCTAAGTTCATGAAAATAAGCAGACTGTTTCTCATATAAAACATGTGTTTATTACACTTCAAGTTCGGGACACTAAATACAGTGGCACAGATGTGAAAAAATTATATCCTTATTACTTTAGACAGGGCTGAAAAATGGTTAATGCTTTAGAAACTGTGCCAGAAGGCCACAGCTCATCCTGCTCTTAACCTATTTCATGTACGTTTTATTGGCACACACAGAGCAAAGCTTTAACTGCACTCACGCAACGCTGAGCCTAACAGTTCAGTGCAGACTAAGGGGCCGGCATCGCGCTCTCTGGCTGCCATGCTTTCCAGAAATTTCAAATAAGGCAATTAAGTTTGGCTGTCAGAATTTCTTCCCCAAAGAGCAGTAAAAACTGGCATTAATTATTTTCCCAGCTGTCTTCATAAAGAACCCCAGAAAAGCTTCCTGCTATATATACCCAGGAGTAAGGTAAAACACACTAGCTTGCAGGTCCCTGTGATAATTCTAGCCCATGCACCATGGGCTGTGTGATCTGGTCTTTCCCCGTCTCTCTGGGAGCCTTATCCATCCCAGGCCATGCTGGAGTGGCTGCCAAGAAAAGAAACGGACAGGAAAATTTCTGTCGAAGCGATTGCCTGAAGAACATCTGGTTCTGCTCCTACTGTTTGGCAGGACCTCTCTCACGTGTCAGCTGGAAGAGGGCATCGGTGGAACCCTCAGGACAGAACTCACGGCAGACACCTCTCTCCGGCAGGTCTCAAAACACATCCTCCTTCCACTTAAATACAGTTTTGCTTAGGCTTAGCTGCAAACCCTACTGGCACTCCCATGTTTTCAGAATTCATCAAGCATCGCTGGATGGGCTTAAATATTTTACAGTTCAGATGGAGCTTGAGGGTGCAGTGCAGGTTTTCTTTGCAAGTGTGGAGGCTGAGGAGTGCTGCAATATCCATTTTTTATGAGGTGGCGGGTCTGATGAGGAAGGCTGTAACGAAGCAGCAAACCACAGGGCCGTTTCAACGCCTGCAGCAGGTGAGAGGTCCCGCAGAGCGCGGCGAGCCCTGCTGCACCGCTGCCGCCGCCTGCGGAGAGCCGCCCTCCTCTGCCCGGCTCAGCACCTCGGCCCTTCAGGGAGGGGAAAAGCCGAGGCATTTTTCATTTCCACGTGTTATGTGTTCCTGGTGTTACGGCTAATATTAAAATACAAAGGCGCCCTTGCATTAGTGTATTTTTGTGTATTGGATTGTGTATTGGATTGTGTATTGGATTAGTGTATTTTTAATTCTTAGTTTCCTTTCTTTAATAGCCCGTATGAGGACTCTGCCCCTGCGAGGACAGTTTGGGGAAGGTGGCACGTGACCAATGCGTGCGGCACTTGAAACCCTTCCAAAAGCTTTTTGACGGGAATGTGTCTCCATTCAGAGCAATTCTTTCGTCCTATTTTGATACTTTCTCTTGCATATGCTCAATAGGTCTGGTATGAAATAGGGGTGATTCTTGTATTGTGGTGCTCTGTTTTGATAGGGACTGTGTGTTTTGATTTTTTTAAATGAGCCGCAAGCACTGCGGCGCGCTGAGGCCAGGCTCTCGGCGGCTGCCCTCGCCCCGGCCCGTGCTGCTCCGGCCAGCAGCGCTCCCGGCGGCGGGGAGCCCCCAGTCGCAGCCCCGGCCCCCCGGGTTTGATTTTCTGCTGGGGTCCCGGGCAGCAGCGTCCTGACGTGCTGGTGTAAAGTTTAAGATGGGTGGCTGGTGTGGGCTGCTGTAACTGAGGTGACTTTTAGAAGAAAATAGGTAAGGGGGGATTTCTCCGAACGGGCTGCTGTAACATAAAAACTCTCTTGCTGGCTGCATAAAAAGCATTTATCTGGAGATAGGTTTAAGGACATAATTTAAGGACAGGTGGTGGAGTCATCATCCCTGGAGGTGTTCAAAAAATGTGTAGACGTGGCACTTCAGGACATGGTTTAGGAAACATGGTAGTGTTGGGTTGACGGTTGGGCTTGATCATCTTAGAGGTCTTTTCCAACCTTTAAGATTCCACGATTCGATGATTCTATGACATGAAATGATGAACTGGGGTCCCATGAGGCCAGGCACGCAACCCCATAAAGGGGAAGAAAAATCCTGCATCAAAGGAATTCCTGATTAAGTAACTTTCTTAGACTTTTCAAAGATCCATCTCTTTCATATATCTTTTCATTTAAGTTTGGAGATTGTTCTTGAATTTCTACATCCCCAATTTTATTACAAACTTCTTAAACATTTCCTTCTTCTTCCTCATGCTTTCTGCTTCATCACAAGAGTGCCTTGGGGACTTCTGGTTCATCTGAAGTTAGTAGCTGCCTTCTCATAAAACTTGGAGGTTTGGAGCTGGATTACTAGAGTAGTAATAAGTTTCTGCCTGAAAACAGTGTATCTCTTTAATGGCTGGATTTTATTTCTGATTACTAAAGGTTCCTGCATCCTCCTATGGGAATTTCTTAATTGTATTTAAACTGGCATTGCTCAGCAAACCTTGCCACTGCAGAGCCAAAACATATGGCACGTACATAAAACATTAACGTTTTTCCCGTGGATGGAAGTGAACTGAAGCTGACAAAACCCAAACTTTTCTGTTGTGCTGAGCAAAATAGACCGTCAGCTTTCAGTCTGAAATGGAAGTGGCAAAGTTGCACCAAGCTTTGTTTTCAGCCTAGTTTTGAGAAAACTTGAAACATTTTTTAAGATTTTTTTTTTTTTTTAATAATAATGTTTTCTATCAAAGCCAGTTTCGACAGACAGCTGTCTCTGAGCTGTAGTGACCAGCAAAGCGTTGCCTCTGCAGCACTGCGGGGGCTCTGGGGGGCCCACTCTGCGGACAGGCCCAGCGGTGCAAGCACCAAGCGCGCCTTCGTGTGCGAGGGGTGGGGGAGCGCTGCGGAGCCGCCGCCCGGCCTGGAGCGCCGAAGGGAAGACCGCCGGGCAGCGTGGCGGAGGCGGCCGCGGGTCGGGGTGCCTCGTGTCCCGGGGAGTCACGGCCGCGCCGCTCTGGCACGCGGAGGGGCCGCAGCCCGGCGCGCTGACCGGGGCCGGGGGGTCTCCCCTCGCGTGCGCGGGGCGTGGGGCTCTGCCACGAGTGGAGAGAACGGGGGCTGTAGGTTCAGCAGCGTTTCGGAGTAAAATACTCATTTGGGGCATTTTACCTGAAATCCACCTTTTTCAGCGGAGAAAGCAAAACTTCATTTTGGGTCAAACACGTCATTTTGTGTAATTATTTATTCTTTTCACTTTTTAGAATTAAAATGCAAAGGAGGTCTTGTTGTACAGAAAAGTATTGACAAGGTCAGTTTTTAAAACATTCCAGCAGAAGAGAGACTTTCCCACCTCCCTACATACTGTAAAAAAATGAAATCAAACTGAGGAAATGAGTTGAATGTTTTTGTATAGCCAGCTTTACAATTTTTTTGGAATAAATTTGTCTAAAACTGTTCCCTTTAGGGTTTTTAGCTGTCACGGCCTCGCCCTCAACACAATACGCCCTAAATATTTTATAAGGCACCTGAAGTCATCCATTTATCAAGTACAACATATGTTGCAAAAACATTAAGTAACGTTTAGCAGATGTTTATTGCTAATGTTATGCTACGTTGAACATGTGCTATACTTTTTTTTTTTGGTAAATCAATTTTAGTTACTTGAAATAATATTTTCTAAGCTGTAGAAGTCGGAGGAAAAAAAAAAAGCAACAGAACAACTAAAGGCTAGAGTACACATCCAGTCTGACAGCTTGATAAAAGATGAAAGCTGAATTTGGTATTTAATTATATCTATTTTCTAATGCAAAATGCCATGTCTTCAAGGAAGGAACGCTGTAGTACATTTTAATGGTGATTTTCACCATCTGGGTAAAATGTTTACCTGCTTGGCCCATTAGACACCGGTGGTCTGGCTTTGGATTCCTAGCGAGGAGGGCGGGCACTGAAAAGCAGGACGCCTTGCCTGAGCTTTCTGCCGGCACCGCTGGCGCCTCGGCCGTCCCCGGGGCCACCCGCGCCTCTCCCACGCTGCCGGCGTGCCCCACGCTCCCGCTGCCCTTCAGGTGGCTTTGCTCCGGGCTCGGCCGTCTCCTCCCCTCCCCGGAGCTCCGTGCGGGGAAGCCCTTGGCCGGGGCTGCGCCGGCGGCGTGGGGAAGGCGAGCGTGGCGCGTG
The DNA here is from genome assembly GCF_949628215.1 of Phalacrocorax aristotelis. Taxonomy (NCBI): domain Eukaryota; kingdom Metazoa; phylum Chordata; class Aves; order Suliformes; family Phalacrocoracidae; genus Phalacrocorax; species Phalacrocorax aristotelis. The sequence goes on along the minus strand of NC_134287.1, from coordinate 23,061,604 downwards.
GGCGCTCCTCGGGGACGAAGCCCGCGGCTGCCTGCGGCGAGGGCTGCTGCCGTAGCTGACCCCCGACGCTGTGCGCGGCTGCAGCGCCCGGTGGCCGGGAGCTGGGCTTCCTTCAGAGAAGCGTCTCCTCCTCCAGCCCCAGCTTATTTTGCAGGTCGCTTGTGCCCCTGGACGTGGCCCAGCCTGTCTTCAGTGTTGAGATCACACTCTGTTCTCCGTTAAAGAGAAGAAAGGGGAAAGATGAACCACAAGGAGTCTTTCTGTCTACTGCCTGATCAGTCCTTTCAGACGTATATACACACACGTATATATGTATGTGTGTATTTGAGGTGTGTGTATCTACACTTCTATAGAAGCCTTTTCGGCAGGCATTTTATGTTGAAAATACAAAGTCCATTAGTTAGTGCAGCTGTCGGGAGCGTCGTTCTCCAGGCGTGATCCTGCTCCGCTGCGGAGTACACCCGAGCAGCACCGTGCCCTTTATTCCTACCAGTGGAGTGGATGTCCCTGATTCCTGGCCTGTGAAAGCCCAGCGGGTAAGCCCGGCCTAGCGGCTAGCCTGGGCTCAGGAGGAAAGCTGGTGGTGGGCGGTGTGGAGGGGAGCCGGCCCTGGGAAGCAAGGAGGTGGCTGGAGGGAGGTTTGGTTCCTTCTTTTTTTCCCCATGCCACTGGAAAAATCAAACTTTGTAATTTTGATGGAACCGTACCAGAATTAAATGGCTCAAATGACCTTCCTGATCCTCTTGTCCTATTCTGGGATGAAGAGCAGGGAGAGATGAAGAAAAATAATTGCTAGTGCTGTGGTGCAAGAACCAGTGATTATCATGTAACACCAGCTGGGCAGCCTGAGCTGGCAGAGGCGGCGAGGGAAGAAGTGCCGCAGAGCTGTAGCTCAGCCCTGTCCGGCCCAGTCCTCCTCTCTTTTTCCTCTTTCACCACCAGCATGACCTCTGTTCGTTTCCATGGCGAGCGGCAGTGCTGGTGGGGGCCCCAGTGGAACTGATCCGAGTGGGGTCCTATTCCTGCAGGTCCTCTTTGCTCCATCCCGTGTACCCCCAGAGTCCGGGCAAGTCGGGGGAAATGCCATGGATGAGCTTGCCCTTGTGTAGTGCTGGCATGTGTGATCGTAGGTGCTTTAGGCTAAGCTTAAATTATTTGGCATGGAAAATTAGCTTGGCGCCTTTTGCTGTGCCCGTGAAGCCGTCTCTGCCGGTACATGGAGAGGTGGAGCTGGGGTCGGGCTGGTGTGAAGGCGGGGAGTGCTGGGGGGTGGCAGGGGACACCCTGCTCTCGTATCTGGAGGGGCAGTGCTCGGATCATCACGGCCTCATGGATTTAATGTCATATTTAGCACTCAATTAATTTATATGCCATTCCTAAAAAGTTTGTGTATCACCTTTACTCTTCCCCCAGCCAGGATTGCTTTTTCCCCCATGTTTTTTTTTTTTTTCCATTCGTGGTCAAAAATAGTAATAGAAAGTATGAAAATTGGAAAAAATCTCAATTTCCCTTCGCTCTATAATCAGCAAAGCTAACCTAGACTGTCAGTAATGCTCAAATACCCACCAGAGCTCTCAGCTTGTCCGCGCGCGTGGCCTGGGCCGAGGGCCGAGGGTGGGCAGTGAGGGGTCCCTCCGAGAGCACCGGTCCTTCCTCACTCTTCCCCCAGGGAGGAGTTTTTTGCCTGGCAGGCGGGAGAGGCACCCGGCTGGCTGCTGCGGGAGCAGAGACTTGTTTTCGTTGCCACATCAGCCTTTGCTTGCAGGGTCCTGCTGCATCAACACCTGCACCTCAGCGCTGGCTTCTGAACCATGCGTCTGCCCTGGGAAACAGGTCTTGGGTTTGCAACACTGACACATCCAAGGAACTGGGATAAAAATGGTATGTTGCTGTCGTTCCTCGTAGGGCTCTAATTAGCAGTCCTTTCAGCCCAGATAAGACGATACTGTGATCAAACGGCTTCAGCTCTGCTCTACTTTAGACTTCGTGCGCTGGAAGAGTTTGATTATTTGTCAGGGAGGTTTTATTCCATCTGCATATAAAGTTTTCCCTTACAAATTTAACGTGATGGTTCTACCCCAGAACGCCTGCAGTCGCTGGTCACGGGAACAGATGAATTTGTGTCCGCGGTGCAGCGTGGCTGCCTGTGCTCCCGGCAGCAGCTCCTCGAGCTTTTCTGCAGGCAGAGCCCGTGGTGTGGGAAGGTTTGCTCCTGGTGGGTGTCTCTGCTGCCTGCCAGCACAGCACCCGCCTACCCCCCTCATCCGAGTGGCCGTGGGAGGGGGATGTGGTGGCCCGTGTGCTTTGTCCTGCGTGGGGATGGCTCCAAGGCCGACCAAGCCCCGGTGCTCTGCCCGGAGCGTTTGCATGGGTAGTGGGGCGAACCCCTGTGTCACGTTTGCTTTCTCAGTACCACGGCTCTGCAGTTTGCTTGGAAGCTGTTTAACAAGCGATACCTGCATAAAACGGGCCATTTACTAGAGAGTTTTGCCGAGGGGCAGTACCCTTCTAGAAATAGTAGCCAGAGACGTGGCAGCACAGAGGAACAAAACCGTCTTCAGCATTGGCCTCGGGGCGATTACTGGTGCCATTGCGGGTGGTCCGGCGGGCTCTGGCGAGCGTTACGTGCGTGCTGCCCCTCGGCAGCCAGCCTCCGACAGCACGCCTCGCCCCGGAGCGAGGGGAGGCTGACTGCGCGGCGCGGCGCGGCGTGCCTAAACAGCATGATCTGCCCATCTGCCTGCGTGTGTGAAGCACGTGCTTGTCCCATGTGCTTTTGCTCAAGACCACCGTGAACGCATTCAGTCGTCACTAATCTGCACCTACGGAGAGCTCAGCTGGGTGGTTAATGAATACCCCGTTTGCCTCCCTGGGTTGTTATTACAAAGTAACGTAGTTTTTTCTAACAGAAATAGCGTTTGTAAAGCATACAGAACACAACGGACAAGGTGCGGTGTTTTTCTCTCCCATCTCTAGTGCCTCCTGAGCTCGTTGATGGGGAAGCGGATGAATGTCATACGCTTGCACTCATTTGGAAGGGTTCGTGGCCAAGGCGAGCAGTATTTTTGCACTAATTAGGAATGGTTTCTGGCCAATGCAAACGTTATTGTACTCAGCAGCAATAACCCAGACTTCCTAAAATGACTTTGCTGTAGCTTCGCATGGTGTATTTGATTCCTTATGGAGTCACAGAGATTCATTTTTAATCATACAGTAACTCGCTGTTTTACACGACTTCAGAGTTGCTTCCTAATAGTATGTTTGAATCCTTAGTTTCTAAAGGGGTTCATTTATAGCACTGGGCTTGTATTATACCGTTAATTTCTTTCATTATCTACCAGCATTCCCTGAATTCCTGGGTAGTTAATTCTCACTTGAGTTTCCTGTCAGTCACATTATACTGTATTTCCATTTTTCTCATCCATGTAATCTTCTCTGTGGATATGAATAGGCAAAACAGATCAGCCCGAGATGTTGGAGAGTGAACACATTGCTTGTGGGCTTTTTCCAGTGATAGAAAGGGAAGCGGTGGCTTCTTCTGCGGTATGGAGCCTTCCAGTTAGAGAAAAAAATGGATGCTTTGCGTTGAAAGGGTTTCAGGCTGCTGATAGCATTCCCCATGGACCTTTGCTCCCTCTCTCCATCAAATACCTCTGCTTTTTCCTCCAAATCGCTTTACCTCGAATCACAAATCTCACTTTTGATCTCCCCGGTCTTCCCAGTTCGCTTGGGCTCATCCTCCAATTCAAAAGCTTTTCAAACCGAGTCCTCCCTGTCCCTCCTGTTGTCCTGCCTCTCTCTCTCCCACTGGTTTTAGCAGGCCTACTGCTTTTTTTGAAATTTTCTGAGGTTTCTGGTTGCAGCGATGCCTACGTTTCCCTTACAGGCTCTTTGCAGCACCTCCCTGGCCTGCCCGACCCCCTGGCTCAGGCTCTCCCCACCGCTCTAAAAGCTGCTCCTAATCCTGACACCTGTTGGTGCTGCTGTGGTTCCGTTTCGTCATCCTCTGACGCTCACGACCGCTTCCCCCCGCCGCAGCGCCCCTGTGCCGCCGTTCCCCGCCGCCTGTCCGCCCCGGCATGGCCTGCCTGGCTGCCCTCCTTGTCCGCCCACTCCTCGTGGTTTGCGGGAGCGGCCTTTCCTTTCCGGCCGGGATCAATGGGTGCGACGACTTCGAGTCTACGCTGTGACTCTCTTCCGTGGGCTGAGGCTCTTGGCGTTTTGTGGCAGCAAGCTCGTGGTTACTGTGGCCACGTATTAATGTTTCTGTATCAATTACCGTGGTGCTTTCTTCCAGAGCTAGATTGCAGTAATATAATAGGTAGACAAATGCTATTAATTATGCCAGCATATAGAAATACATCGATGGAGAGGGAACGTTGATCATGCCACACTAGCCCTACAAATCTGCGGTTACAAGACTCAAAAAAGAATTTCTTATGTCTTTGCTGTTGTAGAGAGTCGTTCTTGGAGTTAAAACTTCCCTGTTTTTATTGATGAAGCTGGAAAGCATGCAGAAAATAATGAAAGGTCCACTCGATCCTTAAAATGTGATTTTTAATTTTCTGTTTTTCCCAGATTTGAGGATATTGGATAACAGGTTCACTAACTGCATCCATTGTTTTCCTACTATTGGACATTAATACCAGGTCCTGATGGTGAACCCTCACTGGGTGTTCACCGTGTATCTGAAGTTTTATGGTAGTTTTATCTTGCCATACTTTTAGATATCTTGTAAATAAATGCAGAATAAATGGCAAAAATAACAAAAGCATTCATAATGTAAAGAAAAAGTAGTAAAGAAAAAAAATTGCATCTTACACTGAGGCATACTCATCCTTCTGTATAAAGAATTTTTGCAGAGAAACATATTCTTCATTCTCTTTATTTCAGTGGAAAATAGAAGCCGTGCATCCAGGCTGCTTTATCACACAGTACATTTTGTGACTACAATGAAATCTTAATTATAGAGATGTCAGTGCAGCACCTGGCACCCTCTTGTGAAGTGGGCTGGGCTGGGCTGCGTGAGGTTTGGTGAGGTCCAACAGGCGCGTGAAACCCTGCCATCCTGCTTTTCATGCGTTACTGGAGACTGGGAACAAAACCACCACGCCGAACTAAGCAAATCCAGGCCATGGTATTTATCTTTGTGCGTGATTCAGGGTTTTTTCACCTGATGCCGGGGAGAGTCGGGAAGAGGCACGTCTCTCTTGTGGCAAATAGCAACGTCTTACGTCCAGCAGTTCCACTTGCCTGAGAAGGTGCTATATTGATAACGAGCTGTTAGAGGAGTCAATGGGAATAATTAGTGTATTTTTTTCATGAGGAGCTAACAAAATACCCATTGAGGCATTTCAACACAACAGATGGCATTGGACAGTGGTGCGACCAACAAGTCGGCGTCCTTGTGGCGTGGTGCCGCGCTCCCTTGCATTTGCATGTGGCAGATGGCAATAGAATAGAATAGAATAGAATAGAATAGAATAGAATAGAATAGAATAGAATAGAATAGGACAGGACTATTTCAGTGGGAAGGGACCTACAGCAATCATCTAGCCCAACTCCCTGACCACTTCAGGGCTGACTGAAAGCTAAAGCATGTTATTAAGGGCATTGCCCAAGTGCACACTAAGCCCTGAGAGGCTTGGGGCACCGACCACCTCTCCAGGAAGCCTCATCCAGGGTTTGAACCCCCTCTCGGCACAGAAGTGCTTCCTAAAGCATCCCAGGTTTTCAGGTCCCTTTCCCCCTCTCTCGGGTTCCTCCGGTTCATCCTCAAGCCAAAACCATTTCTGTTCTTACAGACTGTGACTGTCAAAACTGTGCCATGCTGAAGTCAAAGTAGTGGGTGAGCATGGTCCTGTGAACAGGCAACAGCTGTCATCTCCCGCTGGCTGCGAGCGTGTGTCATGAAATCCTCCGCTGGCATCTCTGACTCAGGCTCGTGCCAGTCACCCCCAAATAATCAGCTCTTCTAGCTGTGGGTGAAAGGCAGCTTTCTCTTGTCAGCTCACGGAAAGTAGAGTCTCTGGAGCATACGTAATTGTTCCAGGCAGGTTCAGGATTTCTATTTTAGGGATAATCACATATTTTGTAGTGATATGTTGTCATTTTTAGAAATCCAGTGTGCTGCACACAAAAAGCAACACGCTGCTACTATGATTTTCTTCCTCAAATGTTGAGATTTGCTTTTTGTTTACTGGGATTGCACACTAATTCCTGAAAAAAGTAATGAATCTGAAAAAAACAGTCAGTGCCTGTTCGTCTAACATCATCTGAACTTCAAATCAGCGGAACTGTGTATTTAATTTATTAGAAGTGACATCTTTGCTGATAGGTTCAAGGGCCTGGTGAATATTCATATCTAGATTTGTTTCTTGACTGCTGACTAGCGCATGCTTTCTAGATCGGTTGTAGTCATGGATACATGGAAATGACACTTTTGGTTTTGTTTTCTCAGCAGCAATGATTTTTTACACAATATTCCAAACATTATAATAAAGAATTGTTAAAAACTCCTCCTGCAGTGATCGCAGGTCACGAGCACTTGCACATGGTTCAGTTGCCAAGAAAATGCTGTGCTTTGAAGGTGCTCGCTGTAGCTGGGTTTCCTCTTTCAGTATTTCTTAGTGACCAAAGTTCAGTTAATGGATTTGCTTGCATTGAAAAAAAATTGGATCCATTTCCCCAAGTGCTTCAGCATCGTGTGTGCTAATGTTCTGGATTTCAGAAAGAATATTTACGAGCAAGATGTAGCTGCGGTTACACATCACTCGCTACAGTCTCTCTGATAGGGGCGGTAGGAAAAACCTCAATAAAACGCTGCCTGTGGCTGCAGATTACTCCTTCCAGGGCTGGGTTTTATTAGACGGAGGGAACCAGCAACCAGTTTGCAGCATCCTAGACGAGCCAGCCACTGGATCCAGGTGTTACCCACGTCCTTGCCAATATCTCATGGCTTCTCGGCCCAAGACCTGTCAAGTCGTGCTAAAAGAAAGCTGTCCACCCATGGAGACAGGGGGTGGTAAGGAGATGACACACCACCCATGTAGCTGAGCCTTTCCCCTGGAGGCCGTCAGACGGATGCGGCAGCACTGGTTTCCCTGCGTGGGCTTTCATGGAGTCTCCTGGAGCATCCCTGGGGAGGGGGCAGTGCATCTGCCCCTCGGCGTTGCTTATGGAGCGGGGGGAGATACGTGGTAGGAGCTGGCCCAGACTCTGTTTTCAATTCCATTTGGCAAAGTTTTCCGAGTTCTCCTGCAGCAAATGTCCCACAAAAGTGACAATAACAATATTTTGGATATAAGCCTAGCACAGAAGGGTAATAGGAACTCCATGGGCATGCGTGGGCCTTTGATTCATGCTCAGAGATGACAGATGTGCATTTATTTAAAATCTGGGAGTGGGACTCAGAATATTTATGGTGTATTCCATGCTCCCACTCTTCCTGTGTGATTTTGGTCTCCACTGTCAGTCAAACACAGGTTCAGTGCTCTCTGTTGACCGTGTCACGCATCATTCACGCTGCAAATCCCCAAGGCCATACCAAGCATTTCTTTGTCCAGCCTTCAGAGCCTTCTGGGGATAAAATGCTGAGGGTCCCCTTGCACACTCAGGGTCTCATGGTAGAAATGTTAAGGACTGACTGCTGGAGCTGAGCAGGGTGCAGCTCAGACCACCGGCGAGCTCCTCCTAAACCCATCCAGCCACTTTGAGAGCACACTGGGCTTGGAATAGAACAGAATGGTTCAGTTGGAAGGGACCTCCTTGCCTAGTCCAACTGCCTGACCTCTTTAGGGCCGACCGAAAGCTAAAGCATGTGCCTGTGCAGCAGCCTGTGGGTGCACCACGGGCTTCGGTTCAGCCCTGCAGCTTACTGAGCCGTGAGGACATTAAGGAACTGAGTTATAAAGAGGCAATTTGTGAAATGGGAGTAATGCTGTATCCTTTACATTGGCTTTTGTGACAGTATTTATTTATTAGTTTGCCTGCGAGGCACTCTAACTGTATGCAATAGGGTTTATCTCATTATTGGTATAAACAGATCTATCTTTTTTATTTATTTAAGACTGATATTAGATTAGTTCACAGCAATAATTTAGTAAAAATAATTTTGTTTGCAGGCGCTGCTGATCAAGGCAGTAGCTTTAGTGTTATAGCTGCACTGTCCTTTCTTGTCATTACTCCTCACCGTAGCTCTGAAAAAAAGAACAGATCTGGTACACGTGAAGATCTGGTTTGCACATGAAGAGCAGAAGTCTGTCGCTGTCCGCTGAATGTTGTCCTTTGGAAAGCACTCATACCAGACCAACTGGCTGTCGAACGTGCACAGGAGTACGGAGCCGGGCGCGTGGAGAGCAGCGGCCGCCCGCGGCGTGGGACGTGCGGCTGCCCGGCGTTCTCTGCCCACGCGCTCGCGGCATCTCTGTGAGACTCCTCCTGTACCGACACAGGTCGGAGCTGTGCTTTAGCTGGTGCTAAACCACTTATTTAGTAACCTAATTCAACCTCTTCGCTAGCTACTTCAAGCAGGTAAAAACAAGACTGTTGAAGGAAAAACAACTGCTGTCCTGCATCTTCCCCGGGAGGTGGTGACTTTTAATAAAAGCTTGACCAATACTCTTTAGTTGTCTCCTTGTCTTCTTTTTAAATATAAGATCGTTGCAGTAAAGCATTTACAAATTTAAATTCTTTTTTCTTTACCTTGTAGTGAACTTTGACCACTTCCAGATTCTCCGGGCGATTGGCAAGGGAAGCTTTGGCAAGGTAGGCTTGAACCCTCGGTCTTGAGTTCGCTTGTATGTTTTATCAGGTGCCTGCTTTTATGTACCTACACTTTACTGAAACAGTAATGGTGCTGAAATAGGCTGTTTTTATTGTCGGATGATGGCTCCTAAGTAAACACAGGAAAAATGTGTTCAGGAAAATACCTTGTTGCCATTTGGCATTGCTTTAGTTCTTGGCACCTGGGTGGAACAGGTGTATTTTAAACTACCAGCACACTTGTGACCATTTCATGGCAAATATTCATTATGTTCTTTGTTTGCTGAGAGGGTTTATAGGTTGTGAGATGGGGACAGTAAGTCAGGAAGGTGTTGGAAGTCGTCTGGGGTGATTGAGCTGGCACAATGCGGTCAACAGGGCTCTCTGAAGCCCCAGGCTGTTTTCCCACTCAGAAATGAGTTATGCTGAAGAGTTTTTGTTGTTTATTTTTAACAAGCATGTTTTTTGCCAAGCATGTGGGAGAAGGTGGGAGGTGATGATCAAAAAGCTGGATAGCTCTGGGGATCAGTTACTGGTTGATTTCCTAGTTTTATTCCTTTTTCATTCCCTTTTCCACTGACTCTCACTCAGTCTCTGTGTAGATAACTCTTTGCTGCTTCTGTTGTGGCATTTTACATGATTTGTTTGCACTGTAAGCATGAAGTTCAGTGTGTAGGTCCTTGCACAAGCACGAGGCTCGATTGCATTGGTGCTGTTCTGTAGTTATTTTGTCACCTGCATTTTACTGTGCCCCAAGAGTAGTTGTGCCCCTCTGTTTAGCCGAGAGGCTGGCACCGATGGATGGGAGCTGTAGGAGTGATAACCCTGGCGATGATTCGTGAAAATTGCTGAATTTTGTTGTCATAATCTCCTCATGTGACGGTTGTGTGGTGCAGGGCTTTGTGCCAGGACTGGGTGTTGGGGCAAGGAAATGGGCCTTTGAAATTGTGCAAAATGTGCGATACTGAACTTGTGAAATAGCACGGACTAGTTCAGAGGACAGCACAAGCGCCTCCGTGTCTCCACACGCTGATGACATAGACTGAAGACAAGCTGAGAGATCAGGGGAAAGCTGTATCCTCTCTTGTTTATTTCTGGTCTGGTCATCTTGACTGGTTTCTCCCATCTTACTTTGACTAAAAGCTCATACTGTGAGGGGAAGAAAATCTGACTCTGGCCCAGGAGATGAACCGCACTGTCCTTTGCGTTCTCGCTCTGCCCGTTACAGCCCTACCGAGGCAGTGTGACACCGGGCGATGGCCATGTGAGCAGCCTGACCTGCTGCATTCGATGCTCGGAAACTTTGTTCGGATGCTTGGAAACTTTGCAAAAGCAGAAATTTCTCGGGAGATCTGAGACCTGTTTGGCCAGAAGAGCCCAAATTTTTACTGATTACTGAAAAACTTCTTTTAAATACTTAAAAGGTATTAAGCAGCTTCAGTCTTGAGAAACAGTAGCAGTAAAGTCCAACCGCAGTCTCAATGTGGTAGAGTCCAGCTCTTCCTGGAGTCAAGAGGACGGACACTATGAGTCACGGTGCTGTCATTAGCACTGCTTGCTAACGAAGAGATTTTGTCGCAGCCTCAGTTAACTGACGAACGCTGAGGTATCTGTTGCACTGTTCTGCTGTGCTCAGGGCACAGTCTACCCACGCGAATTCCCGCCTGGCTTTGCTGTAAGTCCACATGGGATCAGCAGGAATGAAAATGCAACGCTGAGTAGTGGGCAAGTCGGGGAGAGGTGGTTTTAAGTAGGCACCCATATTTGCAGCCATGTCCCTCGAGCAAGAGGCGGTGAGAGCTGGCAGCAGAGCTATGTCAGATTCCTGAGGTTATATTGAATGATGGAGAATGATTAAATACAAGCTCAGGTCCTGCCTTAGGGTAGTGCTGTAAAGGTAAAGCAAACAGCAGAGGCAAGTCTTCCCAGATGCTGAGGTGAGAACGGGAACTTTCACGGTCCTGTGACTGCTGCTCATTGTCAAACACAAAACCTAACTCAAAATCTTACTAAAAAATAGCAGCTAACATTTTTTTCAAGCTCACAGAAGAGTGGTGCTTCCAAATGTAAACCTCCCAGAGAAAAGAGGTTTTATTCTGTTGAACAGCAGCACTTGGTGCTGGAAAATTAATTCTACTCAGAACCTGAAAAGAAGAAAAACATATTCTTGTCCCAGGGCAGGACCTTTCTGGCTCTGAAGCGAGCTGCTTCTCATGGCTGCTTCCTTTTCTGTTTATGTTAAAGAAAGGTTAAGTCTAGCACGTAGCAGTCTATCAGGCATCAGAATTGTATATACACTTTCAACAAAACTCTGAAATGATTCATCTGTCATCTTTCTGGATAATTATGTCCATATGCTAAATTTCCTTTGATACTGAGAAAAGCTTTTTACATTTACAAAGTCATTTACAACTTGCATTTAATTATAGAAAATGTAGAACTACCTACCTGAAAACTCTTATTTGAAATTTATGAGTGACTTAGTTGCTTTTGTTGATTTAAGCTGCCCAAATTCAGGAAGATATTTAGGAGCCGGTGTCCCGTCCATCTCAAAATGGGGATGCGGACCCTCAGTGTGCAATGAGCGACCTGTGAAATCTGTGACACCGTGTGATCTCGTAGGGATGGGACCCAGGAGGCAGCAACCCGCTGGGTAGCTTGGGGCAACGTATTTGCTTTCCACTCTCGTTCTGTGCACCTCTCAGGACAGACTGCGTGGTCCTTCGTACAGGGACCATACCAAGGGTAGGAGAGAGGAATTCAGAAATGGGTTTTAGATTTGGAAAGCCAATAGGCTTTGGAGAGCCCTGAGCTGTGGCTCTGGCATTCCTGCAAAACCCGGCCGATTGCTGTTTCCTAGAGATGGGTTTAATCATCTTTAAGATACTATTAATCAAATGAAGGTCATGCTGAATTCCACGTTCGCTCAAATTAGCAAATCGGTAATATTTTCCATACATATCAGAGGTAATAATTTTTGATTTTCAGTGTTTTAATGGGAGCGTTATGTTTCTGCTGTAGCACAGCCTCCTTCCGCAAGCAGCAGCATTGCTCAGGTTTTAGCTGGTCTGTTGCCGGACCCAAGGAGCAGCAGCCAGCAGAGGATTTCCAGAATGTGATGCAATTTGTGACCCCCGTTGTAATGGGAAACACCCTGCGAGTTTCCTTACGCTTCATGAGAGACATGGTGAGACCTGGAAATCCCAGGCAGCGTTGGTTGCATTGCAGGTATCCTGATGTCTCCCTTCTTAAAACTTGACCTCTCCTGGCTCAAGTCTTTGTCTGTTCGAACCGGCAGGCAGCCGAGGGAGTGTTTGCCCCTGTATCTTTCCTCCCACCTGGGCCTCCCTCTTGATTCTCCCTCGAATCAGCCACCGCGACCTTTTCCAAGGGATAAAGAACAGGGTAGGGTTATGGGAATTCATTATTTTCACTTTACTGCCAAGAAGAATTAAAAACAAAGTTCTTCAGCACAGATTAATGTCTTTGTCTGCTGTTGGACTTAAGGGATTAAACCAGGGGATGGAGGCTGGAATAAGCAGCAACATGAAATGAAATTTTCCAGAGAGAACAACTATGTCTCGGGGCAGATGGGCCGGTGCAGGCAGCCCGCAGGGGCCTGGGGGTGTTGCTTTCATTTGCCTTCTTTTTCTTCTTTATTTTGAGTAAATGATGAGGGTTGATTGGGACCTGCCCCAGGCAGCCCCCCGGCCTGGCGGTGCACGCGGCGGCGGGTGGGGGTCGCGCAGGCCCCATGGCGGGGACGGCGTCCTCGGGGCATGGCGGCGGCGGGCGGAGGTGGCCGCCTTCCCCGCGCGGGGTGGCCTCGCTGCTCAGGAGCCTGCTGAGGGGGCCCTGCTCCCTGGGGGCTCCTCACCCACCCGCACAGAGAAAGCTGGCTTGCGACGTGGTTTGCTTTGCAAAAGTCCTTTAAATTCATTATTTTGTTGCTTTAATAATTCACACAGCCTGAAGCTGGGTATAGAAAAGCTTTAATCCATTTTCTAAAGGTCAAAAAAGCCCACCCAGTAGATACACCATAAATAAAATTCCCTTAAAATCTATTCTCAGCTGAATCCCTCTTTGATACCAACACAACTTTGATCCTTGATCTTTGTATTCCGGCTTTATAACTGTTCGGTGTTTTTCCCCCAAAAGAAAGGCTACAAACACAATCCTTTGGTATTAAAATACCACGGATATTTTTTTGCCCTTGTTTTTTGCTTTGCTGTGCTGGAGGTCGCGAGGGGCCGAGGGTTTGTCAGAGCCACCGCAGGGCCCCAGGACGCGCGTCCCGGCCGGCGTCGGCGCTGCCGCTCGTTCGCAGGCGGCAGAGGGTGCCGGGAGGGCCCGCCGCCTTGTCCGGAGGCTCCGGGGGTGAAGATGCCTTTGCTTTTGAAAAGGGCAGCGTGGTTAGCCGGGACGGGGCAGCCAGGCGAGGGGTGTCCGTGAGGCCCGGGGGCACCTCGAGCCTCTGCTGTTTGACCACCCAGCCCTGCCTGGGCGAGGCTCCGCTGGCCCCAGCCCTGCCGGAGGGAGGGCCCCTGCTTGCTGCCCCCGCGCCGCTCAGGCACCGTCCCGCTTGGACGCCAGAGCTGCACAGGGCGTCGTGTGGGACGTCGCAGGTCCTCCAGGCAGGAGATGCCCAACTGCAGGAGTAATGGGGTGAAGGACGTGCTTCACCGTAACGTCCGGCACAGGAGCAGCTCCCCTGGCCAGGGGTCACATCTGCCCAAACCCCTCCTCTGGCAGTGACCACGAGTGGGTATATGAGAAAGCACGGAGCACGCGGAGGGTGATCCTCTGATGCAACCTCCTAGATACTGTTTAGTGATTTACTGGTTTTTTTTCTTTCTTGGGTGTTGCTAAGCTGTGTGTCATCAGTAAAAGGCTCGGGAGAGAGAATGGTGAAGAAGGAAAAGCTGAAGTGAGGATGTGGTCCAACACTACCCTACTGTCCAGATCTCGGGTTGCAGGGGCGGCAGCAGCAGTATGATTACAGAGCAGAAAACGCTGCCAAATGATCTCAAGTGTCGGAGTGAGCTGTGACTTCAGCTGAAAGGAGGCCTGGGACATGATGCTGCTCACCCCCACCGGGGATGTGTTTGGGGTTTCTGAAGGATCAGACTTCATAAGACAGTGATTTATAGTAAAAGCTGCCCACTTTTGTTGTTATTATATACCCAGTGCCTTATTATCATTTGCATTACAAACTGCCTGGGGTTTATTTCAGCCCCCGTCGTTCCCTGTGGATGAGTCACCCTGGCGTGGGACCGGAGGTGGGATGGGAGGTGGGACCGATGTGCGCGCCGACAGCTGGGAGGCTGTGGACAGGAAAGCAGCATAAGAGAGCGGAGGGTGGAAGCACCCTCCTCCACCCAAAAACCTGCTGATGTTTGCACACGCGGGTCGGGACTTGCCCCAGGGCAGAGCACCGTGGTGGGGTGGCATCGCCTCCCCTGGGGCTGCCACTGCTGCTGCATCCCCTGTCTCGGGCTGTCCCTTTGCATGAGTGCGCAGGGAGGTGTATGGTCCCCTGCAGAGGGACATGCACGAGTGGCAGCTCCCAGGAGCTGGCTGTTGAGCAGGATGGCTTTGCTTCGTGTGCCAGGCTTGCCCCTTGCCCCTACAGTTTCTCAGCGTGCAGCTCAGACAGCCTCTGGCCCTCCCACGTCCTGAAACCTGCTGGCTCCTAGTCATCAGGAGGTTTGGAGGAAGGTGGGATGCTGGTGCAAATCGTGGCATTTGAATGGGACGCTTATCATCAGACAGGTGCTAACCCTGAGCTTGCTCTAGTCTGTCCTCTGATCCATTGCATCTTGTGTAAGGGGAAGTCTCCTGTGTATTTTGCTGAAGCCCCTTCACAGGGTAAGGATGGCTTTTCTGGTGCAGCGTGTGACACCCTCTCCTTATGCACAAGCTGCTCACGCAGTTCCTTCCTCTTACGCTTCCCTTCCTGGGCCGTGGGGGACAGGCAGAGCATGCTGGTTGTGCTAGCTGCATGTTGGGAGCTGAGAAATGCACTGCAGGTCTTACGTGCAACCAAGAATAAAACCTGCACCTGAGCCAATCTCTCTCTATCCACTACAAAACAACCCAGAAGACGTTCTCCTTTGGTTTGCTCCCCCACACTTGGAGGACGTGCTCCGCCTCGTGCTAGCGGAGCTGTTGGGGAAAGTGCCTCTTTACTCCTCGCCTAAAGTTTTGTCATTTTCTCTTGTCAAGTCGTCTTTTGCCATCAAAGTGCACCAAAAACGAGAGGTTCTAGTGCCATGTTGCCAAAACAAAGCTTGTTTCTTCTAACTCATGCATAGCAGCAAAGCCTGATTTGGTGTGATGAATTCATGAGGTGTCTAATAATGTGGTTTAATCAACGATGGACCCTTTCCCTCCTTCTGGATCTCTGTCTTTTGTGTTGTCTGATTGGTTTTCACAAAGTTGAGAGAAACTTTTACATCTTTGAGATGTCTGTTCGTCTGTGAAGTCTGGCTGAAACTGGCCAACAGTCCTAAAAGTTGGTAGGAGTGAGGGTGAAAAAAAAAAGCCTATAACCTCATTTTCCTAGGAAAGCTGACACAAATGTTTAATTCATGAAGCCGTAAGCAAGCCCAGCAGACTGGATCCCTCCCGGCGTGAGCCTGCGTTATAATGCGGTGGAGCTCCTCTTTGGGAGAACCAGAGCCCTGGGCTGCCAGGAGGAGTGGGCCCAGGTGTGACGCTGAGGCGTCCCCCTTCCGCCTCCGCTGGGGCAGGTGGGGCGGGCGGTGGGGCAGGCGGTGGGGCAGGCTGCCACTGTGGGGGCGCCGGTCCTGATTTCCCTGTAGGACGCACTGATGTAAAACGTCGGAGTGCTGGTGGTGACGCCTCGGGAAGTGCTGGTGCCGGTGCGCCAGCGCTATTTGTGTGTCGTGTGTTGGCGGCGCGATAAACTGTCACTAGCAATTGTAACGGTGTTAAGTGATGGAAAAGGGAAGAACAAAGGGTGCTGAATGATCCCATCCCCACAGTTTCCTCATTCTTACCTCGCTCTCATTCTTTAATGTTGTTGGCCCCAGGGGTGTCACTAGTGCCTGCTTCTGGTATCCACATCAGAGCTGGTTTCTGGGTTTTTTTCTGTGTTTTTTCCTTCCCCTACTGCCTCTGAACTGTACAAATGGAATTAAAAAGGAGACAGGAAATAGAAAATGTTTTTAAGTTTTATATTTTTTTTTATTTATTTTATTTTATTTTTAAAAAAGCTAGCATGACATGAAAAGGAAAAAGGATGTCTGTGTTTGTAAGTGCAATATTAAACCTGATGTCTGTAGTCTAAGAGTTAGCCGCTGGCACATCCCATGGCCATGTACTGCTCCGGCTGCAGTGACATCCTGGCGCCACGTGCTGCTCTGGCTGCGGTGACATCCTGGCGCCACGCGCTGCTCCGGCTGCAGTGACGTCCCGGCGCCATGCGCTGCTCCGGCTGCAGTGACGTCCCGGCGCCATGCGCTGCTCCGGCTGCGGTGACATCCTGGCGCCACGCACTGCTCCGGCTGCGGTGATGTCCCGGCGCTACACGCTGCTCCGGCTGCAGTGACATCCTGGCGCCACGCACTGCTCCGGCTGCGGTGATGTCCCGGCGCCACGTGCTGCTCTGGCTGCGGTGACATCCTGGCGCCACGCACTGCTCCGGCTGCGGTGATGTCCCGGCGCCACGCACTGCTCCGGCTGTGGTGATGTCCCGGCGCCACGCACTGCTCCGGCTGTGGTGATGTCCCGGCGCCACGCACTGCTCCGGCTGCGGTGATGTCCCGGCGCCACGTGCTGCTCTGGCTGCGGTGACATCCTGGCGCCACGCACTGCTCCGGCTGCGGTGATGTCCCGGCGCCACGCACTGCTCCGGCTGTGGTGATGTCCCGGCGCCACGCACTGCTCCGGCTGCGGTGATGTCCCGGCGCCACGCACTGCTCCGGCTGCGGTGATGTCCCGGCGCCACGCACTGCTCCGGCTGTGGTGATGTCCCGGCGCCACGTGCTGCTCTGGCTGCGGTGACGTGCCGGCACCATGCGCTGCTCCGGCTGCACTTCTCCCTCTGCGTGTCTTCATTCTTTGTTGCACTGGGGAAGGAGGAGGGTAACTGGTGCAGGGGGTCTCCTGCAGCCCCAGCCCTCTGCGTGGCACATACCACTGGAGCGGGCCATCTCGCCAGCAGCAGCCTGTGCATGCTCGTAGTCCTGCGCTCTCACTCCAGCCCAGCATCCATCCATTTATTTATTCAAACTTCTGGGACGCGTGGATGCGAGGCACAGAGCTGTGATGTGGTAGTCCTGAGCCGTTCCTGGAGGTATTTAAAAGACGTGTAGACGTGGCACTTCAGGGCATGGTTTAGGAGACATGGTGGTGTTGGGTTGAGGGTTGGACTTGATGATCCTAGAGGCCTTTTCCAACCTTAATGATCTGATGATTCTATGATCACCCATGCTGCCCATCGCACTGATGGCAGCAGACACAGAAGAGTGAAAACTCTGGAAATCGTGTTCTTCTAGCATTACTCTAAAGAGCAACACCAGTTCAGCTGTGCTCCGCTGCAAGCTACCCGAGGGGCTGTGCCTCCTCTTTGGTGGCAGTGGTGTCTTTGCCTGCCCTCTGTGCCAGCCGTGCAGCCAACGTGCAGGCTGATGGTCTAACACGGCTGATACAAAAAAGCCTTATTTTTAAAGCGAAGAGATGTGCCCTGCTTTGCTAATGTCAAGTATCAGCCTCTCAGTGGCTTAAATATGACCAGCATTTGGATCTTTCTTCTGGTCTGACAAGCCATCAGGCAGCACACCCCCACAAGCTGGACAGTTGAACCGAGAGCATGGGATGTTTTACATCAGATGCAGGATTTGGCGACAAGAGAATTGAAGCTACATTGGACATCAAAATCATCTACAGGTCCTTAGAAGCTGCAACTTATGAGTTTGGGATGTTCTATTAATGCTTGTGGTTGGATAATCCAATTATAGAGCACTTAATGTCATAAATGATAAGGAACAACATCCTCTGCTCTTATGAAATTATGACTACATCAGCATGATACAGCAAATGTTCCCTAAGCACTTTTATAATAGATTGTAGAAGGAAATATCATCTGGGTTTACCCAGAGCATTACGGGGTGTACCTGTTTTGTTACCCTCGGCAGCACCATAATTCAATGATGTTTGCGGAAGGAGACTTTCTGCTTTTCTTCACATGATATATTTCTTCTTGTGGGTTGGATCAGCATTCAAAGAGGTCTGGAGTTCGTAACTTCCTATTTAAGTGTCTGTGCACTGCTTAAAAACAAATCTGTATCACGTAGTGATTGTACAGGCACAAATGCAGAGAATCTGTGCTGGGTGCGGTTCTGTCCTTCTGGTTTTTCAATGGTGAATACAGGAGCTGCCCACAGGCCAGCGACAGGCAACTGAGATTTTCTGAGTCTCAGCATTGAAGAAAAAGTGGAACCTGAGAAGTACAAACAGAAACTGATGCAGCTGGTATGCAATTAACAGTAGAAACTGTTGTTGTAACGGTAGATTTGATATAATTCTGCTGCCGTCAGAGAGGCTTCTCTCCCGTGTTGTGCACCCCGAGTCAGCTGCAGCTCCTAGGCTAGACCTGCCCCTGCTCATGAGCCAGACTTACTCGGAAGTGTCTTTCCCGTTGATGAGCACATGACATGCTTCTGTTCCTCCCCATTTCCCTGCCTACCTTTCTCCTTAGAAACAGCCTCTTCTCCAGTCTTTCAAGGGTTAGGTAGTGCTTTGCCTTGTTTCCCGGATGAACCATGGTGATGGATTCTGGAGACAGGCAAAAAGAGGATGTGGAAAAAGCTGTCATGGAATAGACCTTTAGAGATGGATCATAAAGGCTGTGTGGAGGGATGGGCATTTCACATGACAAGGTTGCGGAGACCACGAGAGTGCATTTCTTGTTACTTCTGCTTGGGACAGAGTCTCCTCCCTCCCACCACCACCGTATTGCCCGGCATTTGGCCACCCCGAGCTGCACGCCAGCCAGCTGAGTCTGCAGAGACCTCTCTGTTGGTTTTACGTACCATTTCTAATTCATTTCTATTTATGTACCATTTCTATTTTGCATGGCTTCAGAGTTTGGTGACCCCTGCCTCAGCCTTTGAGCACCTTTTCCCGTGTTCCCGTGCACCTTGGCCCTTGGTCCCTGTCCCCAGGCTGGCGAGCACGTCCCAAGCGGTAACTCAGTAATGATGCAGTCAAGAGGTGCTCCTTTACTGCTGTGGAACTGAATGTGAGAAGTAAAACAGGATTTTCCGTTGTGTTGCTCTGACTTGTGGAACTGGGTTCTACTGGGAGAGCAATGAGGATAGGTAGGTAGGTAGATACGTGCGTATGTATATACACACGTACCTACACAAACACACGGAGCTTATGATGGTTGCTAGGTGCTGCCTTCCTCTTGTGGGTCATTAGCCCCCGAGGGAGGAAGCACCAACACCATGGATTTGAACTACAAGCTATTTCTTAAGCCATGTAATAGGCCGGGTCCACTTGTATGGGTGTCTGTCCTTCAAAAGGGGCAGGGCATGTTGCTGACGTAAGATGTCCTTTTGCAAAAGGTCTGTGGTTCTCTAGACAGGCTTTATTTATAACTTTTTGGCCTTATAGTTTCGCTACCTAATTGTAGTGTAAAAGCTATACAATTTGCCTGATGAACGTAACCAGGTTAGCCTCAGTTATGGTTTATTTATAGTGTTACTTAAAATCGTTAGTGTGACCATATTCCTTACAAAATCTAGGGATCCTGGACTCATTTGGTGTAAATAGAGGTAAAAGAATTTCTGATACACCTTTCCTATTCATGCCCATGTCCGAGTGTGCTACCCAGCTTTGCATTGGTGCAGCGCTGCTGCTTGTTCAGCCGGATGGTGCGTGAACACCGTGACGTCCGAGGCCCATGCGCAGTGGTCAGAAAAGAGCTGGAATTGTCAAAGTGCAACACATTGGATATTTTCATGAGTATTTTCGTTCTCTTTCTGCCTGGAAAAGCTTGCTGAAAAATGGGCCTACGTTGTATAGAATACCTACTTCATTAGGAAACATTTAAGGGAACAGGAATGCATATTTGTTGCACAAAGGGTGACATTTTACCAACAGCAAGCGGCGAAGAGCTGCTGCTCTCTCCAGTTTCTCAGGAGCTTGATATTTGTCTGGCTGCTCTCTGACAATTAATTAATTCAGCCAGGTGTGGTACAAATGTTTGTACAGACAGAAAACCTTGCCGTGTTGCAGCAGATGCGCTGGCTGGGTCTCTCGCGTGGAGCACCCAGAGCGCGTGAGTGCGGGGCTCGGCCACGCATGCGAGCGTGCCTGGTTTCGGAGCGGAGCAGGGCAGGTGCTGCCCTGCGTCCTGGAGACCCTGCCGCTCTTCAGGGGCAGAAAACCTTCCTAACGTGTCCAAGCACACTGTCAGAAGTTGTGCACTGGGACTTCTCTACTTCTCGTTTTGTTCTCTGCGTAAGGCTGATGGGCTGTGGGGGGAAGAGGCAGAAATGACTAATTCTCATGCCTAGGCTGTGTTCTGTCCTGTCATTTAGGTACCGGCTCTCTCTTTGTCTCTATTGCTATATCTTTCTGCTAAAACTGCTTTCGGCATTGGGGAAATGGGGAAGCGAAGAACGGCCAGAGGGAAAGGTCAAGCTGCTCAGCCTGTCACAAGCAAAAAGCTTCTGAGACAATGGCCATGAAATAAAGAACAAGTTTTGTGAGCAGCAGAGTAATAGGATGTGATTTTTGGTGGTTCTGAGTCCCTGAGTGCTGCTTTCCTCCATCTGCCTTTCCATTAATGATGCTGTTGGCCGTCCCCAAGGTGCGACACGACCCCTCCGCGGCGGTGCAGGAGCTCTCGGGGCAGCGAGGGGCCGTCAGCCACAACCTAGCGAGGGTCACCTGCTGAAAAGTTCTAGGCATGTTTGTTTATGTCATGTGGATAGCAAAAATACTAGCCGTTTCAATAGTCACACAAAGATAAAAAGATTAGGAATGAAAACATTGATGAATTCTAAATTTAGTGCTTTCCATTTTCACACAAACCGGGGATTTTGTTCTCTGAAATAAAACCTTAGCTACGGTATCGCTTTGACAATTGCAGAAATGCTTTTCTAACGTTTTATACTTTTTTTATTCTTATTGACCCATCACAGCTGCAATGGACTATACTTTTTCTGTATGATCAGGAATGCTACCTCCCTCAGGAAAACTCTGGCCTGTAAACACATGGGATTTTTTTTTTTTTAAGGAAAGTAGCAGTATTTATTAGAGAGAAGTCTTTTGTGTCTCTGCTTTTCACTCTCACCTCCCATTTAGTTACTATTTATGTACAAAATCCATCAAGAATCCTTCTATTAATGTTGTTCACTCACAGAGTTGCAGTAAGATTGTTGTGCTATATTATTACTTTTGATCTAGAAATTCTTTTTAAAAGTAAGTGCTAAAAATTCCTCTAAATAAAGGGCAGTGCAGTATAAAATATATAACTGTTCGTATTCAGCAAATGGTGCAGTTAAACCAAACCACACTGAAGATTAAATAAGAACCAGCCCTTTCTTCACGGCTGCCGTTTTGACAAGTGCCATTTAGCAAGGATGTAGGAGCTTTGTTTGGCCGCCACTCATCTCGTTACGAAACAGTGCCCTACGTGTGCCTGTTGCAGAGGTCCGTGCATTGTGCTGCATCCCGAGGCTCTCACCTCCGCTCTGCTCTACCTTATTTCCTCAGTAGGGAAATATATTCAAATGCAAACTTACAGGAGAACGCTTGCATAAGGTGAGAAAACTAGGTTTTAGCCCCCTGCTATCATCTTTTGGCTATCAGAGAGAATAAAATACGCAGGGTTGTTCCTGGGCAGAGTACCTTTCTCAGCAGCAGCTCCTCTTCTGGGCGATGCTTCCAGGATCAAGGCAGAACTTAAGCCGTGGTCAAACACTGCTGCTTGGTGGCAGCAATGAGCTCGGGTATTGATCTGCCCCTTCCCGATGCCCCGTGCCACTAATTCAGCGAGCACAGTTTGCTACGAAATCAATGCGCTTGCCGTTGAGCAGGCAGGGCTGGACTGGGTGGCTGCTAGCTCGCTGGGCGGCCAGGCTGCCGTCAGAGCCATGGCTCGGCTCGGTAAGTGCTGTCTGATGTTCCTGGAGACATGCATGACGGTGGGCCACTCGAATAACTCCGCTGCGTTAAGGAGTGGAAGCATAAAAGCTCCACAGATGCCTAACGGGTGAGCCGCAGTAGGAAGATCCTCTTCTCTGCTGTTGCATGCATGAAGCATATTTCTTCATTTTGGTGATACGGTATATGTAAGTACTAGTTTGTAGGTTTGATAGAAAGGCTCATAAAGTAAAGCTGTGGCTCCTTGAGGACAGGCTGGAGGCAGCCCCTTGCCTGCTGGTGACGGAGAGCCCGTCTGCTCGGCTCAGCGGTGGGGCGGCCGCAGCGATGGAGGAAGGAGAGCAGCCAGGCGGAGCGCGGCGTTCGTCCATGTCCAGGCTCGCGCACAGCCCCTGTGCCCCCATCTGGAAGGGCACCTCCGTCTCCCCGGCCCCTACAGCTGTCTCTGCCAGGAGACGTGGCTCTCTCCAGCCAGCTGTGACAGAAATCGATCATTAGAAGAATTGCACGAGATTCCTCGTGGAGAAGGGACTCGGTATATTTTGTATAATGAGTTCCTACATGTGCGGAGGTAGATGCTGGCACTGCCGGAACATTCACTTTCTTGCTTTTTTTAAAGGAAGGGTCAACAGTGATCACACTGAAATTCATCAGTAGTTGATTGAGTTGTGCTAGGCATGCTAAGCTGGTCTTAACCAGAAATTATCATTAATCCCCTCACTTCCAAGACGATGTTTTCTCATTGATACTTTCGCTGTTTGTACACTTCGATAGTTCTTTAGTATGCTCTCTGTCGGTAGCCCTCCAAATGCTTTCTGTTGAGTGTTGGGCGTGTAGGACAAAGGGAAAATAAAGGTATGTTTGGTCAGGTCCTACAGGGTCTAGGTTTGAACTGTCCTTTTCCCAAGGGAAAGCTACTACCGATTTTAATGCAATATTTTAAAACAAATCTGAACAGATGGGACTTGAATGCGGCCAAACTTTCATCCAGCCAAGTTACAGACTGTAGGCCTGGAGAGGGGTGCTGGGGTTGATGGAGGAATTAATGCACTGTGCGTTAATGCAACGTGCGCAGTACGTGCACGGAGGTATTTGCTGTCAAGTAAGAATTGTTTACGGTTATTCTGATATCCGACTGCCAGTTGGCAGACCTGACAGCTGATATTAAAGTTTGGGAGGTTTTCATAGCTCTCGTATTAGCTGTTTCTAATGAACTGAAGTGAGCTTTGCTCACCTTTATGCTGGGAGTCACTTCACAATTTGCTGGCATCTTATGTACAAGCGTCTGTGGTGTAATAGCTCTTACAGTTATTTTGCAATGCCTTGGGCCTGGTGCTGAAAAAATGATCTTCCAGTGCAGAGGACCTTCACGAGAGGAGACGTCTCCCAGGGCAGATCCCTTTGTAGCAATTTGGTGGTAAACGCAACAGTGCAATCAAGCAAGCTTCTGCCAATGAAAAATTAAGCATTTGGCTGCAGGTGGCATTAATTCCTTTCGAAGGTTTGCACTGTGCGAAACATGAGTATCCCCTTCTTTCTTAGGTGAAAAGTTATACCTATATTTATTTACTTCAGCCCAGAATGGAAACTTTGGTGCCTGGGAGACCCATTGCGGCAGCAGCGCAGAAACGAAGATGTTAGTCCACATCACTCTCAATGCCATCGCCTGGCAGCGCCATTTCAAGATGAGCGATGAGGTTTTTCGAAATAGCACAGCGAGTGTTCTTGCCTTGGGATCAGGAAAAGCTTCGACATTAATTTATGTTCAGAGATTAAATAAAGCCTTCCATTCTTCATTGGAAATAAGTAGATTTCTCTCTGTTCCCAAGTTTTATCAAATACATAACTAAAAAAATGATTCATCTGCCTCTTCCACCAGCGTATAAAACATCACAGATGTATCACGGAATCATAGAATAATAGAATGGTTTGGGTTGGAAGGGACCTTTAAAGGTCATCTAGTCCAGCCCCTCTGCCACGAGCAGGGACAGATGCAACATAATCATGGCCGTAATGAAAGATGACTCCAAATACAAGACTTAACTCAAAATGTGTGTCAGCCGTAGGAAGATGTACTTTCCACATTTTATTCAGAAAAGATTTGTTAGCTGTAGTTGTACACAGGGGCCCAGATCCTTGTCTAGATCTGTGGAGTGCTGCTGAGCTGGAGTAAATGGTGGATCCAGGCTTGGATCCATCCAAAAGGCAGAAAAGAGATGGGTCATGGTGTCTGCAGGGATTTTTGCAGGTTGGTCTGATTTCTCATCGTTCTTTAAATAACATTAAAGCCAGAAAAGCCCAGCAGAGATACGAGCATGTGATTAAAGCTACACAAAAATCTAGATGCCTAACAGCCTTTCTGTAGGAAGCGTGAAAGCTCCAGAACACATCTCCCTGTTTGTCCTCCTCCCCGCTCTCGGCAGAGCCGTCCGTGCCGTGGAAAACACTGTCCCGTCCACTTCGAAACCTCCCCAGTGAGGGTCTGCTGCTCAGTGTCCCGAAGGTCAGCAAATCCGGGCCATTGCACGTCGAGGATACTTGCTCAAGACTGTGACCAGAGGATGATCCGAGATGCCTACATTTTTGTTGATAATCAGTAAAGACATCAGGTTTTGAGATATTTGGCTGTATAATTTCTATCAAACAGTGAAACTACATAGCTGGCGTGTAAGAGGGGAGAGGGTGGGGGACGAGGGCAAACATAAAGAAAAATGCTCCTTTTCCTTTTCGTTTCTTAGGTTTAAGTGCTGTGACTTCTTTAGGTTTTCCTTGTTTATTTGGATTAGTGTCTCTCCAGGGGCAAAGAAGTTTACATGTTTTTTTGAGCTGCAAGTCAAATAATCACCCATATCTAAAACTCGATTATAGAAACATCTGCTTAATGTCTGACGAGATGTTATTTTCTCAGCATGACATTAAAAGGAAGTGCTTAATCTGAACCACCTAAAATTGCTTTAAATCATAGGATTCAGAGCGTGTAGATAACATTCTGCATCCCCCTCTCACAAATTCTTGCAGGAAAATTGGAAAATACTCCATGATAGATGCCAAAGAGAAGAACTCGGCTCCCCGCTTGCTGTGTGCGGGTGCCAGTGAGAGCTTTTCCTGACATAGTCTGGGTGTGCTGGTTGTGCGCCATTTATGTCAACAGCAAGACAGAAATGAGGTTCCTTCTGAAAAAAACAAATGTGCAAGCCTGATTTTGGATATGTTTTGAGCACAGTCCCGGCTATACCTATGCAATGGGTTTTATTTTCCCAGTACACAGAGGGCTGGCCGTGTTCATAGATGATGTAAATCTGTACGGGTCTGTTGAGCTTCAAGGAGGTCTGCAGGTGTGCACGAGGTGAGAACACGAACACATTCTTGAGGCTACAGAGTTGAAATTGCTGATGTATGGCATGCCGAGGTGTGATCTCGAACAGCGGGTTTTATTTTAGGTCAGAGGAGGTGTTCGTCTCTAGCATGAGCAACTGAGAAAGGGATTTTTAAGGGAAGCATTGACATGACCTGAAAATACCAACAGGCTTGCTATGAATAAAAGTTTTATCAGCTGCTGTACAGCAGTACTGAATTAAAGAGATTTTAATGATTTATGGTGTTCTGACAAACCAGTCCTTCATCGAGCTTGTGATAAAGCATAACTTTTCAGCAGGGAAAAAGTAAAGTTGTAAGACTGCATGAAAAATATCTTAAGGAGTGAAATGTGGTGAGGTGTTTGGAATAGAAAACAAAATGATCTCCTGAAGACGTGAAGGCAGATTTGTTGAGCTGGTAACCTCAGCGTGGCTCCTGAGGATTGCAGTCATTTTCTATTCACTGCAACTTTACACCTTTTAATTTGCTTTATACCTGAGTAGGTAGGTTCTAGTTTTGACCTTTGCACCTGAAGGAGAGACTGTGTTATTAAATTACTGACTGTTATTCTTAGAGATGTAGCTATAAAGTGGTCCCAACTGGCTGAAACCGTTAATTGCAGAAACGCTGCTGCAGCAGCAGGTGTCTCTGGAGGCCCGGTGCCCGCGCCTGGGGGCAGCCCAGTGGGTGTGCGCAGCACGGACTCCTCCGTGACAGCTGGGGATCAGCTGTGCCGCGGCGGTGTGCCCGCCGCTGTGCCCCTCAGGAGCCCAAAGATGTGGGGGTATTTGCAGAAGACAGCAGAGTAGCAGCAGTAGGTACCCGCTTGCACCATGCCTTCCCCCAGGCTGTGAGCGTCAGCATCCCACCTGGACCAGGTGTGGAAGCAGGTAGGAGCAGCGATGTGAGCGTTACAACTGGAAGTGTCCGTTGTTTTGAGGACCACAACCGACTGATCTAAGGGGAAAGGGCTGGGGCTGAAGACCACAGGTACCCCCACCCAGGAGCACCCGGACGGAGGGGGGCCCCACCCCGAGCAGTGCCTTTGGCCTGATCCAGTCCAGAGGCACGGCCGAAAGCTGGAGAGACATGGGAAGGCGGAGGAGCGATGTCATCAGGGCAGCAGCCTGTTCGTGTCACCGAGCCTGGTTCGTCAACGTGGCATAACAGGGAAGGTGGCTGTGCAGATTGGCGCTGGGACCAGAGCTGCAGATGTCCCATTCTTTTAAATGGGCCTTTGTGCGCTGGAGATAATAGCTGGGCAGGGCACTGCCAGAGGCACCGCTGTCAGAACTGTTCCCAGAGCAAAGTGCTGGTTAAATAAGCTGCATAATCAAGCAATGAAGGTTTTTGATGGTTTCAAAGTATGTTTTTATTCAGGATCAGACAGTATTATAGTAACGTGTCCCCGCCGAGCGTGGGGTAAGCGTCACGGGTGAGTTGTGTGTAACTCTGCCGTCCTGCTCCCGGGACTTTGCCTCCAGCCGCGGTGGCGCAGCCTCCCCGGGGCATCTTGGCTGCGGGGCTCTCACCACGGCCACGGGTCACAGCAGCGTGCTGCGAGGTCCCTCTGAACTGCACCAGAGCCATCGCCCACTGGGCCACCGGCATCATCAGAGGAGCTCTTCTAGGGACAGGGCTGAAATTTGCCGCCTTGCCCAGAACCCCCTGCAGCAGGAGCAGCCCTGACGGGGCGGTGAGGGGCTGCAGACGCCTGCGGTGCCGGCTGCCTTTAGCGTTTCCAGCCTCTTGTGCTCATTGAGCCAAGTTCTGGGCCAGCAACCGCAGAGGGGGAACACCTTCGAGGGACCAGCGTCCTTGAGATGCTGGGTGTCTCTTCTGGGCCTGTTCTTGTAGGGGAGCTGCTCCTGGGTGGGGGTACCCGTGGGCTTCAGCCCCAGCCCTTTCCGCTCAGATCAGCTAACTTTACTGTCCCGTGTAATTATCAATTTACTTTTTGTTCACAGTTCATCCTGCTGAGGGCACACAGCTTTGTGCTGCCCATGGCTGCACCTCCAGCTGTGCTCGACAGAGCACGTCTGTCTGTCCTTCCTCGTTTGCTCATTTCTGGGTGTTGGGAGAGGAGAACATCTGGCAGTGTTGTCAGATGCCCAGGACCCAGCTGCCAGGTCATTGCTTTTGTCAGAGTCAACACGACTGTTGCCTTTTTGAGAATGCTTTGATTAGACAAATCTGATTTGATAAATTTGAGATGATTTTCGGTGGAGGTTGTCAGCGGTTCACACCTGATACTACCAGTAACTCACGTGCTTCTGTGGCTTTGTAGGAGGTGCTGTTTTCTGTGGGTTGTCACAAGGCAGTAGCTGGGAGCCAGCACGGTGATGGCGGGGAATCAAAGGAGTTTTTAACGAAGGGAGTATCCCCAAGGGAAGGCAGAAGGCACTTTTGGCACAGGCCACTTCCAGTCGCATGGTTATGGCCCTGGCCGGACAGGGAGGACTTGGGAACAGACCCTTCCTGATTCCAGGTGGGACCCATCGTTCGCAGACTGAGCTGAGCCCCTCCACCACACCGGCGGCCGGCGGCTGGTACCCGGCAGCAGTGCGAGAGCAGCTGGGGCAGCCCGAGCCAGGCAGCGTGGGGCCGTGCCGGCAGATTGTGGCCACAGCCCTGGCACGGTCACCATCCCCCGCGTGCCCACCCACGCCTGGGCTCGTGTGGAGTGCTGCGGGGGATGGCCTTGGTCCTGGGACCCCTCCTGGTTAGACACGAAGTCATGGACAGGCCCGTGGAAAGGAGGTAGATGCATCCAGCAGAGCTTCATCCGGCCGCTCGCCATGGTTCGTGTGCTTAATGAGTCCCTGATACTTTAATTATATCACTGCAAATACACCTAGGAGGCAGCTTTAAGCTTTGCTATCTTGGCCATGCCCAAAACAAAAGAGAATTATTAGCTGGTTTTATTCTTAATGTTTATGAGAGCTGTAGAACAAGTTAATATTATCTTTTTAATCGCAAGTGTTACGCATATGTTAATTACCAGGCAAGGATTGTATTTCAATTACCATCAGTGCCATCATAATACAAAATGGATACGAAGATTGCTTTTAAATGACAGGGTAACTGATACTGGGTCCTGTGCAACCGTGATACCATGGCCGTGTCAAACACCTTCTGTTTCTCTTCAGAAACACACGATCCCTGCGTGTTACTTTCCTGACAGCAGCTGAGAACTGGTTTGAATTTTTTTTGTATAATTGGCAAGATTCTTCCTGCAGCTCATGGTGTAGAACTGCTCTGAAATGGCGAGGCAGAGGGTCCCAGAGGCCCCAGTCCCTGGAGGTCCCGGGGCAGCAGCGGGGTCCGTGGGGACGCAGCCCATCCTGCCCGCTGCCGGCGCCGCGGCTCTGCCCGCTCCCCTCCCACGCGGGCATCGCTCTGCCCGTTGCCGCGTTAATTGCCAAATGAAGTCCTCTCCAGCTTGTCTTTAAAGGCTGTGTGGCAGGAATTTCCCTCCCCTTCCCAAAGAATGAAACCGCTGAGACAAGCGAGCGGTTTATGGTCTGGGTTGAGCAGGTGGGCTGTTCGAGGAAAGCCTGTCTGAAGGAGATGAACCTCTTACAACCGCAGTGCTTTTCATCCCTGGAGAATGAGAAATATGGAGACTTTTTTAACCATTTCAATATCTAACCGGTGTTTTGTAGGTTATCCACATTGGGAGTCCAGACATAAATACCCGGGGGAAGTCAGCAGAAGCTGAAGGAGAAATCAATATATGTGGGCAAGGGGCGACCACTCCAAATCAGCGTTTTTATAAGCTAGAGCAGTGTTCAGCTGTGGTTCACTATTGTGTAGGATTAAGGTGTTTGATGTTGGTGCGTAGTGCTTGCTAATGCTAAGCCTGGGCTCTACTCTAAAAACAAGTGAAATCCAGCTTTGTACTCCGAAGCTTCCCGATGGCTCTCAGCTGAAGTCAATAAAGTGTCTGTGTATGTAGGGATTACAGTGCATTTGTCTCGTCTTTCAAAGGCAGAAGCCACTGAGAGATTTGGGAAGAAAACCTGCTGCTCACAGTTCGGAAGCAAAAGGAAGATCTCTCGAACCCATCTGTGGGTTTTTGCAGCCGACGCAGAGGACCGGATCGCGGGTGCCTTCATTTAAGATGACATCTGCATTTGCAGAAGGAGGAAAATAATCTTTGTGCAGCTGAGATCAAGCAATCTCAAGTATTTATCAACTCCACAGATCCTGCCCAGAATGCAAAGTACTTGCTTTTGTTTGAGCCCAGACAAATTGTGCTGCCCCTTCGTAATTAGTTTGAGATAAGTCAGGACACGCTATTAAATGATTAGATGACCTTGCGTCGGAGTGGGGATTTCAGCCCGTTGGATTCGTTCGGAATCAGCAGGGGAAAAGGTACTGATTTCTAAAGGAGAAAAGGCAAAGCCTGCCTGAGAGAGCAAGTTGGACTGAAAAATGTGGAAAGCAGCAAAAATTTAGATGATTGGAGAAAGTATCCTAAATTAAAAAGAACAACAACAACAAAAACTTCCAAAAGAGACATAATGTCTGAGTCCTCTGGACACCAGAAAACACCCAGATCCCAGCTCTTTAGTTCCGTGCCAGCTTACACCACGGTTGGGTGGAAAATAGAAATAATATAAGCAACAGCTCAATGAGTGATGCAGGGGAATAAGAAGCCAAATGATTCCTGTCAGGTTACGGACTTTGTGTCTGCTTTGGCGCTTAGTCCACGGTGTGATGGAGAGTGCTCTGAACCTACAGGATAAGATTTATCCTGAGGCCTTATCCTAAAGTCAGGTTTGTGTGAGTGTAAATGGTGCGTATGCTTCCTACTGAAAGAGCAAGGTTCGTCCCTGCAAATTACCGTCATCGTGTGGGTGGTAGTAGAAGACAAACCGGTCAAAAGGGTAAGTGCCTCAGATACGTTCTACTTATTTAGTCCCAGCATTAATTTTTGTTTGTTTGTATTTCTTTCTAAACCTTAAATTGTGGTCTGATATTTGAAATTCTTAATGTTTTCCCTGGATCAGTTGGAAGCTGGTGAAAGCAGCCTCCACCAAGCTGACTCCAGGACGGTGGGTTCCGAGCCGTGCCAGCTGTTGCTGCTCCAGAGGCTGCTCTTCTTTCCCCTTCTCAGATTAAACCTGGTCCCTTTGTCCCCCTGCTTTGATTTTCAGACTCTCTGGGAAAATCAGGTGAGCTTTGGGTGCTGTGCCGTGTTTCCGCGTGGTGTCCGTTTGCCCTGCGGGAGCGTTGCCACAGCTCAGCACGGCACGGCACGGCACGAACGAGTCCTCCCGGCACCCGGCGCTGCCGTGGCGGAGGGTGCAGCCCAGCGCCCCGCAGGGTGCCCAGCCCCTACCGCGGGGATTCCTCTTGGCTTCCCATCCCTTGCATTTTTAGCTGTTCTTGTGCCTCTCTCTCTCTCGTCGATCATCGGGACAGTTTAAATGGGCGGATTTACTGTCAGCTCAGAGAGGGTGAGGCGTTCGGGCACTGGGAAGCCGCAGGGATGGCTTTGGAGTGAACGGGGTTGGGGACATTGTCCGGGTGGTGCTGCGTGACAGCAGCGGAGGCAGGGAGCCGCGCCGCGTGTCTGCCCGCGGGAGAGGCAGCGGCGAGAATCTCCTGGGTGCTCATGAAAGTCAAGAGAAGTCAGGGTAACTCCTTGACTGCTTTTGCTGATAGAAGCAAGCTTTGTGCACAAAGCGGAGAGGCAGCTCTGAGCCCTTCTGTTCATGTACGGTGTGTTTCAGTGATAATTCTTACCTTAAAGAAAGGTGAGCATTTCAAAGCCAAGAGTCAGTTTTCCCCACCTGCTACTTTTTTAATATCACCTAGGTCAATGGTCCTCGTTAGTCTCCTCTAAATTAATGAGAGATCCGGGACTGTTGAGTGAAGGCCGGGGTTGTCCCAGATTCAGATGAGAAGAAGCTGCCAGCTATGGTGACAATACAGGCGACATCATTGTCTGGGGCCCCATAAAGTGAGATCAAACCGGGAGATGTTAAATGCGCATCTCATGTCCCGAATCGCAAATGCAGGCCCCAAACCCTTTGTGCCTTTAATGCAATAAAAGCAAAGGCAGCTGTATACAAACCATTTGGCAGCAGCTGAATGTTCAGGGTATCTGGGACTCTATTAAATCTTTTATGTGCCATGTCTTGAGCAATATACTACCAGCTGATGCCTGCCTTCTGCTCCGCAAATCTGGCAGCATTACATACAATTTTTTCTAATGGCTGTATTTAACCACTGAAAATTTCCTTTGTGCGGCGAGGGACCGCATTGTG
Source organism: Phalacrocorax aristotelis (assembly GCF_949628215.1). Lineage (NCBI taxonomy): Eukaryota > Metazoa > Chordata > Aves > Suliformes > Phalacrocoracidae > Phalacrocorax > Phalacrocorax aristotelis. Next base: position 23,030,063 of record NC_134287.1, on the reverse strand, counting down.
CAGAATGAGGACAAAGTAGTCTCTTCTTTCTGCTTTCTTGCGTTGCTTCGCATTGTAGATCTGCTTGAAAATGGATTGAGATTAATTTAAAAAAAACACTCTGACTTGTTATTCCTTCCCCAGGAACAGATGCACAAATGGAGAGGCACAAGAAATAAAGATACGTGTTGGGGCACTGATGTTTCGGGGGGGGGGGGGGCGATTCTCTAACCAGGGGCATTTCAGAAAGGATTCCTGCCCGTGGCAGAGGGCCTAAGCAGGCGAGCCTGGCCGGGGCAGCACCGACGCCGGTCATGGCGTTGGTTCTGCTCACACTAGATCCCTGCCAAGAGCTGCGTCAATGTGGTCATTAACTATTAATGGCTGTGGTAATTACAGCGGTACGCAGAGCATGCCTGGGGCACGGGGGAAGGGCCCTCTCGCCCCGGCCGGCCGTCGGCCGTGGGGTGCGTGCCCGGGAGCCGTGCCGTCGGTCGGCACCGCGGCGAGGGCCGTGCAGCGGCGGCGGCCACGCGCCCCAGGCCACCCCACGCTGCCCACGGGCGCAGGGCGGCCGCCTCCCGCCCGTCCCACCCGGCTGCTCCCGCCACCCTGGCGGTTTGGGAGGCTCGGCTGGAAGGAGGACGTTGCCATCGACGCCCACGTTCTGGTTTGTTCCAGAAAACAGAGAACAAAAATTTCCAGAGTGCCTGAAACTGGCATTGCTTTGTATGTATGTGATGCTGTTTCTTTTCAGCAGACTATTTATTATGATTACAGAGTACAAGAAGTTTTCATCTTTTTCTCATTTATTATACTAGGATTCCAATTCCCCTGCAGAGAAACAAGAACCAAACGGCATAAATATAAAATGCAATACCTGTTAAGATACTGCACATCACAATCTGAAAAAAAAAAAAAAAAAAAAAAAATTAGAAATTAATGAGCTTCTCACCATAATGTGAAATAAACAGACATCAGGAAAGAATGTTGTTCAGTGCCTGGGTGGCTGTTATTCAAAGGCTTGTTTTTAGAGAAGTTATGTAGCAATGACCGTGTTTGAAAGGAATATTGGTTAGGTCTTTTCCGCTCAAAGGATTTATAAAATATAAAGTTATTTTTGCCTGGTTTATTAAATGTGCGGCCAGTTTATTCTGCTTTGGGCAAGGGTTGGATCCTGCTGGTGCTTTGCATTGCAGTAGGTAGTTCATCGCTACTGTTAAGTTTGCATAAAGCAGGGGTTTTACCTTAGGTTTCTGTGTTAGGAACAGCCCCTGACAGCCGTAGCCGATGGGCTGTGGCGCACCCGCGGGTGCCGGAGGGGACCCTGCCAGCCAGGGGACCGGGCTTGGACACCCGTTCTCGCCCGACAGCTCGGCGCCGAGCGGGGCACAGGCTCTCTTGCCCCGGCGCAGCTGCCAGCGCAGGGCACGGCTCTCACGGGCCAGCACCGCGGGCGGGCGTTGGGCTTGCTGCGACGGGGACCGAGCCGGGGTCCGGTGACCCACGGCCCGAGACGCGCCCTGCCGCGGCCGCAGGGCCGGGCTGCCCGCCGTGCCGGCCGAGCCCGCTCCCACGCCAGCCGCGGTGGGCGCTGCCAGCCGCGCCTGCCTCTGGGCAAAGGGCGAGTTTGACCCAGAGAAAACGGCTCAGGTCAAGCTGCCAGAGAAGTGAGCCTTTAATGTGAGGTCTGAGGTGTGCCTGCAGTTATTTCAATACATAATTTTCCATCCTTACCGTAATTGTAATGATGTCTGCAAAATAGTCCCTGTAATTTCCGTGTGCATTGCTAATTGGGATGTTTTTATCAGGCTAACGATAACCACCTATTATTTTGTCACCTTCTTGCTGTAATGTGTCCTTGATGATATTATATCGCGTGTCATTAGCGCTCGCAAATGGTTATTAATGGCGGTATTTTAGAAGCGCGGAAGCGTTTGGTGGCTCCCGTCTGTCTGCGATGTTTTCTGCTGTCCGCAGATACTGCCTTTCCTTGCTCCCATGCTGTGCAAACGTGACCCACTCTGTAACGAGCTGCCTGCAGCCACCCCCAGGTCAGCCTCCCTCCGCCGATGAAGGCTGCGTGACCAAAATGCCAAATCGTTTCTTTTTCATAGAAACTACATCCAGCACGCAGTAGTCACGGGCATGTCTGGTAATTAAGAGGACAGACGTAATTATACCGGAGGTAGAAATGCCATTAGTTCATTTGAAGATAGTTACCTTGATAACTAATTAGCTCTTTTAAATAGAGTTGCCTTGGTAGTTAAGGTGTCGTCGTTGCTCGGAAGAGCCGAGGAAGGCACACCGAGGCAGCACGGGTCGGAGAGGCGCGCCAGCCCCGCGGGCGTTGTGCCTGGCGGCCGGGCGGCCCGGCTCTGCGTGCCGGGAGCGGGGCGGCTGCCAGCGGCCGCCGGGAAGCTCGTGTTTCACGGCGGGGACCCCCCGTGGCCCCCCGCTTGCGCTGACCTGAGAACGGGCGGGCGGCGCCCGCGTGGCGGGGAGCTTGGTCCGCGGCGTGGCCTGCGCCCGGGGAAGGACGCGTCCCTGCTGGCAATGGCGCGGCGCTCCTGCGGGCTGGGAGCCTGCGCAGGGCGCGAAACCCCGAGCAGGGGGGGTCCGCGTCTTGCAAGGAGAGGGCACTGCTGCGTTCTAGGGGCACGGCGTTTGTTGTGGTTTTTAACAAATTTACTTTTTAATCGCTTTCTGCTAAAACAAATTGGATTATTTTTGACATTTCAGAGCACAGCTATGCATGCAATAGATTAAAACCAATCTGCTGGAGGTTGGCAGCCGGCAGATGTGAGCAGAACGGAGTCAAGGCTGGGAGCAAAGCTCCGCGACTGCCCGAAGCCGGTCTCCATCCAGAGGCAGTGAGCACAAAGCTCTCTCCCACAGCTCCCAGACACCATTCCCTGCTGGAAAGCTCTCCCCGGAGCTGGCCATCACATCCAAGAGAGGCTCTTGTGTGGCTGCTCAGTTAAAGGCAGCTGGGGTGGGGTGGTGCAGCGCCCGGAACGGGAGTGCACGGGCACTGCCCTTGGAGCAGGGGTGCTTGTACCTCTAGATCCCGAGTCACAGCCCAGGGATCGGGACTATTCGACAGCGGGGTAGAAGTGATGAGCGGTGTGGGTCTCAGCCCGGTAAAGCAGCCAATGAGGATGTGGGACATTTTACTAAATCTTGTTTTTCCTTCCCCTTTTGCGGTACCTCAGGTGTGCATTGTGCAGAAGAGAGACACGGAGAAGATGTATGCCATGAAGTACATGAACAAACAGCAGTGCATCGAAAGAGATGAGGTTCGCAATGTGTTCAGAGAGCTGGAAATCCTGCAGGAGATCGAACACGTGTTCCTGGTGAATCTCTGGTGAGCGTCTCCTCCCCTCCGCCATCTGGGGCCTCCTGCCCGCAGGTGCTCGCAGAGCCGCGTGCTCCCATCCTCCTGGGGCCACGGACGTCCGTGGGAGCATCCCAGGGAGATGTTACAATGGAGGCCTGTGATAATGTGAAATGCATTTAGGAAACGTAGCACAGAAGATATCCAGATGTTACGGCATCAAACACTTTAAAACAGCTTAGCTTCCCTTTTTCCATCAAAAAACTTTTTGTGTTTGTTGAGTGTTTTTCACAAGCCTTCTTGCAAGTACCACTGCCAGGTCCCTCCTAAGGGCCCCCTGCCAGTTCCAGCCTAAAATATTGTGTACCACGGTGTGTTGGTGTGCAGTTTGACTGAGGTGCCTTGGGGCCGTACGATGCTCCCAGTGATTGCTGTTAAAAAAATAGTCCATCTCATGTGCATGGAGACACTGAGAACTGTGACAGTCTGGGGTGAATCGGGTACCGCGTGGGGCCAATCTCTGTAGCAAGTAACAGCTTGAAAAGTCAAAGGAGCTGGCATTTTTAGAGATGATGATTTATAGCTTTTATTAATACAAAAATTATACAAAATACGTTGTGTTTTACACAGTACTTAGTCCCTCTAAAGGACTCGATCTTGTGGAGTTTGGCTAATAATTTAAATAAACAGAACTGCTCTCGGCCGTAGCCAGTGAGTTCACTGGTTACTGAGATAGGCCCTAACTCAGGAGGTTCTAGCAGGGGTTTAAAGCTGACCTGACCGTGTTTGGGTCTGCGCAGGCACTGCAAAGGCGGCTCCGTAGACATGCACCAAGGGATGCTGGTGGGTTGTGATGATTGTGGTTGTAGGGAAGCCAAGGAGATATACTGCATGTCTTTTTTCACTATGACCAACTGGACAGGATGCATTTCAAAAGCATTACCAACTAAAGCTATTTGTTAGATTTCAGCCCGATCTGAGGAGTGTTTTTAAAATTACACCCTAAAATGTTGCTCAGTAGCAAGGACAGTTTTTGCCAGTACACACATAATCAAGTTAGTATTGAGCAGTTTGAAATGTAACTAGTTTTAGTGATCTGTTGCTGAAAAAAAGTTGTGAGATCAAACTATCAGATGTGTGGCCTTTTGCTGGAGACTGTCTAAGGGCAAAAAGTGCTTTGCAACACATTCACTGGCCAAGTAAAATATATCCCTTTAGAGCACAGATATATCATTATAAAATTTTTCACGAAAAATTAATTTACACGTTTCAGAAAACAGTGCATTATATCCTAAGATCGTTGGTTGGTCTGGGACGAGTCCTTAGCAGTCAGCGTCCTGACCATCTCCTGGATCCTGCTGGGGGGGGGTCCGTCCCCCCTCTGCCTCCCCTGCCCTGCGAAGGAGCGCCCGCCGTGGGGCAGGGATTCGAAGAACCTTCGTCTTTGCCCACGGTCCCCCAGCACGCCGCGAAGTGCTCCTGTGCCAGCAAGCGTCTCCGATCGCGGCGAGGAGGGAGCTGGGGCCAGAGCAAATACAGGACACGTTGCAGGGTGACAGAAATACAGCGTTCATGGCTTATATTCGCAGACCACAAGAAGAGTGACGTTTATGAGAGGTGATGGAAAACCTTTGACATCCCATTGAGTGCAGGATGACAGACTGAGAAGGGAAAAGAAGGGTGGTCCCTTCCCGTACTGTATAAGTGACCTGGACTGCTCAAAATTTTTCCTAAGATGTATTCCCAAGTGTCTTGCACACCCTTGGCATGGTTTGAAATGCCTTCTTTCAAACGATAGCATGGCCTGCTGTAAAGGCAGCTGTGTCTTAGAGTGTCATCAAGGCAGGTAGGCAGTATTTCCAACCCAGCGGTTTTTGAGATTGCCTAAAAATTTGTGCAGACACAACCACAAGGAGAAAACAGTAAAGGTAAAATAAAGGCCATGCTTACTCGGAAAATAATTGGTAAGCAAAAATGATATATTATGTAAAAAAATGCAGGGAAGTGCATCTGCAAAGCACGGTGCACAGTGTAATCTTCAGAGATTGCAAGGGTTATGTTGCTGTCAATGTGTGTTTTTAAGGCTAGAATCAGTGCTCCGTCGCTGGCTGCCTGATTCACAGCGACAGAAGAGGGGCAGAAGCGGCAGTTTTTCCTGGGGGAGCTGCTCTCCGCGGATGGCCGGGCAGGCTGAGCCCTGGGCAGGCGCCGGCCGCGGGTGTCCCCTCCCTCTCTGGCCGTGTCGGACACGCGGCGGGCTGGTGGGCGGGCGGATTTTCGAAAATTCAGGTAGCTTTATACCCAAAGTCGTGAAAGTTGAGAATACTTTACATTCTTTTTGTTGACCCGATCCTCCAGAATAGCCACATAAGTTAATATTTGGTTTTTCAGCATTCTAGCAATTGCAGATATTTTTTTCCAACAAGTAATGATATTCTTAAGAAAACTGGCTCTCTTAGCAAATTTTTCCCTTTCAGCTCATACTTTTAGAATAAGCCTACGTTTAAGATGCGAGCAGAAGCGTGTGATTCATAAGTATTATACAGTCCCACATGCTCTTTCCTTAGAAATAGTGTCACCAAATATAACAATTGAATGTTGTTTTGTAGCGTATCCTCACTGCTGTCAGTCTCCTGCGGGATCCACTGCAGATTTAGAGAGGCGTTTTACTCTACAGTAAATATAAATCTCTTTTTCTGGTTTTTATGGTTAAATTAGCACTTGTGTTTTCCAATTCTTTTTTCAGGACAGACAGCGATATTTTAAGCATAGGTTTATCAGATTATTCACAATTGGGAACGTGACGTTCCTCCGAAGCGCCTGGCTAGCGAAGCCCCGAACTCTGCCTGCGGCTCTGCCTGCTGGCGGGGTTGCACAGCACCGCTCGGGAGGTGACGGTGGCAGGGCGGGCGGGGGGCAGTTAACTGGGATCCCTACCTCTTCAAAGGAAGCGTTGCTCTGTGGAGCAATAGGTTAAAAAACAAGACAGCATCTTGAGTTGTGCTTAATTAGCAGGGCGAAAACACCAAAGCGGGCATATGTTTGTAGTGGGACTGTGTGCAGTTTGTGTAATTAGGAGAGGGGAAAAGCCTGACTTGGATCTGTGGCTCCTGTGAGACTCAGCCTGCTCGCTCACGCACCGCCGGTCCCGCAGGTACTCCTTCCAGGACGAGGAGGACATGTTCATGGTGGTGGACTTGCTTCTCGGTGGCGACCTGCGCTATCATCTGCAGCAAAATGTTCAGTTTACAGAAGAAACGGTCAAACTCTACATCTGTGAGATGGCGCTGGCTCTTGACTACCTGCGAAGTCAGCATATCATCCACAGGTAACACGCAGCCTCTTCCTCGCCATCGGTACCAGCGGGAGCTGCCTGTGCCACCGCGCTGCCCGTGGCTGGTTTGGGGTGGGCGACGCTGTCTCTGCTGCAGTGAGGCCCTTGACCCCACCGGCAGCCCAAGGCGGGGAACTGCCAGCACTAAACCGCTCCAGCAGTGCCGGTCCCGAGCACCCTCCGGCGGCCGGTCCTGCTCCCTGTCGCTCAGAGGAAGCCTCACGCTTCGCCGGGGGGCTGAAAGTGCCTTCCAGGGCCGGTTTCAAAGCAATCTCACAGAAATAGGCCCAGTCTTGTGTTATTAATTCTCCTAAGAAATGATGCTCCCGCTTTTTTGCCCGACTGCCCAGGGAAAGCTGATTTCTAGTCCATCATAAAGGGACTCGTCTCATGTTAGGGTATTTTTGTTTTATTTGGTTCTAATTTTTGATATATAACAAAGTTGCAGGTTTTTTGTTGTTGAATTGCATCCTTGATCTGGCTGAGATTTCATCTTGCTGTAACCTTGCTTCTTTTCCCAGAGATGTAAAACCAGACAACATCCTCCTCGATGAGCAAGGTAGGATCTCTCTGCCTTGCTTTGTCTGCCTCCTTCATTTGAGGGACAGATTCCTTACGGTCTTGAATACCCTGCATCTTTTTATGTGGGAAAGTGTGAAAAAGGCACCGCTCCTTCTAATGGGTCGGCGTTTGGTCGGACGTACCTGTGCATTGTAGTGCCAGGGAAGGTCCGCCAAGGGCAGCCCCTCTCCTCGTTACCCCCGCCTCGCTTCGCCCATACTCCGCCTCCGTTCTCGCCGGTGCCCCAGTGCGCGGGTCTCCCATGCAGAGCTGCGGTACCTGGCAGCGTGGGAGGGCACAAGACCTGCCTTTGCTGAGTTTTAGAGTGAGTTTTATGTCTTCCTGGGGGGACAGAGCTGGGCTGAGTCAGGTGGAGTGAGCTCAGGAACCCTTATGAGAGCATCTGTTGGTAATATTGTCTCGGTGGCCTACACAGGAGAAACACCACAGGGGATCTTATAAGGACCTCTATTCCGGTAGTAGATCTTATAAAATGAAAACACAATCTCTCAGGCTCCAAACCATCTGAGTTTTATCATAAAGCCTCGTAAAAACCAAAGCTTACACTTGCGTGGACATTCATTAAAAGATGGCCCAGGCTATAAAGCCCAACACCAATGGGAAGAAGGGGATGTAAGGGAAGACTTCACAGGACACGGCAGTCGGTGATTTACACACCATTTTCACAGCTGCCTTGTAGACAGCAGAAAGTAGCCTCCAGAAGGGGAAGTGGGTGGGTTTTCTGTATGCCAGGCAGGCTTGAAAATAATGACATTTTCTGAATTTTAAGTTTCAGTCCTGGTGACAGAGAAAGTAGGGACGGAGAGAAGGTGTTCCAGCACTTTTTGTAATGTCTTAATGATTTCTTCATACAGGCTTAGGGTTTGGGAAGTACTGTTACGATTTCATTGAGCAGGCATGTCCAAATTTGCTGTGGTCTGGGCAGAGTGGCAGTGGAGTGTTTTAGCTCTGGGACTTCAGGGTAGTTGCGGCTCATTGTGGTTCAATGTTTTTATCCCAAACAGTTCTAGGGTTTTAATCAATGCGACCAAGGCAGTATCTCAGTGTAGCGATTCCCTGTTGTCCTCTCACTGACCGTAGGTCCTGGATAGAGCAATTTGACCAAGTGCTGGAGCCCGTGTAGGTTACTAGTCCACGCCAAGCGCGATGTAAAAGTCGACACCCAAAGCCAGCTACCATTTAACCACCTAGCCAGACAGAGATCCTGGGAAAGCTTCAGGATCTGTTATGGCCATTTGGTGGGGTCTAACCCTGGCCTGCCTGTGCCTGTGCTACTGTGTCGGGGGGCAGAAGCTTATGGAACAAATGTATTCTGATTCTGCATTGCCACTGTTCTGCTCTGCGATTAATTCCTTCTTAAAATGTGTCTTTATTTAAGGTCATGCACATTTAACAGATTTTAATATTGCAACAATAATTAGGGACGGTGAAAGAGCAACTGCATTAGCTGGAACAAAGCCATACATGGGTAAGAAATAATAGCTGTTCCTTAAGTCTGTATTTTACATTTCAAGAGCACTCACCGCATGCCGCCTGACAGTCCCTGTCTGCGACAAAGGCACTGAATTAATTTAGCACATTAATGCATGGGCCCAAGTCATTCAGCGCAGCCTGATCATTTGAAAAGCGAAACTCCCAGAGCGAGCGAATCGCTGTCAGCACACACTCCCCATCCCGCCCTGCTCTCTCCGCTGGCCCCGGGCTGGGACGTGGTGCGTCCCGCCGGGCACCGGGTTTCTGCCGTCCCCCGCTCACTTGGTTGGGAGGGCTCTCCCCGCGTGCGCCAGATAACCCACTGCCCAGCGAGGGCAGGCCTGCTGCTGCTGCCACTACTGCTGCTGCCGCTGCTGCCGCTGCTGCTGCCGCTGCTGCTGCCGCTGCCGCCGCTGCCCCTGCTGCCCCTGACTTGCAAAGCCTCCCCTCGGGCAGTGCTGCATAAAAATAACCATAAGGTTTACATGCTGACTTACATGAAATACTGAAATATAAACATACTGAAGTCAGTGGATAACCTGTCACGTTTTGCCCTTTCTGTTCAGCCCCGGAGATTTTCCATTCCTTCCTGAACGGCGGGACGGGCTACTCCTTCGAGGTTGATTGGTGGTCGCTGGGAATCATGGCTTACGAACTGCTGCGGGGCTGGGTAGGGCTGCCGGATGGTCCGAGGTCTAAGAACACATTTTCTGAATAACTGCAAAGAGGAGAGGGACTGTCTTCTCATCTTTCTGCTTTTTTCCCCCAGAGACCGTATGACATCCACTCCAACAACCCTGTGGAGTCTTTAGTTCAGCTCTTCAGTACTGTCAGCGTTCAGTACTCATCTGCATGGTCAAAAGAAATGGTTGCTCTGTTAAGAAAGGTAAATAGTCCTGCTGGCATGGTTATCATTGTACGTTAGCTGCAGTGCGCGCGAGGCTAGCTGGAAAATTTTCAGTATATTAATAAATAATGTAAAATTTAAATTTGACGAATTTTTATGAATTTGTTCAGGCTTAAGCTCAGATTAATCTTGTGTTTTGTTTGTTTATTATCCCTGTAATAAGAGGCATTATTTCTGATAGCCAGGGAAGGAAAAAGTCTGGGTTTGGTGTGACAGTGACATTCCTACCTGGGCCAGAGCGGTTCCCTTCCAGCATCCCCCTGCATGATTGCTGGACCCCAAAAAGGCAGTGGTCGTGGCTGAGACGCCGTGTGAGGTGGAGGAGCCTGCGCTGCCCCTGCTGCGTTAGCTGCTCCCTCTCGCCAGTTCTGCCGGGCCGAAGGGTCTGGTTCGGTGTGCTCAGCTGCGAGAACTGCCGGGGAGGTTTCCGTATCTATGGGACGACCTGCTGCTTTCCAGTGCTGCTGCATGAGAATGTTGTTGATTTGGTGTGGAGGCTGTAGTTTTAGCTTCTGCTTGCTTGACAACTCAGAAAAGTAGCTGATGTGTGTGCTATAAAAGAGATATACACCGTGCTGACAGGAAATAAGTGACTCCAATGTAAGTTAATGTCGGGCGGACAATTTACATAATTAGATTTTGTTTTAATGAGAAGCAGCGCTGTTAGTTATGACTGCAGCGGAGCATTCCACAAGTTCACATTGCCATCTGCTGGGCTGCCGGCAGTCGGGCTTCCAGAAACCGGGTGGGAATTAAATGTCTCACCAGGAAAATGCCAGCAGCCACCTCAGCCTGGAGGGACCCCCTGCGTCCCCCCCAAAGCCCTGGGGTTTCTGTGCTCGGGGCGCCCTGGCTGCAGTCCTGACCACTGGGGCAACGCCGGGGGCTCTGCTGGTGCCCAGGGGCGATGTCGGGCGCTGCGTTACCCACCTGCCCGCTCTCTGCTCCTGGCGTGGGTGCCCCCCATCTCCGTCCCGCTGAGCCTTACTCGGGAATTGGGAATTCCTCCCTTTTCATTTTAAAGATGATGATAATTTTATGCCGTGAAAAAGTGCCTCAGAAGTTCCCCAGGCACCAGCTGCTGGTCGAGACGGTCTTTTGCCTTGTGCCCTTCACGAGCACCTCGTGCTTGGGTGCTTGGCGGGCTACAAGTACGGTCACCGTTACCTGCTTCCTGCATAGCTACCTTTGGCACTGGAAAAATACTCAGTGCTGACTTTATTTCATGCAAAAAGGCTGTAGCCACCTATAATTAGTGTGCCTAGAATTATGCCGCGGTTTTTTGAAGGAAACAGTCCTAGATGGGGATTTTGTAGGGGTCCTGCCATAGCTGTCCCTCAGTCGGGAGATCATACGCGCTCAGTTTGCGGGCGCCCAAAACCGAGCTGGGGCGGCTGGAGGTCAGGACTCAAATTCCAAGTGCTCTGGAAAAATGGCAAGAACTGGTCCAGAGGTGGGGTGCGGCTCCGGCGGTGGCAGCAGCTCGGGCAGGCGGGGGGCAGCTCCTGCACCCGGGCGAGGGTAGGCACGACTCGCCCACCACAAGCATCCTGCACTTGGGGGAGGAGGGGCGTGCACAGGGCTCTGAGGATGCACTGCAAAGGTGGCATCAACCGAACCTCTGTGAAGGTTTTACAGGGAGAAACCAGGCACAGAATTTTCTGGAAGCCCTACCCCGATCCCACGTTCCACGTACCCCCACGTTAGATGTACCTGCACGTTAGACACACCTCCCTATTAGACAGAGCTCTACGGCAGACCGATCTCCCCATTAGGCATACCTCCAGCAGTCCTGGAAGCTGAAACTCATTTCAGCTGAGCATACAGCATCGTACGCAGTGCTGAATTCTTTGAAAAATCAGGTCTATTCTTAGACTGGTGTCTCAGTGCATCAAGCAATCAAAGCTTTTTTTCTCCATGCTTAGTAATCTGTGCATGTGATAGATGGAGTAGTGTCTCCTGGTGTCACAGAAGTGGTGTGAAAACAGGACACATGAAGGTCGAAACCGAAATGATGAGCCTCTGGGGGAATCAACGTCTTTGCAAAGGAGCAAGGTCTGTCCCTGGCACGGGGAGCAGTGCGCCGGGGCGGCAGCGCCCGGGTGCCATGCTGAAGGGTCGTGCATCGTCACCAGGCACGGGAGGAGCAAACCCGCGCTGGTCCGAGGGCTCATGGTGCCGAATTTTTGTCCATCTAGTTTCACAACCTCCAGAACATTCTTCTAATGTATTTTTTTTCTATACTGTTACATATTGCCCACGACAGACAGGTTGCTGCGTGGCTGAACCATCCGAGTGCATCCAAAAGGCAGGATGGTGCTGGGCTCCTTTTCCTTCTCATCTGATGGGAACGCTTTTCTCTCCCCAGCTGCTGACGGTGAACCCTGAGCATCGCTTCTCCTGCCTGGCCGACGTTCAGGCCTCGGCGTACTTGTCCGGCGTGGTCTGGAGCAACGTCTGTGAGAAGCGGGTGGAGCCGGGCTTCGTCCCCAACGTGAGTAGGAGCAACCTGGCCCTGAGCAGGGTCGGTTCTCATCGTTAGAGGAACCACTGCGTTCAGCAGAGGCTTTTGGACAGAGAAGTAGTTTAGGAGTGTAGTCGCTGCAAGAGGGTCTCCGCTGTGCCTAACGTGCGTGGTGTCGTGTCGTGTGTCCCGGCAGAAGGGCCGCCTGCACTGCGACCCCACCTTCGAGCTGGAGGAGATGATTCTGGAGTCGAGGCCCTTGCACAAGAAGAAGAAGAGGCTTGCAAAGAACAAGTCGAGGGACAACAGCAAAGACAGCTCGCAGTCTGTAAGTGCTTTCTGGGGTAGCCAGCTGGGAAAAAAGGTTGAGCTACTGAATTTGGGGATGTAGAGCAGCAGTAACTGAGACAAAGCAGTAACTGCACATTTATTTTGATTAAAAAATTTGCCTCATGGAGTCTTCCCAACCACCATATGTTCCTCTTACATAAGTTTGATAAAACTCTTTCACAGTAATCTGTACTTTGGAAAATTAAATTAAAAACAGAGGTCTGGGCACACGAGTCAAGAGAAAAACTACAAAACTAAAAAAATAAATACGTGGCCGTACGATCTTCACCTTTCCGAGGGGCGCTGCCCAGTGACTGTGACAGCTGTCGGTGGGGTTACACGGTAATACATCCAAGCGCTGATGATGGCCACGCAGAAACATCTGGCCGGTCAGTCCCATTTTGGGGTAACTGTCCCACGTGTTCTCACGTCGCGTGAGCTGTGTGGCTGGGCAAGCCCCATGGGGCGGCCGGGCTCACATGCCGGGCCGAGCTCTGGCTGTGCCGCTGGGGAGGCCGGCACGTGAGCCTGGGAGAGGTGTGCCAGCGCGCCCGCGAGTGCTTTCTGCAGAGCGCGATCCGTTAGCCAGGAAATTAAGCTGGAGATGAGATGCATTTGTTTCTTCTTGCCACTGTGGGGGTCCCGGTGCTTTTATATCACTGGGGAGATAAATACAAGAATCTCGGTTCTACAGAGCAGACGTCCCGGGAGTAAAACCAGCTCCTTATGCAGCAGAGCAGGTACTTGGTCCTGCAGAAGCCAGGGTGTTGCAGGGGGTCTTTGCAGCTGGGGTGGTGTGCCGGGGAGGCCTGCGCAAGCACACGCGCCACCCGCTGTCCCGCTTCCCCTGCGCAGAGCCCCCGAGCCGCGCCAATCCCAGACTGAGGGAGCCAACGCTGCCTCCCCACAGCGAGGTCAGGACCACCCGCTGCCTGGGAGCAGCAGGGAGCGCCGGGCAGGGTTTTGCCTGGCTCCTTGTCTGCGCCAATTAACTGCAATGGATCCCTTCCTTCTTCGGCAGGAGTTAATGCTGCGATCAATGAGACTTACCGTAAAAGCTGAAGAATAAATCGGGAAGCAAGGGAAGAAAAAACAGAATAAGCAAATTTGCAAATACCTCTCCAAAGCTTTGCTGCCAAGGGGATTAAGGGCACTTTGCCTGCCAGGAGCCACGGCTGATGGCCGGCCGCCCGCGCAGGAGCCCGTCCCTCGCCGTGGCCCGTGGCTGGGGGTGCACGGGCGGGCGGCGTGGGGGCCGAGCAAGACTTTGCCTGGGCCAGAGGCGGGCGTCCCGGCTTCTGTTGGAGGTGGAGTGGAGCACCAGCATCTGGCTTCAGACAAGGTCTCTGCACCTAGACAGAAGTGATGCAGGAGGTAAAATAAAGGCAGAAATTGGGAAGCGTGGGCTGTCTGCACGCCCTCCGGCCCCACGGGTGCTGCCAGCTTCCCGCATGCAGGCAGCCCACGTGCCTGCGCAGCCGCCGGCCGCGGGGGAGTCTGTGGGACAAGGCAGCAAGGTTGTGCCTTGTTCTTGCAGGGGCTCATAGGCAGAGGCTTTGTGCCGATCTCTCCCCAGCGCTGGCTGTCCTTCCTATGGACAGGTAGCACTGCCAAAAACAGAATACACAGATAAACGTGTTGTGTTGATCTGGAAGACTGCGTGCTATCTGTGTTTTATGGAAAACTGTGCTCGCCGCAGATGAACTAACCCACCGGTGAAAGCCATGAAGGCAGTCAGCTGTGCTGCTTCCATCATCTGTTTCAGCTGAAGTTCCTGGTGGCTGGGAGGCTCTGTGCGTACAGCTGGAAGCGCCGCGATGCTGTAGGCAGCAATGAGATGCAAATGGGACTGCTTATGCATGTATTGCTTTTCTTCAACAGGAAAATGACTATCTCCAAGAATGCCTTGAAGCTATCCAGCAAGACTTTGTCATCTTTAACAGAGAGAAGTGAGTGTGCGGGGGTAATTTCTTTTGAAAGAAAAAATGGCCTTTTTTCCTGTCTGCCCTTAGGAATCCGAGTGCCAGTGCCTGCTGGCCAGGAGCGTCTCACCGCGGGCTTAGCCCTGGGTGACTGACGTCAGCCGAGGAGCTCAGGTGCTGCCTCTGCATGAAAAGCAGTTCTCACCAAAAAGAGAGGCAAGATCAGGGATTATTAATCACTGCCATTAAATAAAATATGCTGCAGAGGGACTTCTGGGATTTAACATACGTATGTGACACTGCTTCAGTTCCCCCATTGCCTCTTCTCATCCATCCTGCTTTTAGAGGATGATGTTTTGGAACACGAAGGCACGGAACATGCTAAAATCTCTGCAGGGCGTGGGAGGGCAGTGAAGGTGCTGGACTTAAAGCAGCTCCTTTCCCCCACGTTTGAGCACGCTGACACGGGACCGTTTGGTTTGTAAGTGAAAACAGGAGACAGCCTCCGTCGGGGAGGAGGCGCGTGGCGGGGAGGCTGCGGCCCTGGCCGCGGCACAGGGTGCTTGTGGCCGAGGTCTGGGTGGGCTCCCGAGAGCTGAAGCCTTGCAGGTCACTGTGGAGAGTTTTGGTGTGTTTTGCTGATATGTCGGTCCCTGTCGTGACCTTTTTATGTGCTCTGGAAAGACTCCTCTCGTTTACCTCGGGTCTGCTGTAGGCACCCCACGAGGAGTGGTGCGTGGGCAGCCCCAGGGCACGCTGGCTGCTGGAGACCACCTTCACACCACTCCTGCGGGGCGTTTGGTCTGGGGACGACTGTAACGCCTGGTTCCTCTGCTCCTCACAGGCTAAAGAAGAGCCAAGAGCAGACGAGTGAGTCTGTGTCCCCCCCCGAGACCACCGACGAAGCTGAGACGGAGGCCGAGTCTGAGACCTCCAACTTGAACATGTGCAGCTCCGTCTGCTCCTCTGCAGGCAGCAGCTAGGCTGCAGCCGCTGGGCGAGGGTCGCCGGCCCACGCCGCGCTGATAACCCGTTCTCAGGTTGCGCTGAGCACCACGGCTGTCCTCCGATACCACCGGAGAGCACCGACAACTAGTCTTGCAAAGCTGTAGCAAAAGAGAGAGTTCTTACAGAACTGCATTCCCGGATTTATCGGAACGCCAGTTCGGCACGCTGGTTGCCTGTCGTGGGTAAAGATTCTTGCTATGCAACGTGTTGGAGGAGGTAGATCAACTTCTTTACTTGTTCTTTTTTAATGTCAGATTGCTGATCTGCACATGTTTTTAATACAGTTAGATGACAAGAAAAGAAGTTACGTCCTTGGGTGCAACAAGGGAAGACACCGAGCAGGTGTGGAGCGGGAGGAAGGCTGAAGAGGTGGTTGAAATTTTACTTTGGCGTTCCCTGTTTGTAAAGGCTGTTGTAGGGACAAGCGATCCCCGTGTAAATCGGAGCAGACCCGGCGCCTCTCCGGGCCGTGGCAGGCGGCACCGGCCTCCTCGGAGCCTCGAGCTGTTTGGGTCCTGCGGCGTAAGGACATCCCAGGCACATCCTTGCCCTCTCATCACCTGTCAGAGTTTCTTTCCCGACGCGGGGCAAATAAGTGTTTTTTGTGCGCTCTGTGGATTCTTCCAGGGCTGTGTAATGATTAACCATGGAACTGAGATGCAGAATGCATTTGAAATCTTTGCTCTCTTCACATAGCTGCTGCGAGCGGCGAGGCGCCGTGTGAACGATTGGAGGGGTTGGTTCTGTTGGTCCAGGTGCGGAGGGCGCAGTTTATCACAGGTTCAGATTTTACTGGAGATAAAGTGGGTGGCCTTCAGTGCTGCTTGGTTATGAAAGAGGGGAATATCTTGTTTCACCCTTCAACTTACTTTATTTTCAGTGTAAAGGAAAAGTACTGTATATAATTTACCAATACCTGTTTTAACTTCTTAATAAGACGGGAGATCTCCTTACCTTGTTCCAGCTGTGGATATTGCCTTTCTTCTTGTTTCAGAAGCCTTCACTATATTAGTTGCTTCATCTACTGTAGAGTGGCTTTTGGTTACCGTTGCTAAAAATGAGCCACGGGTTGTGATACACAGGGGGTTTGTTAGAACTGCGTTCACTTTCCAACTGTCAACATCTGTTTGCTGCCAGACAGTGAGAGGTTGCAGGGTTGCATCCTTACTGTATATTCCTAACACAAAAATGGATAGAAAATGTTTTTAACAGATGCCGACTCCCTCAGGACAAATTTTGCTGCTTTTTTAGTTTCTGCAAATATAACAGAAAGCCGTAACTGGTACGAAACAATTTTATACGAAAAATGACACGACACATTTATTTTCCACAGTTTTATGTGGAAATTACTGCATGGCTAATATTGTGCAGAACCAAATTGTCACAGAAGTCTTTAACAGAGGTGTTCAGGTGTGCAGGCACGACTTGTGCGGGGCCGGGGAGGGAAGCCAGAGCTTTGATGCCTGTCGCACAGCTATTTCCAGGACAGAGCCAGGAAAGCGCGGTCAGGCGCGGCAGCTCTCGCCGGGGTGGTGAGCACCCAGCCCCTCGGCCGTGCCCGCCGAGGGACCAGGGCTGCGCCGCGGGGCCCCGGCGCTGGCCGCGGGTTCCTCCTTGCAGGCGACCGACGCTGGCTGGGCGCGGGCAGGGCTGCGCCTCGTTAGGCGCTGCGTTAATGACGGGCTGAAGGGGAGCTGCAGCCATTCAGTGAGCGAGGTCTGAAATAAATGCTTTCCTCCGGGTCTTTTCCCCAGCTACAGGAGGGCACCTACACCCCGGCTCTGACCCAGGGTTGTGCTGGGGGGGGACCTGCCCTCTCTGCCCCACCCTGATTACTGGGTACCAGGGTAACCTCAATACTCTACTCACCTTCTCCTGCACACCTGTGTGCGTCTGGACGGGCGCGTGCTCTGGTCCCTGGTGAGCAGCCCCTGCTCGCGGCGTGGGCAGCCTGGTCCTCACCCCATGCTCGCTGCGTGCGGCTCGTTTTCCCCATCGCCCAGCCGGAGCAGCCCGGGTCTGTCCCGGCGCCGGCTGCGGTGAGCGCTGGCTGCCCGTGCCGCGCCTCGGCGGGCTCGGCTCCCACCACGCGGGACCGCACCTGTTGGCAACAGCCTTTGCCGGTGACCGGGGCGCTTTGCAATGTGGTAGTAACGCTTTAATCTCAAGTCACAAAACCACATCAAGATGAGCTCTGATTTGCTTGTGATCAGAGCAGTGTGATAACCCTGCTGCCGCGAGGGGCCAGAAACCCACCGTGTGGCCTCACGTGAGGGCGAGAGAAGCAGAATGAGGCTCAAAACCAAGTATTTATTCAGGAGTCATAAATTACAGATGATTTACTCTATCACTATGGGTAGGTTTCTTCAGCTAAGTCCATTGCACTATTTACCATCTTTCTGTAAATAATTATAAACTTCGGACTATCAGAACAACAAGGAGCATAACTTATTTTTGGACCAAACTGTCCTGTAAGTGAGAGATGCAGATACATCCAATTCAACCCAAAGCTCTTGGGCCAGGACAGATGTTGGCAGTTTGGTGGGACGCGTCTAATCAGACGTTTTCATCGCTTTCTTCAGGACAAGTGACAAACGGCCCTTGAGGTCGAGGTTGGTGAGTGTGGGGAGGAGCTGGCTCACTCATGAAACTGATGTTTCTCACCCCAAACCCTCTCTGTGTTGGTCATTTATGTTCCCTTTTCAGCACTGCTGTTCCTGGATAAACTGTGCAAAAGCTCCTCAGCAGCACCCAGCACACCGGGAGGGCTTCTGGGGAGGCACCAGGTCATTGCTCCTTCCCAGGTGAAATAATTCGGAGCAGATTCTGGCTGCCTGGGAAGCCCCGCTGAAATCCAGCAACGCATCTCCCAGGGACGCGCCAGGGGAAGCTCTGCTTTCTGGCTCACCTCCATCTATTTCCAAACCTTAATAGCTGAAAGAAGTGCCAGGGCACAGACCTCTAGGACCACTGCGCTGCGTAGTAGAGACCCCGTGAGCGCGGTGGAACTGAAGTACTCATTATCGAGCTTAAGTAATGCACGGGCGCAACATCACTAGTGCCCACTGGGGACTGGGTTTTGCTGACGCCTGTTTATGCCTAGACCCTGGAGAAGAAAGTACAGGAAAAAGATGGAAAAATAGTAAAAAACAGATACGCGGTTGCTTCATTGTCCAAGTCCCCGCTGTGGGTTTCAATACACAGGGGGCCCTCTGTCCCCGCGGTACCGTTGCTCTTGGGGCCCCGTTTGTGTCACGTCACCACCTCTGTGTCCCCGTAAGGAGCCTGCGCTGGTTGAGCCGGCCGAGCCCGGCCCCGTCAGCACCGCACGAACCCGTGGCTCCTTCCAGGGACGTGCCATGTAAAGCCAACCCCGCCTGCGCCCAGCTCCTGCGGGCCGCGGAGCCGCCTCCCTCGCCGCGCCGCGCCGCTCCAGCGGATGGGAGTTCGCGTCCGGGGGTGCGGCGGGGTTACCCGCCAACGCCGCCCTGCAGCCGTCGGTGCCGTCGGTGTGACCGCGTGGAGGGCGGCGTTGGGGGGCAGCTCACCGGGGCCGGCACGAGGACCGGCATCTGCCAGCCGTGCCGCCGGCCTCCGCAGCGAGCGGCGAGCCGGCGGGGCCGGGCGCGGGTGTGCGCCGAGGACGCCGGGCCGGGCGAAGGGCTGTTCTCTGCAGAAGGGCTGGCTCCTCTCCAGTCCTCTGAGCCGCTCCTCTCCTGTTGGTCTCGGTTGTGTCAGAGCCTGTTGCAGCTCCATACGTGAGCAAAACTCGCAGTGAAGCCGTGAACGACTCCTGGTACCAAACCCCATCATGCAGAGCTTGAAAGGGGTCAATAGCAGCTCTGGTTTACATCTCCACTACAACCAGAATACAATAATTTTCTGTATATAAATATTTAAATACATGTATTTTTTGTATGACAGATTTATACAGGGTGTGCCATTATTCACTGTGAAAAGTCTACATCGCCTATAAATTAGTCTCCTTAAATTCCTTGCCATAAGATTCTTTTCTTATCTCTGTCGTATTATGAAGTTTTGCAAAGTTGCGTATTTTTAAGTGTTTCCATTGAATTCCGCAGACTTCACTGGGAATTTTGCGTAGAAAACAAATGCCAGATCAGGTCCTGATGCCAATTCTTTATTACTCTATACCTTGCCAAAAAGAGAATAAGAGTAATAAAATAATAGCAAAAGGGACGATAGTATGACCTTGACACTGGGCAGTGCTGAAAACCTGATGCCTTGGTAGGGTATTTTTTTTTTTAATTATTTCAGTGGAAATCTATGTAAAGTATATCTTCGTATTTTATGTTAATACATTTCTGTAATTTTATTGCATGAAAATTCTACCACGTCACAGAATATTTAAGTTATGACAAGTTTGTGTTTTTGCAGATACTGCGAGAAGCCATTGCATATGTGGAGTAATAAATGTGTATTTTTAACATGGCCAAGAATTTGTTGTCCTTTCCCGGTTATCGATCTGTAAAAAACAACCCCGCTGAATCTTAGAAAAAGTGGATGTTGTAATTACATTTCTTGTTCACGCATCACAGACTGGAGCTGTTTAGCGCCCAGCCTACGCCAGTCGGTGCAACAGGCAGAGCGTGCCACCAGCCCGCGCTGCCCGCGCTGCCCGCGCTGCCCGCACTGCCTGCGCTGCCCGCGCTGCCCGCGCCTGGCGGCAGCCCCCTGTCCTTTACAGCCAGCGGGGCAATATGCCAGGTATTTTTTAATCTGCTGCAAATTGTGTGGCGCGGCACGATGCCTGGCAGAGCCGGGCGGTTGCAGCTGATGGTTGTGAGGCCGCGGGAAGGCATGAACCACAAAAGCATCGAAACGCTGGAAGTTTTTGAAGCCCAGAGCCGGGGGGACGGTCGCTGCTAGCGCAGAGCCTGGGGGGGGGACGAGGGCTGCAGGAACGTGGCTGTCAGACTCCTTAAAACAGGCATTAAAAGGGGAACGGCTGAATCCAGACATTTTGCGGTGTCCCACTTTCCGGTGTCAGAAGGTATTTATAACCCCCTGGGGAGAGTTTATCTTTACAGGGCCCTTTCGATGGTGGGTGTGGGGTCTCGGTGAGGAGGAGGAGCGCCCTGGGCACAACCACCGGCCTGGGTCGCCTCTGCCCCCCCAGCCCCTGCGCGGGGACCCGCACTGCACGGCTCTGGGGCTCTTGGTCCGTAACGGGCTCGTGCTGGGGTGGTGCCTGGGAGCGCGCCGGGAGAGCGGGCAGGAGCGCGCCCATGCAGGGGCCGGGGCACGGGCCCGGTGCCCAGCGCCCACCGCCAAGGCGCTGACATCGATGGCTCACGCGTTTTTAGTATTTCACTGCACGGCCCTGGATTTTGTATCTTAAACTCAAGAAAAATGGCCTTGGGGAGCTTGAGGAGGTCTCCCGTTTTCCTCTTTCATCCCTCATCAGAACTTGGAATTATTTATTATGGTTCTCGGGACAACATGCTGGCTTTGTCTCAGCGTAGAAAGCATCTACAAAGGCTCTTCCTCACTTCAAAAGAAGTGGTAAAGGAATGAGACAAATCAATATATGAACATTAACTTGGCTCTCTGCAGAGCCCTTTGCTGGCGGTTGGCAGCCCCGTGCCCCATCTCAGCAGGGCTGTGCCTGGACGCCCGTTTGAGGTCTCTGGCGTGATCCCTTGGGGCATCCCTGGGCTCCCCGACGGGCCGAGGGCACGTGGGGCAGCCGGCAAGCCGGGTCGCTCACCTCTTGTACGGGGTGGGGGGAGAAGGCAAAGTAACAGGGTGAGCACAGTGCCCCACACAGCACCCTTAAATTAGGGGGTGAAAAAGCCGATAGACTTAAATGACAGCGGCAGGCAGCTCCACAGCCGCTGCCCTGTGCCTGCTACCGCTGTGCCTGAACTGCTGCAAGCGGCGTTTGCTGGGGCTCGCCCTCGGGGTGGGGCGCACAGGGAACGGCCCTCCCCGTGTTCAGCACCCGCCTTCGCCCTTCTTACCTGCTGAGCTTTACTGTGCCGCTGCCTTGGGTGGCAGGACCTGAAGGAAAGGTGGGTGCCAGCTGCTGGTGCCCAGTTACCCAGCGGAGCAGGTCAGAGGTTTGCCACAAGCTGGGGAAAAGGCAGCAGAGAGCAAGGACCCACAGCGATAATTCTGTGTCTGTCTGCCAGCTGATTTGCACGCTTCGGGAAGTGCCGGGACTGTTTCCACGCAGCAGGTGTGAGCCCTGCAGCATCCCTCTCCCCACTTTCCTCTGCTGCGGCTGGTGAGAGGAGGATGCTGGGGCAGCCGTGTCCCCGCAGCCCTCGGCCAGGCTGCTTGGCTGCGGGGTGTCCTTGCTTGATTTTGGCACCGCGTGATTTTCTGCTGCCTGTAACTGTGCATGCTGTATTGCATATTCTGTTTCGGTTTTGTCTGTGCAATTGTTATCTTTGAATTTACTGATTTTTTTTTTAAATAGTACTGCTGTTCTGCTGGGAACTGGGAGGCTCATCCCCACGCCAAACGTGGGACTGGCGGGGCACGGGACTCCTCCAGCGCGGCTGCGGTGCCTCGCTGCTGCAGAGCCAGGCACGGGCCCTCGGTCAAGGGCACGAAGCATCGCCACGGGCCCCTTCACCTGCGTGTCCCTGACCCACAGCCTGCAGGAAAGCTGTCCAAAGAAATTAAGGCCAAACAGCGACTGTGTTTGTGCCCCAGGTGGTTCTGTTTCCCAGAGGCTCTGGCCGCGTTAGCAGGCGGCTGGCTCTGCTGGGACCCTGCTCAGCGCCGCCGGGCACCGGGAGAGCTGCAGAAACGGGCTCAGCGCCAGTCCGTGCATCGGGAGGCTTGGACAGCCACGTAGCGGTGCCGGCTCCGTGCCTCCTGGGGGGTCCCTGCTTTGGGAGTCGTCTCCCTGATGGAGGAGATAAATATAAACCCTCCCTTCAAAGGGGAAGGGGTGGCTGGATTTCAGCCCTCAGCTGGGGAGGTTAATGGAGGGACCAGCCCAAACTGCTTCTGCAGGGCGATGCTGGGAGGGGGAACAGGGTCTCCAGCTCCTGTGGGGTCCCAAGGTCCCTTTCAGTAGGGAGCCTGGCTGTTGGAGGCAGGGATAGTTCCAGGGCAGAGATCACAGAACTTCCCTTGCTAAGTGCTACCAAGCTGGGGGGATCCCTGTCACCCCATGGATGTCTGGGCCGTTGGGAGAGGGCACTGCCAGCACACTGTAACTTTTACCTTTCCCGTTCCTCATGCAGTTTCCACTGCCATCACTTTAAAACTCTATTTAGAAAGAAAATAAATAGATGTTCAATAGTTGGCACAATTGCAGGGAAAAAGGAGAAAACCAACAAATGAAATTAAATAATTAGTTTAAAATTAAATATAAAATACATTAGCAAATGCATTTCCAGATATGTTTGATGCAGGAATTACTACAGGTCATTGCAGTAAGCTAAGAGATGTAGGTCAGATCAGATAATTTTAAAAAAAAAATAAAAAAAACCCCACCCAAACAAAGACGACTCCGTTCCTGGTTTGAACATGTGAATTCAGAGAACAATGCATTCATTCATATTTAACTTGTGGGTCGCATGCAACATGTGTACCAAGGTTTCACGCCCATCAGGCTTCGGCTGCCTCCGATCAGCCCCACTCAAGTCCCTGCTGCGGGACGCGGCTCTGGGCGGGCGGTGGGTCCCCGCCACCACCTCCCACCCCGAGGGCCACCGGACGGCCCGTCCCACCGCGGCTTGGCACCCCGACGGCCCGGCGCTTTCTGCAGCTGCCCCCCGTCCCCGTCCCTCACCGGTATTACCTGCCTGCCTCTGGGCTGCCGCAGCCCCACCAAAAAAAAGGGTTATAACACTTACAGGCATCTTGGGCACGTGCAACAGTACCAGACATTTATTTTCAGCATCGTTATGTATCCAGAGCTGCAGAATGGTATGATTTCACCTTTCACTTATGGAGCAGATGCTTGCTCGTGTTTCCACAACTCTTTTGTTCCCTTTCTTGCTCCCTGCTTTCAGCCAGAGCTGGAAATCACAGAATAACACTGCCTGAGGAGACTCTGCATCTCTCAGACACATTAGAGCATCTCTTAGCGCACCTGTGTCTCACAGGCACTGGACGCGTTATTGACCTAATGGGACAAATCAGACCACCCTCATGGTATTTTAGCTTTATCTGCAAACCAAAGGCTTTCAGCGGACAGGCAGCTGTGTGACACCAAATCTCATCGAGCAGCTCTTGGCAGGCGTGCCAGGTCTAAGGAGAAGGGTGGGATTCCCCTTTATTCCTACGCAGCTAATAATAAGCCTGTTTTTGTTGTCAAAAGCAAGTACGGAACCTGCGAGTCATGAACTGAAGCTACAAAAGTGACTACGCTGGATGAACCACTTCTATAATTTTATGATTTCCAACAAACTTTATTCAGAGCAAGGAACAGGTAAGGAATGGCGAGCCATTCTGTTAGAGGTACATGCATAGCTTTGTGGCATAGAGGTTCACCTTTACTGTACATACCTTTAAATAAAATAAACGGGCTATAACAACCTTTATAAAAGAGTTTGTCGTATGCAACTGGCCTTTAAACGAGCCTCGTTATTGGTTATAAGACTTACACTTGGTTCTTGAAAAACTGTATAAATAATCATCTTTAAAAAACAAGCCTAACAGAAGGACTACAGCCCACTGGCACGGCCGCCACAGCTCGGGGTGCCAGGAGCACCCAGCGCCCACCCTGCGCCGCGACGCGGGGCACCCGCCCCCGCCCCACTGACGCCGGGACCGGTGCCGGGACAGACGGACGCGCTGCCACCCTGCGCGGCCGCTCACGGGCGCAGTGACGGCGGCTGCCGGCGCACGGCCGGGGCTGCGCAGTGTGGCGGCGCAGAGCTCTGCTCGGGGACGCCGCAAACTCACCGTATTAAAACCATACAGATTCGGAAGTGCTTATCAGTTAAAAGTCCTTCGACTAGAAAGGGCAGTCCTTGCTACTAGAAAGGCGCGTATTCCAGCCAAAATGCACCTTCGGTTTCATCCTGGCCACAAGCCGGCCAGCAGCACAGCTGAGCACGCTGCCAAGTGTACGTCTCGGTGCCCGCATGCACAAGGGAAGGGCTTTCCGAGCAGCTAGTGAAGAAACACAGACTGGGAGAAATCGAGATGGGAGCGCTACCTCTCGGGAGGGTTACTCTATTCTCTACCTACGAGAAAAAAGGGGTTGGGGCAGCTGACAAATGCTCGATTTTCGTCCTGAGCTTGAGGGCGACCCACCGCCCCTTCCCGGCTGGGCCCGGCCCCGGCAGGACCCCAGCATGCTGCGGCGGGAGCAGCGGCGCGGGCGGAGGGCGCAGCCCCCGGGCTGCCCATCAGGACAGCGAGGTGATGTTGGACCGTCCACCCGGCGGGGCGATGATCTTCTGAGCCGTGCGCCTGGCGATGTGATCGTCCGCCTGCGACCCTAGGGAAGAGGACAGGCATGGGCTGGGATGTGGGAGTCCCGCTGCCTTAAATGCACAAATCATGAAATGCTCCCTTTGTGGGAAATGCTAGGGTTTGCATTACATACAATTTCGGACACTGTATTATCATAGTACGGTTTGGAATGGCTTTATTTGCCTGAACGTGTTCATGTTTTATTGCTTCTTTCCGGAAAACATTCCAAGTGGCTTTCCTCTACATAAAGTTTCTATAGAATAAAATGTGACTCCTTCTACAATACTAAGCAACATGTGATCCATCTGATTTCAACGAGCTAAGAAAACAAAGTTATGAAAGCCATTTTATGGCAGAGCATTGGCTTTCCAAGGTCCCTAAAGCTGCCGAGCAGATTTCTGCAGGACGCTGAGCTGAGCGATGCTGACCCGCTGCCTGCTTACATAGAAACCCTGAAGCAATTATCGGTTTGGTTTCTGAAAATGAAGTTATCTCTACAAACCCAACCACTTCTAACCCGCGACTGGCAGGGGACACAGCCAGGGCTGGAGTCCCGACCCCCCGACAGCCACGGCAGCGTCCCCGCTGACCCGGGCAGGGCCACGGTGACTCCCTCGCTGCCAGCCTCATCCTCCTGCTCCCCGCGGCTGCAGCCTCCCCCCCTCCGCGGAGCCTCTACTCACAGCCTCGCAGCCCCCGCCGGGCTTTGCACAACACGCTCATCAGTGCATTTACAGAGACGCTGTGAAACGTTCTAGAGATTTCTGTGCTGCGTTTAGTCCCTAGCCTGCTGTGACAGTAACAATTGCTTTTTACTGAGCAAAAATGAAGGTTCTATGCCTCAGTTTCGCCCTGCCGCTCACACGAGCCCGGGACTTTGTGACCCCCACGCGAACCAGGCCCCCCCCCCCCAGCCCCCGCCTTTCAGGGGGCCCCGGGCCCTACCAGACAAGCTGAACCCCGACTGGTGGAGGTTGCGCACGGGAGGAGCCTGGGCTTTGCCTGCACAGGGCGCGATCCTGGACGCCGGCGTGGGGGCCACGGCTTTGGCGCTCGCGAGGACGTCGTGGACCGGTCCGTCGTACAGCCCTCTGGGGACGCCGTGGACTTCGGCCAGCTACGAGGCGGGGACACGGAAGGCGCGTATTTAAGCTCAGGTGAACAAGACCCAGGCCCAACATATGGGTTCTTCTCTCTGTGCTTAACCCCTTACTGAGGGCTTCTGGGTAGACGGCAGCCCCACGCGGAGCAGACCAGATGCCCCCCAGGGAGAGGGCAGCCCAGGCAGGACAGGGCAGCCAGCGGCGCTTCCCACCCTCAAAGCCAAGCGGAGGAGGCTGCCCGGATCCCGCAGGGGCAGAGGTCCTGTCCCCCCCGGGAAACAGGGCTCGGAGCAGTGGCCGGGGGCGTGCCTGCCACGCGAGGGGCCGAGCTCCCCAGAGGGCACCGTGCCCCAGCCGGGGTCACCCGCTGCGACCGCCACGTCCTCCCGCAGGGAGGATGAGCCCAGCCCTGGGCGCACACGGCTGCCGGGGGCGGGGGGGGGCCAAAGCCGGAACAACGTCGTTACCAGTGTGTCATCACAGGTTTCCTTAAGGCTGTTTCTCACCCTAGGCAACAGTGACAGCCCTTTGACAACCACCGGTCAGAAGGGACTTGGTTTTGAAGAGTAAAAGTGCTGGGTTTCATATTAAAAAGGCACGGAGGATAGGTTATCAATAAGTATATAGTATTTTCTGTAGCAACATTTCTCTTACATGACCTTTGCCTTCATCACGCTGAATATCTGGCAAAGAATATACCCTGCTCAGTGTTTCCCAGTGCTCTTCTTGACCGTAGCTTTTGTCACAAGCTCTGGTTAAATCAAGGCTGGAGATCGGCACGGGCAGGCCTCCGGGCTGTTTGCAAAGTGCCGAAGGCGCCTGCCCGAAAGCATTAACTGAACCAACCACCCCCTCACCGCCCGGTTACCGTCCCGCCAGAGCAGGTCAGCTCACTCTGGGTCAAGGTTTGTGTTTGGCAAACTCCGTCCTTTACGATACAAAATGCGGGGCGGAGCGTCTGCTTCCACAGCGGACAGAGCTGCAGCCTGACCGCGAACAGGATCCCAGCGACCCTCTGCCCCAGCCGAGCGGGGCGGCCAGCCCGCCCCACCGCTCCCCTGTGCGCGGAGTGGGGCGCGGCACGGAGCGGAGAGGGCTGCCCCCCGCCCGGCAGCGCCCACAGCGAGCCGGCAGGCTCCCATCCATCCCCATCCCGCAGGGACCCGCCAGCTCCCGTCCCCGGCCCGCCCTGACTCCAGAGGCACCCCCGGAGGCACCCCCAGGCACCCAGAGGCACCCCTGGAGGGAACCCCAGGCACCCGGAGGCACCCCCAGGCACCCCCAGGCACCCAGAGGCACCCCTGGAGGGAACCCCAGGCACCCAGAGGCACGCCCAGGCACCCCCAGGCACCCAGAGGCACCCCACAGGCTGGTGCCTCTGCAGGTAATTTGGGGTTAATGATTTCTGCTCTACCTTCATCTACAACGCACAATGAAAATGTCTAAAATAACACATGGAAAAAAGGAGGGCAGAGCTGTTAAGAAGCTTTTTATGTATTTGCACGTCTTCGTGACTCCTAAAAAAGCTGTGCCAGCACACTGAAGGATTTATCTTATTGTATTTCCAGTAACTACCAAACGCTACGTCCATTAGTCTCTGACAGATGCAAAGCAGATACTGGTAATACAGTAACATAAACTTTTCCAATACAGGTAGGAGGGAAATTCCTCCCGTCTATCTCAATGCAAAACAAACAAAACCAGATTGCTAGAAGTCATATTTTTTGCTTTATAACTTCATAATAGGCATATTATACTAATACTAGTATTACTAGTTATAATACTAAAATAGGCATTACTGATTAATGAGCTGAGCCACACACCAAAGCAGTTACATGACAGGACAAATTTCCGAGGCCTAAGAAGAAATAATATTAATAATATTGTTTCCATTGCCTATTCCGTCAGGAAGCTTACTGTAACAGCGACTGCAATACAATAATGCAGAGAGATTGCAACGAAAATATGGGATTATTGCAAATAAATTTCTCCTTACCCTGTTTCTTGCCTTTATCCTTTTATAAACAAAATCAGGGAACGTCTTTCTAGGAATGAAGCGACCTGACCCCGGGGTGACAAACAGGTTTCCATCTTCAAGAACAACTCTTCCTCGACTTATGACCACGGTAGGGACCCCGTGGCACTCCGTGCCTTCAAATATATTGTACTCCACGTTCTGGAAAGAACAAGGTATTCAATACGTTTAAGGCTGAAGAAGAGAAGGTGATAGCCATCGACAGCCCCCCGCGTCTGTGCGTTGCCCCTCAGGCCCAGCCAGTCGTACTGAACTAACCCTTTACATTTCAAATAAGGTTCTTCTCGTTGCATGAACTAAAGCAAAGAGCAGTGGAGAAACTACGCCCTCAGAGCACTCACTACTTGCCCAGAAGACATGCAGCACTCCTGGAGCAAACCAGGCTCTTACTGTACGCCAACAACTAATTCTCGCTAAGCCCCAGGAGAGCTCTGCTTAAGTTCTGCACGTGGGGACAGACCGTCTTGTCACTTCTTCCAAGTCACTGCAAGTCTTCCACCAAACCAGGGTGGACAGTCAGGTCTGTTTTGTGAGAAATGCAAAATCATGCCACTTTCTTCAAATGCTCCCATTACTATCACTAACAAACTATCCAAAAAATAAACTTTACAGTGAAAAAATGTGGCATTATAAAAAAGCAAAGGTGAATTTTCTGGATGAAAAAATAACCTGCTCCTCTTTTTTAAAGACAAGACCTGAATATTTCAATCACAATGATAAATTTTCTTCAATAAAAAACATTTTGGCGAAAAAACCCCACGTCAAAACGTTTCTACATTAACTTCAACCAGCTCTGTCGCCAACAATGCTCGCAACACCTCGCCCCCTTGCTCTCCCAGCTGCAGCTCTCTGTCCGAGGCTGCCGCTGGAAGGCGGTTTGGGGCCGCCCATGGAAAAGCGTGGCTAAAATGCCATTGCGGTGCACGCGATCCTCTGCGGAATGAGCCACCCCTGCGGAGGGGCAGCGCCCGCGGAGGACGGGAGCACAGCAGGAGGGGGTCTTCGGGAGGGATGCTGATTTATTAAACCATATTAATAGTTTAATACTTAAACAAAGTCCAGCACTTACATTTCTCTAGTCCACACGAGCACGTTGATATTAAAATGTGTGTACCAGAGGCGGACTGTCTCAGAGCAGCCACCCTGCGACTCCATTACAATCCTTCCCCCTCCCGGTTCTCCAGCTTTACAGTAACCAAAGCCTATTTTCACTTGCATTTTAAAAAGGAAATTCAAGGTCCGTCATCACTTTATCCACATAAACCGCTCCTCCCTTGCTGAACGATCTGATCTTTCTCATCTGAAGAAATATATTGCTTTACTGCTCTCTTCTGTCTTTCAAACCAGTTCAACAAAACAATTTTAAAAATATTTTACCAGATTGTGGGTTTTTGCTGAGATGGTTTTAGTGGCCTTGGGGTTCCACAAAACCAAGTCTGCGTCAGCGCCCACAGCGACGCGCCCCTTCCTGGGGTAGCAGTTGAAGATCTTGGCAGCGTTGGTACTGGTCACTGCTACAAAATCGTTCTCGTCCATCTTCCCAGAGACCTGGGAAAGAGAAGGACGGACGGACCGTCACCGCAGACGTGCCCTGCTCCCAGCAGCCGGCAGCAGCCCCGTCCCCGCGGCCAGACCCGCGCTCTCCCACCAGCAGGAACAAGGCACCGGGAGGAGAAACCGCAGGATCGAGCGGCGTGACCGTGCGGTGTGAGGACCCACACTGCGACGGGGCTGCAGTTCTGGGGACAAGGGGGACGTGGGCGGCTGAGCCTTGTCGCTGGGGCTAAATAATACAATAGATGGGGTTTATTTCTCCTGGACTCCGTGAAATTTAAGATCTCTGAAAAACAAAACTTTCACTGGTAGACTCCAACTCCCTGCACAGGCCTCTCACGGTCACTAAAGATGATTAAGGCTATTTCAATAAAGAGTGGAACTGAACACAACTAGTGGCATTTGTCATCTTTCTTTATTATCTTATGATAAATTCCGTTTACCTTTGTTCAAAACCTAGCTAAGATGAGACTTCAGGGTGGCTTGGTTCCCAAGCTCCTGGAAGTCCACCCAGAGACATCTGCTCCGTGGGATGCAGGCTAGAGCCTCCTAGGGATGCTCCTTGGGAGGGCAGGGACACAGGACTCGGTCCCACCAGCCCGATGCTCCTGCACCACAGCTCTCCTCAGCAGCAGAGCATCTCTGCCCGGCAGACTCGGAGGCGCCGTGGGAACCCGTCCCCACCGGTGGGGCCTGGGGCAGCTGGCAGGCACGGCCATGGCCACGGCCCCCAAGGGAGAGATGCCCATCGCCATCCGCCTCCCCCAGCCTCCCGCAAGCACCAGGGAAGAGGAACGTCACGTCTTATCCTTAGGAAAATGTGTTGGAGAGACTTTCTCTTGCGACTGCAAGTGGGAGCGGGGTGGATCATCCCCACACCGAAGCCTTTGAAGGCACTTTGAAGGCATTCGACTGTCACATTTCCTCTGATCAGCAAGCTCCTCTGAAGCAGCAGTCTAGACAATGTCACACCTCCTGCCTCGTTGGAATTAACGAGGACGCCGACATCACCTAGCACAAGCGCTGCTCACGTGCTCTCGCGCCCACGGCTTCCCAAGGAACCGGCCTTATTTTAGTACCTACCACACACTTTTCCCAAATTATCGACATCCGCTCTTCGATGCCGTTGGTTCCCTCGGGGATGAGGGTGAAGTTGTCCTTCCCCACTGCCTTCTGCGCGGTGGTGAAGGTGCAGTGAGCGCTGCCGGCGACCTGCAGGTCCCCGCTAGGCAAAGCACAGTGGAGGAGGTCAGAGGAGGCACCCGCCGGCGCAAGCGGCCCCCCGGCACTAACACCAGCTCCCCGGCCCTGGGACACCGCTCCTCTCGGCGGGCGAAAGCCACCCTCGCCTGGAACACCGCGTGTGGCACTAACGGCCTGTGGGCCCCGTGCTCGGGCTGTTCGGTACAGGCTGGTTTCACCGACAGAGACTGTTATGGCAGGCAACTTATGATCCGTAAATCCCAAGGGAAGTCAAGTTAAAAGGCAATTCTTACGGGCATCTCACTCTACTAATTTATACAGAAATTAAGCACTGGAATCACCTAAAAGATGTAAACAGCAGCCTCATAAGCACGATTTATATTCTCTCCTAAACTGGCCATTATTTTTACTATTTAAGTCAACAGTTTAATCTTTGTACCTTCCTTTTGAACCTCAGATTATTTTAGGAAATACTTCTCCAAGGAAGGTTCTTTTAAAGCAAGGATAAGGCTAAATAAAACAAGATCCAGAACAAACCCAAATACTATGGACTATCATACACTGCAGTGGGAGGAACTGGATCCACGCTGGCAGGCAGGGCTCGGCAGGGCACGAGGAGAGCCGGGCGTGCGTAGCTTGACGAGCCCGGGAGCGTGCCTCCAGACTTACGTCAAAGCTGTGCTAGACCGAGCTACGCTTGTATGTTACTGCCTCTTCTATGAAAATATTAAATGCATTGGGATATCTTTATATACTAGATAGATATACTAGTCTGAAACCCCCCTCTCTTGTTAGCAAATGGTTATCCTGGGGGGAAAAAATCACATTTCAGGGAATTCTAAGAAATGTTTATTTCTTCTTTAAAATATATATTGAACGCGACTCTTCTACAGTTATCTGGATCCATAAACATCTCTCATCCCTTTTCAAAAATTCTTCATGCATTCCTTCTGGACCCGATTTTTCTAACTCCACCCATACCAAACCCCAGCTAACGCAGAGAGCTTTACTGACTGGTGCCACTCGGCGGGCTGTGAAGATGCTGGGGCCAAGCTGCAGGCACCTGAATGCAAACCCGCCGCTGGGAAACCCTCCCTGCTTCTACGGATTGCCTTCTGCAAGGCGGCAGTGACAAATTTGGTGCGTATTAGCTGTGGAATGGGAAAGCCTGGTCCATGGCAAAGCTCCAACTGTGATTAACAGCTCGGCGGCTGCGTCCCTGGATACAGCCCCAGCACGTGCGTGTTTGCATTTCCCTGCCCGTCTGGGCTGACAGCACCTGCCTGGCCCGTGCACGGCTCCAGAGATGCTCCTGCCAGCCCCTGGGGCTTTGCTGCATAACCAAATACCTCGAAACAACTCCGCACAGTGACGTGCCCTAAAAGCTTATGTTTCACACACCTCAAAATCTTGCAAATGCCCAACACTGCTTCCGATAAAATCCTTATTTCTGCTTCAGTGCTAAAGCAGCGCAGGAGGCTTTCCCCAGGACACAGCAAGGCAGAGCAGCAGCAACCGCTGTGCCTCCTGTGCTGGGGTGTCCTGGCCGTCCCGCGGGACGCTGCGCTTTCCCCGCTCCAGTTCTGGGGGAGGAGCCGGGCAGCGCGAGCCTAACTTTTGCACAAAAAATCTGGTAACTCTTGCCTGGCTTCATCAAGGCATAATTTAGACTCTTTGAAAGAGTCACCTGGCTCCCTGCTCAAAAAAACATAAAGATTTATTCTTTTGATATGGAAAAGTGCAAGCAGTGATAGATTGTTTTTCTTACTCTGATTATAATATCCAGGGGAAGGCTGAACTGCACTCTAGGCTTTGCTGTGCTGCTGCACCCCACAGTGCCCAGGTATGGGAGGAGAGTGGGGGTGCCCCCAGGAACAGGGAGGCTGTTACCCACCGGTGGAAGGTCGGGGGGGCCACGCCAGGGAGGTGAGGGGCTGCGACCCCCCGCCAGGCCCGCTCTGCAGGCGATGCTGTTACTGCAAATGGCATGCGAAGAAATGCAGGTGGGATGCAAACACGCCAGATGCACGCAGGCATCCATGCCGACACGGCACTCACCAGGACAAGAGGGAGGTGAGATGATCCGGCGTGGAGGGGTCCGGGCTGATGGGGGGAGACGTGACAAAGGCTGCAGCTTTGGCCCAGTTTTTACTCCAGTAGTGCGACCCGTCGGTGCCCAGGCTGGCAGTAATGGGCTCGCCATACACAACCGTGCCTAAGAGCAATCAGTTAATGGCTGCAAACGCGCCGCATGTCCTGCAGCCTCCTTTCACAGAGTACAGACAAATACTGTGGTTAACGAGACAGTTTCACTTATCTTCAGTGTTCTCTGCATTTCAGCTTTTTAAATTCATGTTAATCCCTCAGATTATCTCACACGACTGGGAAATGCTGTCAAAACAAGTTTTGAACTCATCTATTTTCTTCTTAGACCAACCATACATTCGTATCTACAAACCATTGCACCTTCCTCTAGATCAAAGGGAGTCTCTGGCAGAGTCTCCTGGCCGGGGGCAGAGGTGGCTGTGGACCCCCGCCTGTCCCTGGGCATGGCCGGCTGTCTTGCTCCCCGCAGGACAGTGTCCAGCTCTTCCCACTCTACCCCCAGTTTGAATGTGGAGCTTGCTCCAGAGCCATTTTTCATTTAGTTCATGATAAATGATTGCAAGTGAATTACCTCCTTTTTTTCACTTGTGTCTACTGAGACTGAGGTGTCAAAGTTTTGAGCACATCAGCTCAGATTTTAAGCACATGAGCTCAGAGCAATTAGCTCTGGCTCACTCTGCGAAGAAAAGCCAACACCAAGGTTTAGCACCCTTAAAATGTGAGACAACTTGGGAGATAACGAGCTCTTAAACCTTGCAGCTAGAACGATATTCCTGGACACATTTAAATAGGCCCAATTCGCGTGCAAATATGAAACAATGCCTCACCTTTTCTCTTTGCTTGAGCCAACACATCTGCTGCACCTCTGCTCATTATTTTGGTGATGTACAGGGGGCAGTTGGCTTGTTTCGCGATGGTAATTGCACGGTACACCGCCTCCGCTTCCACCTGCGGACACAGGCAGAAAACGTCTCAGGACACCTCTGCTACAGCCGCAGCGGCTGTTCTAAACCCCTGGGTAGTTCTGCTGAAGGACTGGAGATGTTACCTCCTCGGGGCGGCTGAGGACATGCCCTTCTGGCCCCGTAATCCCAAGTTCCAGCAGCCTCTTCTGCTCCTAGATGGACAAAGATGAACAGGAGAGCAGTCAGTGATAGGAACAGCCTGTCCGAAGCAATGCAGGACACAAAACACCTTTTCAAAAGCACCTGAAGGATGATGGAGATTCCTGAATACAACTAGGCGGTACCACTTATACCTGTGACACTCCATAAACCGCTGCAGCTACCTCCTAGTAGACCCACCTCAGCTGTGGAAGCATTCCTGGACTGGGAAGTGCCGTGTCCCAGCGGTACCTTTGGACCTTCCCCGCTCTTCACACCCAGCTGTGTTTCTGGAGGATGTGGGATCTTAAACCTGTCACCTCTTACTCTAAGGCTGTGCTAGGTACGATGCTCGGCTACAGGAGAGGAGCAGGTGTTTCCCCCAGACCCGAGGCTGCTCCGAGAAGCCCACCGAGGAAGCAGAGATGGGTGCGAGGCACGTGAGCCTGTCAGCGGGGTGCAGCAGGTGCCGCCCCTGCAGAGCTTCGCCCGGTAAGTCTCACAGCCACGGCCACGTGCATTCCCCGTCCCCGCTGCGCTTCGCCACGCAGCAGCGGGGACGCGGCTCAGACGAAAGGCCGCTGCCACTCGCCCCCTCGCAGTTTTGGGGGGAGGCAGCGGCGGGAGGGGAGGTTTTGCACAGCCACAGGCACAGCCGTGTGCCCCAGCACGTGGGATGAAGCCGAGCAGCCCCACCTGGCTGCGCCCACCTCCTCTCCCACCCAGCTCCGCTGCGCTGGCAGCAGCGGCGCCCGAAGAGCGACGCACTTGGTCCCCACTGCCACAGCCTCCCCCACCCTGGGCGCGAATCAAGCCCCCGCCAGGGAGCCCGTGTTAGCTGGGACACCAGCGCGACAAGCTGGAATGAACACCGGGCTGCACCCAGGCTACTGCCGTCGTCTGTGAAAGCCGATGCCCAGCACGTGCCTCACCCAGGTTCCTGCCATGTTCTGTACCATGCAACGCGCCCGCTTAGCTGGCGGTAGATGCGAGGACATTACTCAGCACTGCGGATCGGATCTCACGGGCTTTAAAGGATCCTGCTCATAGAGGATGGTTATTTTTCCATCCGCTGTACTCCTATTGCAGAGATCCTCCAGTTTCTCCCCAGGGCTCGAGTGTCATCACTCTGGCAGCTTAAAAAAATACTTCTGAAGATACTGAACTGCTTCGGATCACATTACGTTTCACCACTAGATGAAGGAAAGACTTCTTTGATGAAACCCCGGGGAGGTGATAATTAGCCTTTATCCTGTTTGTTCAAATAAGCCCATTTGAAGAATTGGGATCCTGCTTTCATTTTAAACCCTCCTCCCACAGCAGACTGAGCACTTGCGGGACCATAAGCTAAGAGGAACTGCAAGTCTAGGTCTACCTGGTACCACCTCATTGCAGTATGTATCCAAGATTTTCTTTTTAAAGGTAAAAAGGAAAAATAATGAACAGGCACCAAGTCTGCAATACCAAGGAAGTTCCCGAGTACCGTTTTTGGAGATAAATATTGCCAAGTGTAACGTTCATTATTTCATAAGATCCGAACCTCTTTATTTCCTCAAGTACTCAGGACTTCTAAACAAGATAGATAATGTGATAAAGCGTCACTTAAGGCAGTCAGTCATCCTTTAAGAAGCCCCAAAATGTACTTGCTGGGAACCACAGAACAGTCCTTGCAAAGATTTCCGTGGCGACACCCAACTGCGTGCAACAAACTGGGAGGATGCTGCTGATTTTAGCAGGTGCCCCCGATCCTCCTGCCCCTTCTTCTGCCCGCACGTGCTGCCACCACAGGGTCTCCTGTCGGCCCCTTGCCTCCGAGGCGCGGGCGATCAGCTCGCACCGCAGAGCGGGCCCCCACCAGTGCGGGGCTGGGGGCGCGGGGCAGGACGCAGGGGCACCGCTTCTCCACTCCCCTGGCTGCTGCAAGGCTCGGTGCCCGCACGCACGGCCTGACCAGGGCTGCTCTGCTGCAAGGGCCACGAGCTCAGCTCGGCTTTTGCCGGAGATCTCAGAGGCGAGCGCCCGGGGTGACGCCCTGCTGGGAGCAGACACTGGAAAGTGCTCGCTGGGCCTCTCCCCAAAGCAACGGGGCATCACGGCAGGCTGCTCCTCCTTCTCCCATCCGGACCGATCCCTACTGAATTTGCAGCACCAACGGAAGGCTAAAAGCATGCTGGCACTGCTCTGCCCTCCTCTAGGCACTACAGCTCATCTGTTAAAGTCAGCACTTTGCCTGAAATCGAAGTACTCTGGTCAACCTTGAATTTAAATGAACAGAAGTACTGTACCTCATCGATGATGTCTCCGTTTTCAGCATGCACTTGGGCGATGGCCCCCAGGTCTCGAACAATGCAGAATATTTCATACATCTGCCAAGAGACAGTGGGTTGCCCAACATCAGGCAAGTCACAGGTCACACTCAGGGTGGGTGATGACGTTCACCGGCCGCTGCCGGGCTGTTACCTGGGCATCGCTGCACTGAAGTTTGTCTTTGTAGGCCATAAAAACCAGGAAGGAGTTCACACCTTGAGAAAAGAAAATGGCACGTGCGTTATTGCCATGGCTGAGAACTCGCTGAACGGTTACGGGCTGAGCAGGGGGCATTTGAACCCGGGGGGGGGGGTCTGTGCTGGCTGGGGTTGGACTGAAAGCAAAGTAGGAATAAGGGCTGAAGCGGGAACTGTCCCCACAGGAACTGAACCCCAAAGCCTGGGAGCCATGAAAGACAACACACCCGTCTTTGGATGCACCTGAACCAGAAAACCCCAACCTGCGGCCCATTTCCATGTCAGGCACTCTCTGCAGCTGGTCCGAACGCACAGAATCAAACACGCTGCTCCCAGGCTGCGCTTTCCCTCCCGTGGAGGGTCCAATCTACGGCTTATCCTCAACTTCTGTCTGAGACTTGTCTTTGAATTAGTGATTTAGTGCTAAGACTAAATTACAGCAGCAGATGGGACTCTCTGATATTAGAGCACTGTTATTTAGCGCGCTATTATTTAAGCAGAGAAATAGATGGGCAGTACTTTGCACACAATGCTAATTTCTATCGTTTTTATCTACCAAAAAGGATGATTCATGAAGCACTGAGTTAAAGCCAGAGAATTGCTACCATATTTTATATGGATAGAGGCAACAACTAATACCGAACTACAATCAGATGACAAATAAACTGTATTTCATGTGAACGTACATATGAAAAATACCCGGTATAAGCTCGGAATAGCTACATTACTTCAGCCACTCTGCATTTTAATAGGAATTCCACTGCAAATTTCTATGTTAATTGACCAATTAAGCCCTTGCCTGCAAGACTGAAAATTACACTGGAGTCATTTAGCTCCACATTAGCATATCTGAAAGCAAAATGTAGTTCCGAACATGGAAATTAGTGTTAATGAAATGCATGAATTCCTGCTGCACGGCCTGCTTTCCAGTAAGCCATGTCCAGCGGATGCTTCAGGATGTGCAGGAATTATAGGCACGAAGGAAATCTCTATGCAAAGCCTAAAGCTTAGTTATATTCTTGAACGTTTTTATTTAAGTACTTTTCTGTACACCAGGCAGCCTGAATCAGGGTGCCCGATCCCATGCCTTTGGCTTCGGTTTTCGTGACCGGGCTGCGAGTTGCCCTCGGGTGAGGACACACGACCACGATAGTGCGGTGTGAACCCGGTGCCGATACCCCCGTGCACACCCCTCTCCTAGATGGCAAAGGACGGGCGTTCACGCCTCGGGAGCGAAGGCGCGCGGTCCCTCCCGTACCCCTTTCACCCCCGGGTAAGAGGAGCACGGCAGAGCAGCAGCACCGACCGCAGCCTCCCCTACGGCGACTGGCTTATGCGTCTGTACTGCAATAATTAGGATGGGGGCGGGTTGTGGGGTTATTGCCAGAACACGGCGCTTTCTGCCCTTACCCTTGTCCTTCACCAGGGCTTCCAGCTCCTCCTTCAGGCTTTCGTGCCAGCGAGGGATGTCGACGTGCAGCGAGTAATCGCAGCAGGCCTGGCTGTCGGCGCTCTCGCGCCACTGCTCGTAGGCAGCCAGGAGGCTCGTCCCAGCGTCCGGGCAGACGTGGTCAACTGAGGAGACACTGCACAGCGTTAGCACGCGTGCCGGGGAAAGGGCTAGAGAAATACCTGCGGGGTGCAGCCGCCACTGGTAGCCTTGTGCAAGACTCTACTGCTGTGAAACGGCGACGTTTTAATACTAATTCATTTTTATAGCATTGATTAAAGATGAAGGATACTGAATGTCCCAGACAAAGTGAAACAAATGGAACAAATGAACCCCAAATTAAGGCTATTGCTGTGCCTTTTTCACACAGCCTACCTAGCACAGCATCTGAGAGAGGCTGGTGACCAAAGCACGGCCCTGCACACACTTGCACAGCTCCCTTGGGCATTTTCCATGTGCAGCCACCCACAGCCCATCAGTTTCTGCACTTCCCTTGTCTCTGCTCCTATTCCCTGCAGTTTGGCTCTGAGGTCGGCACAGAGCTACGCCAGGACTTGTTGAGCCTGGTCCTTCGCTCACATACGGCAGCGGGCCTTGGGACCAGCACGAGAACAAAACAGACATCAAAATTATTTATCATTAACACAAAAAGTGGAACCCACGCTCACAGAGCTGAAAAACTCTTACAAAACCACACTTACAAAGCTATTAAAAACATATTAAAAGGTCTTTAAAGTTTCCCTCTATTTTATTCTCTTATGAGGTGAAGCAGGAGCAACCATATATTTTTAATATAAGTGTGTAGCAACAGAAGGAGGTTCCGAGAGGCACATAATGCATTTTAATTAGCTGTGTAATGCATTGATTTCTACAGCAAAAATTAACATTTCTCCGCTATGAGGGCAAATAACCTCTGCAATGATAAAAGGCCCAACACCTTCTGCTAAACAACGTTCTACTTAGAAGTCGGTTCGAGTGCTGCTCCATCTTACTGATCATTGTTGTTCCTCCCGCCAGGGCTGCTTTCGTGCCTTGGGCGAAGTCATCAGCTGAGGTCATCCCCATGACCGGCGTCCGCAGCCTGGTGTGGACGTCTATCCCCCCCGGCATCACCATCTGGCTGTAGGCGTCAATTGTCTTTACACCGCCAGGAACAACCAGGTTTTCTCCAATTTGTCTGAAAAAGATATTAAGCTCTGTTAAATGGCAACAACTTCTAAGTGAAGACGCAAAACCGACTTCCAGTACTGCCCGCGGCACACACGCCGGCACTGCCCAGGCCTCCTCGCCCCGCGGCGCCGGCTTCTCCCCGGGAGGCGAAGCTGCACGAGGGCGTGCGGTGTGCTCGGCCGGGGCGGCAGCGGCGCCGGGGTCTGCCGGGGAACGCGGCGGGTCGCAGCCTGCCGGCCCCGCGGCACCCACCCCACCCCACCCCACCCCACCCCACCCCACCCCACCCCTCCGGCTCCGGCTCCGGCTCCGGCTCCGGCTCTGGCTCCAGCTCCGGCTGGGCAGCGCCCGGACGCGTCGGTGCCGGAGGGACCCGCTCAGCACAGAGGAGCCGCTGAGGCCCCAGTGCCAGACTCTGCACCCTACTGCTGACCTGCTCCTCTGCGGAGCTCATCCTGGCTCCTCGCTCGTCTGCCGCACAACATACGACACAGCCCCAGCTGTCAGCGCTTTATTCGCCTTTCCGGCCACAGAAGGACACTAATGTGGTTCTGTCTTGACGATATTCTAAAAATCTGTCCTTGTTTTTCAAAAAGGGAATGTATTTCCAAGAGAAAAATGATGGAAAGGGACCTTGTTCAAATTCCATGGCACTGTAGCATGCTTGGAAATTACTTTATAAAATATAAATTTTTAACTTACTTTATTAAGCCGTCTTCCACATAAATGTCTGCATAAAATGACTGATCATCGTTGACAATTTTTCCTCCTTTGATTAGAAGCCGGTCACTCTAATGGAAAAAACACCAACACTTTTTTAAGATTACTTTATTTAGACGCTGCTTTACTAATGCTGAGCTTTCATTACGCCCAGGACTTAATGTTTGCCCATAGTCTGAATATCCAAACTATGGTGCACCAAAGCCCATCTGTATTTTGCAAAGGAAAGCACACAAAATTGCCATTTCAGAGGCAGGCACGCTCTCCTACGGAGCGCGGCACCAGCCTGGGGGTGTACAGGCAGCACAGCCGAGCCTGACAGCTCCGGGTACCAGAACGTCCCCCCGCTGCAGAGGCCTGAGCCGCACATCTCTGAGTGGGGCTGGCCAACGGGAGCGCGCTGCAGCCTTCGCTGCACACCCCCACGAGCACCCCACCACCCCGGGGCCCACCAAGACCCCCTTCGGAGCAGGTTCAGAGACGGACCGAAGTTCTCAGCGGTTCTGCACGGTTTGCAAGGTAACAACCTGCAGCTCAGCCTCCTCCGCCAGCTCCGGTTACAGAGACTCACAAGTGCATCTTATTAACCTGGTAATTTGTTGATGTTTTCACACTCTCGCGAGGCAGATAATGCCTCAAGGACTTTCCTCACTTCAAAGCAAGCAGCCGCACGGTTGTCAGATTTACAGAATCTTTAATCAGAAAGATTAGAAAGCAGCTGCATTTATGTAAATGTGCAACCGCAGCCTAATTTAAGAGGATTCCTTTCCCACTCCCTGGTGTTGCTAGAAAAACTACCACCAAGGCTAAAATGGGCACCACAAAGAGCACGGCCTCAGCACAAACACAATGGAGGGATGCAAGAGCGCGTGGCAATACGGCCCAGGAGATAACTCACGACACAGCAACGTGTGCTGATGGGAAACAGCCTGGAAAACATTTTGGGGTCTTGTTCTGATGAACACCGCTGGCATATTTTTAAAAACTTATTAAATAATTGCACTGTGTTTTTTAAAATATCACGGCTTTTATTGCATCTTTATTGTTTTCCCTCATCCTGTAAAATCAATCAAAAGAAGCCTCAGTGTTGGCTGCCCCACGGGAGAGCCCTACTGCCCCTCCCCATGCGGGGCCCCTCCTCACCCCGACCCCATCCTCACCCTCATGCCCACCCCGACCCCATCCCCGCCCAGCTGAGCCACACCAGCTCCAGCCCCGCACGCCCCGAGCTGCTCCCGCAGCGGGTAGCGCAGCTCGGCCGGCTCCGCCGCGCCAGGCAGCCCCCGGCGTGTTTTCAGGGGAGCTCAGCCGTGAGCCGGCAAAACGAGGGGGAAAAAAAAACCAGCATCGCTATCTGGAGAGCTTTCCTTACTCGTGCCGAGAGCCCAGGCACCAGGAGCAGGGAACCCCCCCGCACCAGCCGGCGGCGGGGAGCGCTCGCTGCTCCGGAGCGGCACCGCAACCCCGGGGAGCGGGAGCGGGCGCCAGCAAAGCCCGGCTCGGGCCGCGTCCCCTGCACCGGCCTGGGCTGGGGGCCGGGAACAAGGCAGGCAGGTGTCCCCCCCCCCCGCCCCCGCCAAGCCCACCCCATGAAAAAGCGCTCCCGAAGCCCCACGGCCCGAAGGAAAGTTGGGGAGGCGGCGGGGCGGCCCCGCAGCCGCGGTGAGGGTCGCGCCCGCCTTTGTCCCCCGCGGGCGGCCCCGCAGCCGGGCGGGCTTTGCGGGACAAAGCGCCGGGGCCGGCGGGCTCGGGCCGGGCCGCCGCCAACAAAGGGAGCGGCGGGGCTGGGGCGGGGGAGGGGGGGGATGCGCGGCCCGCACCCCCTCCTCGGGGCGGCGGCTGCTCCGGGACCGCGGGACGGCCGGGCCCCCGGCCCCCGCCCGGGGTGAAGCCCAGCGGCGCTTCCCGCGCGTGCGGCCCCACGGGCGGCGGGACCGGCCCGCTCCATCCCCGCCGGCTGCGAGGGACCCGCCAGCCCCGGGGGTCCCGCCGCCCGCCGCCCCCGCGGGGGACCTCCTCACCGTGATGCGGGGGACGCTCTTCTTGCCCTGGTTCGACATCTTCCCGCCGCGCTCCGCCCGCGTGTGCGTGTGTCCGTGTGCGGGCCCGTGTGCCGGTGCCTGCACGCCCCCGCGTGCGTGCGCGCCCCCCGCCGCTGCCGCCGGCCCGGGGCCGCGCTCCCGGCGCCGCAGACAAAGCGGCTCCGTCTCCCGGCGGGGGAAGGAGCGGGGCCGCCCGCGCCCGGCCCGCAGCCCCGACTCCCCCGGGCCCGAAGGAGGAGGGGTCGCTCGCCGCACTTCGGGTCGTCCCCTGCAAGCAGCGGCTCCGCCCGCCTCTTCCCGGCCCCGGCGCCCTTGCCGGGCCGGCGGGGCTCGGACGGGACGGACGGGACGGGGCCCCCGCTCGCCGGCGGGAGGGGAGGGGGCGAGGCGGGCGCAGCCCCTGCCCCGGCGCAGCCGCGCTTACCTGCGGGCAGCCGTCGGGCAGCGCCGCCGGGGCGCCGGGGCCGGGCCCGGGGTCGCGGCCGTGCCCGCCGGGGGGGGTCCCGGGACCGGGGGCGCCGAGCGAGGCGAAATCCAGCGTCTTGTTTTCGAAGGCGTCCACGACGCTGCAGAACATCCCGCCGCGCTTCTGCCGCGGCCGCGGGCTGCCCGCGCCCAGCCCCGCAAAGCAGGCGGGCAGCGCCTCCTCCCGCCGCCCCGCCATGGGCCCCCCCCGCCGCCCCCCGTGGCGGCTCCCGCGGCCGCCGCGCCTCGCCCCGCCGTCGGGAGCCGGGC
The DNA here is from genome assembly GCF_949628215.1 of Phalacrocorax aristotelis. Lineage (NCBI taxonomy): Eukaryota > Metazoa > Chordata > Aves > Suliformes > Phalacrocoracidae > Phalacrocorax > Phalacrocorax aristotelis. The sequence continues at coordinate 22,987,594 of NC_134287.1, read as the reverse complement.
GCGTTAAGAGCAGCCCAGGGAGCGGCCGCCCCCCGCCCGCCCCGCCCGTGACCACCCACGCGTGGCACGGCGGGGCACCGGGCGGGCAGAGCCGGGCACCGGGCAGAGCTCAGCAGGGCACCGGGCCGGCCGCTCCCCCCCCGCGCCCCCCCCGGCCCCGGCCGCCCGCTCACCTCGGGGGGTGCCGGGGGGCTTCACCCCAGCGGCCGTCGAGCGAGGGGAACATGAGGAAAGTCGAACCAGGCTCAGCAGGAGGCCTGCCGCATCGCTGAGGCTCGTCTGGCATCCTTTTAATTCACGACTTCATCGTAGAACTTAAAAAGGGGTTCAAAATTATTGTGTTATAAAAGAAAAATCAGCAAAGTTACTATAACTAATCAAAGGCTTCCGTAGTGCAACCTGGGAGAAGAACCAAGCTGGTTTATCTAGTTCGAAGGTTTAAAACAGATCTTTTTATTAAAAGTTTCCAATACTTTATGTATTTTACAAATGAATAGAAAGTCTCTTGATATATATCATATGAATCACAATACAAAAATATGTGTAAAATTCTGTAATTGACCAATCCAGCCCTATTTTAGGCCTGTCAATCACTGTTTCAGCACTGAACCAAACGTTATGCATTTAGGATACGGTTATTAGGAGATTATATCAGAACACAAGTCACGGCACACCGGCCATTGGGAAAAAAAAAACAAAACCAAACATTTTCTCTGGTTTACCTTTTGCATAAGTTTACAATAGTTCCTTTTTATAAAATGTACAATAGGTAAGTACAGGGTTAATACACATATTCACAATACGATTTCCTGAGTCTGAACTAAACCCATGCCTGTGCTAACGCACGCTGCCCGCCGCGGGTGGAGGCGTCCGGGATGCGAAGGGCTTTGGCATCGGTCCCCCCCGAGGGACTGGCGGTGCACTCTCTCGTCACGGTCAGGAGCTTTGTTCACACGCTGTGTAAGGCACTCGAGGGTACGCTGAAGGCTACAGATATTACTAGGGCAGAATACTTTAAATAATAGCCACAGTCCTCCGACAACTTGAACAAGAAGTACAGGCCTGAAACGCACAACGCTCGGCTGTTGGCAGAGGGAGCTGCAATGCCAGCAGGTGCCAGTTCAGACGCGCCGCGGCGCGGAGGCGGCAGCCGGCCCGTGCCCGCCCGGGCAGGGACCCTCTCGCACCCCTGCGCTGCTCCGAGGGAGCGCGTCTGCAGCCGCTGCGCTGGCCCTCGTGGCGAAGGGCAGCGGCCGAGCTCTATCAGCCACGCACCCCGTCATGCGCTTGGTTTATCCGCCCCCCATCGTGTCGCTATTTGAAGAAAATCTGGGGAATTTCTAAAAGATATTTTTTTCTATTTCTAAAAAATTCAGGTGAGGAACGGGAGGCGCTGGCAGCCCCTGCCTTGCGCTGCTTCCCCGAGGAGCGGGCGCTCACCAGCCTGGGAATGGCTGGGGTCCCTCCCCGGGTGGAAACCCCACCTTCCTCTGCTGTTTCACGCCTGCGCCAAGGGACGGAGGGGCTGCAGGACAGAGCCCCAGATTAGGGTGGTGCCCCCCCACGCCGCAGTCCTGTGGCTTTGAGACCGTGCTTTTAAAAGACGCGCAAGACCCAGAGGTGAGGAGACGGCAAACGGGATCTGACACAGCTCATCCGTGGGCGAAGGGTGGCACCGTCTCCAGAATGGCTCCGTGCCACGGTCAGGGACTCGTACAAACCGACGTACAAAATCCCAGCTGGATCAAACTCAAAGTTACTGAAAATTGAGCAAAAACCCTTATGCTGAAATCAAGGAGCACATTTACATAAATTTCCCATTTGTGCATTTGTAAGAAAGAAACAGTTTTGAAAACATTCTTTGAGCCATTTTTTTTCTTTCCTATGTACACATCTTTTTACATATAAATATTGACATATACATAAGCATAATCCCTTATTTACACGTGTACCTGTCCTGTACAGTTAGCTTTGTAATTAAAAAAACCCGCCATGATTAAGAAAGCCTAATTAATGGGAAAACGGAACCGAAATTCTAGACGCATGCACACACCGTGCAAAAGCATGGCCTGAGTGACTGAACAGCGGTGAAACGTATCCACGCCGCTTCCAAACGCGCTGGCCATCCCCGTGCCCAGGCCCCGGCAGCGCCTGGGACCCCCACGTTCGCCCCCAGCGGCTCCCGCATTCCCGTGCCCCGGGGCTGCGTCCTCGGGCCTTTCCCTTCAGGCGCTGGGAGAGATGCCAGCACAGGGCGTCCTGCAGGCGTCCGGCGAGAGTTCGGCAGTGCCTTGGACTGCAGGCGGTTGCCTCAACTATTGTTTGCAGTTCTTCCAAGTAAATAATACACTTTAAGACCTTAAATATTTAAGTAGAACTCAGAACGGACACGTTTTAAGCACGAAATGCAGAAGTGAAAATGTAGCTCATCAATGTAATCCCGATATTGGTATTTGCATCTGGTAGAATTGCAGTTTGTTAAATTACTTTTGTAATATAATCATATGCTGATACCAAAATCCGTAACCTTTGGCTTACAAGGTCATACTACTTCACTACAAATACACCACTTTTCCGAACAATTCATTTTCTTACGTTTTGGTGGTTTAGCTCCCTTTGCTGTTTACACTGCCTGGTTTAAAACAGACCATTGATGTACAAGTATCTGGAGAATTTTTAGAATTTCAGTATCGAGGGATTTTCTTCGTAGCTTTATAAACTCGACACAAGTTTTGGGAGCGGTGCAGGTACCTACAGAATAAAATAAATGCAAGGATTAACTACAGCTGGGAGTTTTAGTCCCGAGCACTACAACATTTCCCTTTCATGGGGTTGGCTGGACTGCGTTAAGTAGCTCTCAGCTGAGCCTACAGTTGGAGCAGGCTTATCCAACCGCTGGTTGTTCTCTGAAAAAATAAATCTATTAAACGTTAAATGTGCTATTTTCTACAGGCTGTGCCATATGTTATGTTACTCAATTCTCTTAAGCAATACTCCCCTACCAGGTTTCAGGTAACACTCAGAACATACTGATGACAATAGTAAATAATGAATTTAAAATTTGCCCCGTTTGTCTTCACGCAGCTTCTGGGGCCGCCTTGCCTGACGCCACCCGCCGCAGCGCCCACATCCCCCCTTCGGCGCATCCGCTGGTGCACGTGAATCCCGGGGCCGCGGGGAGCGCTGCGGATCGGGACCCCGCGAGAGAGCGAGCGCGTGAGCAGCGACCTGCAACATGCTGCGGCGCTGCCACTTCTGCGTTACAGTCGGTAACGAGCACCCAGGTGATTCGTCTGATAGTTGTCATTTACAAGGAGGGGTACGGATTCTCCTGCTCTCAGAAAGGAAAGGTGAGAGAGGCTGAGACAATCCAGCTAAACCTCGGAGCTGACAAGGAGCTGGCAGAGGCTGCCCAACGCGGTGGCAGAACGCGCCCTCCGAGCGGGAGCGATTCCCTCCCTCCCCTGCCAAACCCGGGGTTCAGTGGCCATCCTGCACGGATACACACCTCCCTGTGTCGCCAGGATGTGTCGCCAGGATAGCAACAGATGCTCAATCCTACCGCCAGGCACCGGGGCCGTCAGAGAGACATGCAGCAGCGTAAGCTACTGCAGAGACAGTTGATTCCTACTGATAGTTTTACATAGGGATAATGGACAGAGAAAGGAGTCGTGTCATGGAGAGCGCGAGTTAATAACCTGCAGAGCCGCGTTTGGCCTCCTCAGGTGAGGAGGGATGGCACGAAAGGAGGTCACGCCCTTAGGTGGGAAGGGTGGCTGCCTCCGCGCTGCCCCATCCCTTCGTCTGCTCCGCTCTTGGACCGCTCTTCCTCGGTGTCTATCTACACTTAGCTACGAGACCAACAGCAGACAGAGGGGCAATTTCTAGGGCAAACACATGGAAAGCGGGATAGTTCAGCCAACGACTAGAAAGGAAGAGAAACCCCCGTTCCCCGCCCTGTCTCCCCCGCACCCCCCACCAGTAGGATCACCGGATCCCCCTCCCCGGCACTAGCTCGGCCCAGCCACCCAGCCCGCAGCTCCCTGGCAGCCTTGCGACAGGGCTGCGCTGCTCCTGTGTGGAAAATAAAAACCCAAGAATTTCAATAAGCAGCTCCTAAAAGGGCACAGAACCTAGAGAAAGCAAGAGTAAATAACGTCGAATTTTAAAGCTGCCACTTTGATTTAGGCATGGCTGTGTCACTCTAAACAGCAGCCAGGTCGGCAGCGCCGGGCAGGGTAAGGACGTCACGACGAGTTTACGTGAAGGCAGACCACGGTGCTGTGCCCTCGCTCACGATCACGTCCGCTGCCATTTCAGATGTCACTTAAATGCTGTCTGGGGCCCTGTCTGGAGGGCTGATGCTTGCTTACTTCAAAAGGAACTCAGTTATCATTTTCACACCATGCAATCTTCTGCCAAAGAAGGGAGCTTTTTTTTTTTTCTCCAGAAAGCTGTAAAAATGGGACAAAAGAAGCATTTCAAAAATGGTAATGGATGGAGCTCTCACATTTGTGCACCTGAGCGTTCACTGCTTGTGAAAAACTGCAGCTTCCCTGAAATGGAGCCATTCAGAAATGCAATTCATCAAAGATTATGGATAAAATTTCATATGGAAAAGGAATTATTGCCTTAATTTGCCTGTTATTACTAGGCACAGCCTCTTACCAAGGCTGCAGTGGAAGGAGGTCTATATACACACAAATATACGTTTCTTTATCTATAAATGGCACTAAGGGGATTTGCTGTGGTTTGTTTGAAGACACCACCCTGAGCTGTAAATCCCATTTCGCAGGATCTTGCCCGTCGTACGCCAGGCTCGGAAGCGAGGAGGCCGCCGGTTGTGGACGAGGCCGTCCCCAGGGAGGCTCGGCAGATGGGCCGCCCGCCCTGGCAGCCCCGCTGCCCCGCGTTAGCAGCCCCAGCGGCCGTACGGCTGAGAGGGGCAGACAGCGTTAGCGCTGGGCCTGCGCCTCTCACAGTTGCTGGGGGAAATACGAGAGGTGCTCAGGGAAAAACAGAACGGCAACTAAAACGCACAGGCAGTAACTCAGCTCCCTAAGTTAATGCTTTACCTATCTTACACTGCTTCCGTTAACCAGAGTTAATGATCAGTTGAAACAGGGGTGCAAGTTGAAATTGGCTGAAAATGTGACATAATACTTGCTTGAGCACGCTAGCAATGTGCGGTGAATGTCGCTGGGAGGTCGTGCTTCGTGGTGTGCCCCGTCACAGCAGTAACCTCGGTGGCTGTCTTGCCGAAAAGGTCAGAGACACGGTGAATTTGGGGGCTAAGCCAGTCATTTCTAGCCTGGAGGCGTTCTGCTTAGGGCTGAGTTGCCAGGAGTTAGAAGGACGAACCTCAGTCGGTGGCTTCAGTCCCGAGCACCGTCGGCTGACGGCCTTTTGTGAGCCCGGGCTCGTAGCAGTGCTTGCCCCAGCCCGGTGCCACGCGGCGGCATTGCGGCCGCTCCTCCCGGCACCCTGGGCACTGCACCGGGCCAGGGATGCCGGGGGCGTTTCTAAAGCAGGTCACCCCTCTCCCCCCACGGAGAGCCCGAGGGCCTTTATCATCCGCAAACCTTGAACGCGACTGGAACCCAGCTGCCCTCTGCGAGAGGTGGGTGGGCCAAAGAATGAGGCTCCCGGGACCCTTATCACAGGCTGTGAGAGCCCTCGCACAAACCCTGCGGGCGCGGGGCTGGATCCCACCCTCCCCTGGGGACCCGCAGGCTTTGTCACTCGGACCTGTGAATGCAAAGTCTCTCCTGTCTTCCCACTTACCGTCCATGCTGGGAATAAAAAGGTGGAATTTCATTTACATATTAAGAAAAATGGGCCAGGCATGGCTTCCTCCTTATTATCCCCTTCCTCTCCCTCTAGATCCTCATACATGAGTAAATTTACAGCATATTCAACCCCTCCTCTTGTAAATGCAGATAACCCATTGGTATCTACTGCACGGGAGGGAGGAGGTCATAGAAAACAGGAAGAAATAATGAGCAGAATGAAATATGGAGGGGGTTTATTTAATCATTTCAAATGGAAAAAAAAAAAAAAAAGTAGCCATTTAGTTCAAACAGGTTCCACAGAATGGTGAAGGTTTTATGTCAGGGAAGGCGACGGGGCAGGTCCCTGGTGAGGAAGAGGGGACAACCTCTCTTTTTTCTTTTCCTTTTCCTTTTTTTTCCTTTTCTTTTTTTTTTTTTTTTTTTTTGTGAGAAAGAGGAAACTCTGCTAGTTGCAATGAAGTTTTTGTGATTTACAGTATCTAAAGATCAGGCTAATAATATTTATGGATCCTTCAGTACTTACACAAATTACAGCTGCAACAACAGCTTGGAACTAGCGTACCTTATTTTTTAAGATGTAATTTTTTGCTAATACCTGACTGTGTGAGCCAGATGAGTGGCTGAAGACCACTCATGCAATTTCCCTAGTTTAATTCTCTACTGAGCAAAGAAAAGAAGTCTGCAGAAATTCAGAGGCTTCTATTGGAGCATCATCCTGCCTGGAGCTTAAAAAAAAAACACAAAAGGGCTGTGGCAAAGCTAGTTTGACTGAAAATTTTGTCGCGCCTTTTGCCCACGCTGTTCAGCTGCGAGCGCAGCAGCTCCCGTGAGAAAGCAGCGCTCGCAGCCAACTTCCACGGTCTCCCTTTACGTGAAGGCTTGCTCTGATGCTGCCCGTTCCCGCGGCGTGAGTGCGAGCCCGATCCCCACCCGCCGCCGCCCTCCGCGCTCGCGCCGGCTGCCCGCGGCCCTGCCCTGCCTTCCCCGGCCGCTCGCGCGCCCGCCGGCTGCCCGGCCAGCAGCAAACACCAGGCAGCAGGGCTGACTGCATTTAAGGCCACGTCCAAGTGGCTTTTGTGGCGTGAGTGTTGGTTACCAGCTCTGCGAGCCTCACTCATCAGCAGTCTTCTACTGTCCACTTAATTTGTTCCCAAATTCTTAATTTTTACTTTGATTTTGGCATTTAAGAATTAAGAGCACTTGTTTGCACGACATCCCAGTGAATATATCTATGGTGCATTTTGTTCCTGACCATACCGATTCGGAAAATTCTGGGGTTTTCCCCCCTAAAATAGTAAAATATACCAACTGAAGGAAAATTACCCGACATCATCCATTTACGTTGATAAACCTTGTGAACATATGCTATGCAAAAGAACTATTCATGAGCATGAAAGCATTTCACTTCATAAATATTTATAGGACTGGAATCTGAAACGCTGCTCCTGGGGCCCCGGGTCCCCCTTTATTGAACGAGACAGTCACCCCCCGCCTGGACGCGGCCCTGTGCCCCTGCTCTGGGGGTGCCTGCTCACGCAGGGGGTGGGAGGGGATGAGCTCCAGAGGGCCCTTCCAGCCCCCACCAGTCTGGGATTCAGTGAACCTTTTCAGCATCTTCACGGGGCTGGGGCGAGCCTGGAGCCGGCGCTGCCGTCAGGGCGGGTTGGGGATTTCAGGCATCGCCTCCCTTAATGCGAGCTGCCCGCGCCAAGCCCTGACCTAGATCAGAGACGCCGCCCTCCGCCTCCCATCGCTGGGGCTCTGCTGAGATTGTGGCTAACACGGGCAACAACTAGGACGTCTGATTTTTAACCGTTTCTGTTCGTTTTTCGTCATGATTTTATGCTGCGAAGAGACCCACATGTAGGGCAAAGCTGGGCTCCTGGCACCAGCATCGCACTCATGAAGCGCAGAATGCCGGGGCTCTTGCAGCACAATTAGGCTTACCCATCTTTCTTTAATGGAGATAGGAGAAAATCTGACACAGATACGTGATAAACTGCTTCTGCTACGGGATAAAATAGTGTTGATCCTTTGATGCTTAAAAGCAGGGTTTTTAAAAGCTGTTTTCTCCCATTACAAATTATTTATTTGTGATAAAATCTTCTGGAAATAAACAGAATACTATTCATTTTACACACACATATGCGTATATAATATATATGTGCACAGAAGTTGTCTATCGCATTTTCTTTTCAAGTTGGATTTTGAAGCAGCGTGTAACGGAGAACGAGAAGATCTGTATTTAAAACTATTTGATGGCTCCTATACCATCCTAAAAGCAGCACGTGACGGCACAGCCCGGGTTCTTGCACTCCCACCAGAACAGGTTAAATTTTTCTGTGTCATCACGCATTGTTTTTAGAATAATGGCTGGTTCTGCACTGAAACCTGGCTTACATTAATTGCTGGTATCATCCCCTAATTATTTGGGGTATTTAATTTGGGTAAATGGTGCTTATGAGTGAATTTGTAATGCATTTACATACACTTTTCACGTAATTGGTAAATGATATTAGAATGCTCTTTAAAAAGACAAATCTATTAGAAGACAATCATTAAAGGTTTAGAAAATATAGTACAATAGCTTTAAAGTATATTTACGTATTCCCTCAGAGACATGGTGTGAATTTGGGGTGTCCTGTGCAGGGACAGGAGTTGAAGTCGACGATCCCGGCGGGTCCCTCCCGGCTCAGGACTTGCTATGATACTTGTTGTGTTATATATCAAATATGAGATAATATCACTATTTGTTACATACCCAGAAAACATAAATAGCATTAATTTGTTTTCCAACTAAAGAAAAGAATTTAAAATATTTGTCTTCTACATTTGCAATAATGTGGATTTTAAAACTTTATTAGCATTTAACCCTTATAGAAATCTCTATTTGTCATGGAGAAGCAGTAACTTTATGGCTGGAATCCCTTGGGTAGCACAGGCACCCATCTGCTGCCGCAGCTGGAAGGGCTGAAGAAGCCCACGAGAAATAAAGCCGTTAGCTGGGAGCATCATCGCGGGCAGCCGGGGATCAGGAATTTTGTATTTGGGGCACTCCCGTGAAAACTGCAGACAGAGAAGCCATTCAGCTCCACTCAGCCTAGCCAAATAGTAACGGATTTTTTGTATTTTCAAAAGTAATCTGCAGAAAACGGAGCCTTTTGACGGCAGCGGCGGCAGCGCCGAGCTGGGGGTGCCCGCCTCGGCAGCTGGGGCGGGCAGGTTGGCACCCGCCTCTGCCCGGGCCTGGGGCTGAGCTCAGCATCGTCCCTGCCCAGACCTGCTCTCAAGCAGGTATGGCACAGGCCCCTTCCGCCACGTTAGGGGGACACGTGCCCCGCTGCTAAATTCATGGCCAAGGCGTTCGTACTCCTTGAAAATCATAATTACACAACACAGCAGGGAATAAAAACATCCCCCTGGTTCACCTATTCTGTACTACATCGGCTCTGAAGGGCAATGGAAACAAGCCATTGAAGCAGCTCTGAAAGACAGAAAAATAATAAAAGCATGTCCATCTGTCAAGAACCTGGTTGCTCACAAGCATTATTTCTTATTCTAGATCACCAGGTCACAGATAGGAGATCAGCTGCAGCATTAATACACGCCATTGCGGAAGGGGGGGTTTCAAAGTGGTGGGGAACCTAGCCAAGGCGTAAATGCGGAGCTAATGCAGCAGACGCAGGCTGGCACCCCGGCTGGAACCCGGGCTGCTCCTGGGGGAAAGGCAGCCCAAGGGCGAGCGTTCAGGGCAAGATGTCAGCCCCGATCCCAGCCCTGACGAGGACCCCTGGGTCCTCCGGGTTGAAGGCAGCTGCTTAATCTTACTGAAGCATAGCTCTCTTCCCTAGATGACCTTTTCACGGCAGTTTTTAGGAAACACAGCTACAATTAACACTCTCAGAAACCTGTTAGGTTATAAATTTACAGCCTTTAGGATTCCACAGTCGCTCTCTCGGTGCAATTAGCGTAGGTTGAAAAGGTTGCTTTGATTTGGTGATGTGTGAATATTTTACACTCCTCTTACCTTCGTGACCGTCACAGCACTGCTAACACATGCTGGTATCTCCTTGACAGCCGTTCTGACACTCATTTCATCAATTTGCTGTCTCCCTGGGGCACGTTCTTGTTTATAACAAGAAGGAAACTGGCCATTGGGGCAATCTGTCTTTAGAAAAGCCATTGACAGAACAAAATTCCCTGCGTCTGCCTCTACAGATCTGCGTAAGGCTGTTACAGGTCTTCCTTTTCTGGACATGTTCTCCCTTCCTGGGGGAGGTTTATGTGGTGTTTCTAACGACCCAGAAGCGCAGACACGGCCACTCCGCGTATCAGCCCCACTGCGTACGTGTGCTGAAGGCCATCTGCACGCGTGCAGCGAAGTGGTGGGCTGGGGGCGTGCGGGGCCGGAGGCAGGCGGGTGGGCGGGCTGGGGCTGGCCGCGCAAGCTGGACGCGGCACACGTATGGGGGAAGCCCCCCCATTTGTGCCACTGTGGAGCAGAGGAGAGGTGCAAGGAGACATCCTGCTCTCTTTGATTTTAGTGGAGCACAGTAACACCCAAACCCTGTAAGCAGCAGAGTGTCATGGAGGAAACAGCACCATCCCACGTACACGCAGCCACGCTTACATTAACCCCTCTGGCACAGTCTGGAGCCGTCCCGCGTCCGATCCACCCCCGGCCAGGCTGTCCTCTCTCTGCCGCCATCCGGCACCCCCGAACCCCAGGTGTGCATGCAGCGGGATCAGCCGGGCAGGCAGACACACAACATTTCTGTGTCTTTAGAAAACTGGAAAACTAGAAGCTTAAGGCTCGATAACAGAGCATCCTAATAGCTAATAATGCTAAACAGTAAGTCAAATATTCATTACTCTCACCTAATTATCTAACCAAAAATCCTCAGAATTGTAACTCTTCCCAATACATCTCAAACCAAAATCTTCATGAAACATTTTTATGCTTCTATATATGCATATAATAATAGCCTTGGAAGGGATACATGAAGTCCATGATACTATCAAACAGTTTTACCACTTTTTCAGGCCTATTATGTGAAATCTTTGTGAATAAAGAGCATGAATTCACAAAAAGTTGTGCCTAACAGTACTGTGAACTAGTTGTAAAAAATTAAGTTTAATCCAGCTAATTTGCATTTGTGCTTAAAATTTGATTCTCCAGATAATATTTAAGTGTTTTGTTGTGCATCCTGGCCCTTTATCAGAAGCGAAAGGATGAGGATCCTGACAGGACCCAGGAGAAGGTTCCTGCTAATTTATGCTAGAGTAGGGCATGATGCCCTTTAAAAAGGGTAGAAAGGAGGCACCGGGGAACAACCGACCTGCCAGCCTCGCCTCTGTGCCTGGGAAGATCATGGAACAGATCCTCCTAGAAGCCGTGCTAAGGCACAGGGAGGACAGGGAGGTGATTCAAGCCAGCCAGCATGGCTTCACCAAGGGCAAGTCCTGCCTGACCAACCGAGTGGCCTTCTGTGATGGAGTGACTGCATCAATGGGTAAGGGGAGAGCTATGGCTGTCATGTAGCTGGACTTCTGTAAGGCCTTTGACACTGCCCCCACAGCATCCTTCTCTCTAAATTGGAGAGATATGGATTTGATGGGTAGACTGTTCGGTGGATGAGGAATTGGTTGGATGGTCGCATCCCAGGGGTAGTGGTCAATGGCTCAATGTCCAGATGGAGATGAGGGACAAGTGGCATCCCTCAGGGGTCCGTTCTGGGACCAGAGCTCTTTTATATCTTCATCAATGACATAGGCAGTGGGATCGAGTGCCCCCTCAGCAGGTTTGCCGATGACACCAGGCCGAGCGGTGCAGCTGACATGCCTGAGGGGTGGGATGTCATCCAGAGGGACCTGGACAAGCTTGAGGATCTTGAACCTCATGAGGTTCAAGAAGGCCAAGTGCAAGGTCCTGCGCCTGGGTCGGGGCCACCCCCGGTATCCACACACGCTGGGGGATGGAGGGATGGGGAGCAGCCCTGCGGAGAAGGGCTTGGGGGTGCTGGGGGATGAAAAGCTGGACATGAGCCAACAATGTGCACTCACAGCCCAGAAGACAACCGTGCCCTGGGCGGCATCCCCAGCAGCGCGGGCAGCAGGGCGAGGGAGGGGGTCCTGCCCCTCTGCCCCGCTCTGTGAGACCCCCCTGCAGCGCCGCCTCCAGCTCGGGGCTCCTCAGCACGGGACAGACACGGGGCTGTTGGAGCGGGGCCAGAGGAGGACCATGAAGATGATCCGAGGGCTGGAGCCCCTCTGCTGCGAAGAAAGGCTGAGAGAGTTGGGGTTGTTCAGCCTGAAGAAGAGAAGGCTGCGGGGAGACCTTATTGCGGCCTGTCAGTACCTGAAGGGGGCTATGAGAAAGCTGAAAGCTGGAGAGGGACTTTTTTGCAAGGGCATGTAGTGATAGGACAAGGGGTGATGGCTTTAAACTGAAAGAGGGCAGGTTTAGGTTAGATATAAGGAAAAAATGCTTTACAAGGAGGGTGGTGGAACCCTGGCTAAGGTTGCCCCGAGAGGTGGTCAGTGCCCCATCCCTGGGAACATTCAAGGCCAGGCTGGATGGGGCTCTGAGCAACCTGCTCTGGTTGGGGATGTCCCTGCTCACTGCAGGGGCTGGATGAGATGACCTCTAAAGGTCCCTTCCAACCCAAACTATGATTCTATGCTCAAAAATATTGTTTTTTCTTCCTGTGCTGTTACGTAGCAATATGACAACTTCACCAAAGGTTTTGACTCCTGCAAGCCTTGCAAACTAGTGCTATGCATATACAAATGTAGCTATGTATAGATGTAGGGGAGTGTATACACAAACATACTAATTTACAAATATAATGCATTTTTAAAAGAAGTTCACTTTATAATAGGTTTTCCAGCTAATTAATTCTTCAGACTAATCTGAATTCAGTACATTATAAAAATCTGCATCCTTGTTATTTACAAGAACTCAGCAATAATAAAATTAAGGGGAAGAACACTTCAGACTTAATGACAACTGCATCTGCTCTGCCTGGGAGTACTTTGGAAAAAGAATTATTATTTTTAAAAACAGCTCCACGGACCAGGCTTTTACAATGCAAATCTCAGTTCTGTACTGAATTATGCTGAATGTGTAGTTCGATTATAATTACTGATTTGTTGTTTTTCCCTAACAAAAACCCTGCACTGCTGGTAGTGAAACGTTCACATTGCTGATGGGAAACAACTAGTCTCTGCGGAGCATGTCTAGACCGTGAGGCACGCCAGGAAACGGTCAGTTTACGTAGAAATGTCTCTGTGGGGATTTGTTCCAAACTCCGGGCTCCGTCGGGAGCATGTCTGCAATTTTCTATTTGAGAGAAGGATTTGGGATGGAAGCTCCTGAGGTTCTGGGGAGGACAGGCACGATGCAGAATTGCTGCTGCTGTGCACAAATTACAGGATGTTTACCCTCCAACAAAGCTCTTCACTACTTCTCACAGATACAAGAGCACCCGTATGAATTACACTGTATATCAGATACCCCTACCACAGAATAGGGATGTGGGCTGCTTGATCGTAGAGAGGACAACGTAAAGAATTGTCCCAGGTACTGCTCTTTCTTAGCCTCGCCAGGAAACACAAAGAAAAGTTACTGCCATAATAGAACAGATGTTCTGCATAGAAGGAAAACCTCAGCAGGTCTGCTTCAAATTGTTTTCCTGTGGGAGTTAGCAAAGCAGTAAATAGCCTCTTTATAAACTCTCCATGGTCAAAGAGCTTTCCCTGATTCACCTCAAATCTGCACCGTGCTGAAGCTATCCATCGCTTCAGCACCAGCGATGTCGTTGCTCCTGCCCGAGGCCCTCCATCTCATCTCATCTGCAAATTCAGACTGACATTGTCGTTTCTATGCATTTCAGTTTGCAACAACCCTGAAACATTAAAGCAGAAATACTGTGCAATGAGACACCCTAAGCTCTTATATAAATTGACAATTATTAATCTGCCGGAAATCACTTCATGATTACTGAGCCAAATTCTGCTTTTTACTGAGATCAAGAAAGTTACACAAGATTTACAGTGCAGTAAAAATGAGCAGCCGTTCAGTCATTTCCTCTGCACCTTCCCGTGAATGCCAGTTGCTCGACTGGGGTCATCTTGGTGGCTTGAATTTCCCTACACAGTTCACTTTAATCAAAAACGTTTTGGGTCATCCTGCACAGCAAAGACTTGCCAATTAGACTTCTAATAATGTAGCTCATTAGCCTCTCCTCCGTACCCCTGTGAAGAAAGCCATTTACAGCCCCTTTCAAAATGCATGAAAAAATATATATATAAGAAGGCAGCTGATAGAATTTACAGGAAAATTTAAGCTCCAGTAGCTCGTCATCTCCCCTGTGGATTGTTTCTGGAAAATGTGCTGCTGACCTTAAAAAAACCCAATGCCTCCTGACAATTAAAGCACACCAATAGAAAGCAATTTGGTTCTGGGATCAATGCATAAATTTAAAGAAAAGTAATTATCTGCGAACCAAACGGGCTCACATGGACAGATCCAGCACTGTTGCAGAAGAAGGTGACCCCAGCGGGAGCTCTGCCGGTGCTCGCTGGGAGAAATGCCACCCGCCCCTCTGCTGCGCACGCTCGCACGCACTACCCACAGCTAAATAAAAAGACCAGATTCTGAAGATTTGAAGTTGGTATTTCTAATTGCTGCCTACCGTCGGAAACACATTGTATATTCTTTCTTAAAAACGTTAAGAGCACTTCTAGAAAGAATTTAGACTGATGTAAGAACCACAAGGGCGAGAGGATCTGTAAATACATGGGTTACTGTCCACGATGAGCGTAAAGCTGGCCCGCTGCTGGCCGACATCGCTGACAGTCTGGGGGGAGGCCTCTCCCCATGCTCCTGGAGCACTTGTGTTCCACAGGTGCCAGTTAAACATCGCAACCCTCTTTTCAGCTGAGGTCTTCTCTCCATCCTCCTGTCACTGAAAAAATGTAAATAATCTTCCTTTAATACTAATATTTCCAATGTTTTAATTAAGATTAAAATAATTAAGATTGTAATTACAGTACTATCTTCTGTTACCAACAGGAAACCTTACAGTCACGAATCAAACTGGATCACCCCCCTGATGTGATCCTTCTGCACATGGGAATATCCCTTTGTAAGGGGGAGCACAAGACCTATTTTTGTCATTCCAGTTTTATCTGTGCCAGTCTTCAGTCCAGGTTAACGTGACGTAATGCCTCAAATGTATTTGTCAGAAGGAATTCATTTACGAAAGATATTGTGCAGTAGTGATGGCCAACTACCCCTTTTCCTCAGACGCACACGTTTATGGACTCCTCCAAGGACGGGTCTCGCAGCTCTCCATCTTACATACCCGTACGCACACACAAAGCATACGATACGAGGTATAACTTTTTCGCTACAGAGGGACTAATTGCATCAATTCACTGGAAACCACAACCTACTCACAGAGCCTACTCTGTGTTGAGGACAATTTTTCTTACTCAATCAGATATTGCCACATGAGCAGTGGCGATTATAGCCCACACGGTACAAACCCCCATAATTTCTGCTACAAAGCTCTGCCCACCCCGACCACAGAGGACTTCGGTCTGTGACCACCCTCCTCTTGGCAGAGCTGGCTGCGGGCAACAGCGTCGTGCTGGAGCTCTTCCTTCGTGTTTATTTAAGTCCCAGTCAGGGCCTGGAGGTGAACCTGACTTTGCGTCTGTTTGTCTGTCCATCCTCTGGAAGGAAAGGCAATGTGGGAGGGGTAAGGAAGGACTGAAAGGTCCTCTTCGCCAGACTGGGGAAGTGGGACACATCCCCATTGACCTCCCATGCTGTTCGGGTCCTTGGGGTCCCACCTCCTGCCGCACCGGTGGCCCCCGAAGCCTTTGGGGCCACAGGGGTTCCCCCAAGAGACTGGGGGAACGGCACAGTCAGTGGCCACCTCCTGCGGGGTGGTGGATGGGGCCGCAGACCGGAGGGGCATGCACACCTTGTGAGGGCGAGGCAGGGAGTACAGGACACTTGTAGGCAGAAAAAAAAATAGGGAACAGGGAAAATCATCTTCCAAACCCAAGAGCATCATGGCCTGAGCAACTCCAACCCGAGGGACAGGTTTCCATCTGATAATATGCAGGGTCTTAGGGGTTTTCCCCTGCAACCAAAAATCCTTTGGGCCAGATATATGAAATATGGGTCTAATGCTGGGGTGTAACTCCCAGCATTCATTTAGGATTTGACCGAATATACGCTTAGACACGTGCCGCTAAATTCCTGAAGTACATGCTTTCAAGTACAAGCTTGTGCATCAAGTATGGATTTCCCTTACGAAAGTCTGGGCTTCAGCATGTTTCAGATGTTATTTCTTTTGAATAAACAAATATCAACTAGAGTTATAATAAATGTTGTTTTTTTTAAAATTAAACTAAGGTAATTGGGAAAAAAAAAATCTTGGGATGCTCAAGCCCTTCTATCAGGAAGAATTTCTCTTAGCTTAACTGACAACTTATTTATCTGGAAAGACGCGAGGGCTACCTATCCCCGGGAGCCTCCGATCTCCCGTATGACTTAAACATATACTGAAAAATAACCGAGATAGGTAACAGCCTAAAGCAACTTCCTAAAACTGCTCAAAACAACAGAACAGCCCATAAAGCAGCAGTTCCTTTCCCTACAGTACAACCTATTCCCAGCTTCCTTTTGCCTGCAGCACCCTCCGGTGGCTGATCCAGCCGATGGGTTTCTCTACAACTGGGACCCCCCCCGGGATCCCCCCGCTCTGCCCAGCCCTGCTGCCCCACACCCGGTCCGGCTGGGTACGGGTGAGCCGCGCTCCGGCCGCCGTTAAGTTCAACCCAACAGGAGCGCTTAGTCTTGCAGTGAAATTTAAATTTGGTGCATAATTAACGCATAAACGTGGTGCATAAATCATACTTGTATAAAATACTTGAAACTGCAACTTCCTCTGTGCCTGCACATAGATATGTATGTATACAAACACAGATTCATATCAAAATGTTATTAGAAGTATGCTGAGAAGTTAAGCAGTCATAAACTAAGAAAAGCCAGAAAAAACCCACTCGTCGGACCTTGACTGGCCTCCTGTGCCGGTGCCGTCTCTGACGCCGCTGTCCTGCGTTGCCCCCAGCACCCTGTGCTACTCGCAGCCCGTGGTCCCTACTCAATACTCCTCCCTTCCTTTCTCATCTCGCCGGAGCACGTCCCAGCACGTCCCGGGCTGCACCGAGCCCCCCGCTGGGAAGGGCTGGGCGCAGCCCCCGCAGCCCCCGCCGCACCAGCTCCCACCCACCGCTTCAGCCCTTCGCCATAGGTGGGAGGTGGTGCCACGGTGCGATGCCCGCTGCGCGCGAGCGCTGCTGAAACACGGACACGCAGGTGTGCTAAGGGTGTAAGAACGGTATGATCCTGAAAGCATGCATGCATTGAGTTATATCGACTCGGAGTCTATAGGCTTGCCAGCCCCATGTGCGTGCGCTTAATTTTTGCTTTGGCAAGTATCTGAAATGCCTCCACGTAGCAAGGTGGAGCAGTCTGAGACCCGGAGGTTAACCACCCTCCTGCCAACGCTCCTGGAAAGCCTCACGCCACGCTTCGCGTGAAAGTCAGACTTGGGTAAGTCTTTCTTCTACAAAACAAAGTTTGCCATCTTTGTAAATCTGCTCTTGGTTTTAAAAAGCCCTCCCATTGTCATATACTTATCTCAACCATTTCCTGATTTAAATTATTTCCCTCCT
Organism: Phalacrocorax aristotelis; assembly: GCF_949628215.1. NCBI lineage: Eukaryota > Metazoa > Chordata > Aves > Suliformes > Phalacrocoracidae > Phalacrocorax > Phalacrocorax aristotelis. The sequence goes on along the minus strand of NC_134287.1, from coordinate 22,970,045 downwards.
TTGACTCCATTAAGGTTCTTTTTTGGGTTACTAAACACATAGACCTCATTGATCTTACTGCCTGGGAAACACCAGCCCCTTGGAGACTGGCGTGACGCTGACGGACACGCAGGATTTGGGCCCCTCTCTAAAAGCTGGCAGGGCTGAGATGTACAACTGCAGGTTTTGAAGAAGAGCAGGCGTTGTTGAACCTAACCCTGGGCACAGGTTACCTCGGTGAGCGCCATGCAAGACAAATGATTCCTAACGTTCCCCGTGTGCATCCCTCTGTATGTAGACAGCCTAGGTCTGACTGACTGATTTTAAAAGCAGCAATCCTATCTAGAGCAGCAAATCAATTGCCTGCAGTCAAACACCTTAAGATGTTAAAACTCAGATTTGATCAACATTCTGCTTAGAAAAACTGTTTGGGAAAAAAGAAAACTGATGGGATGAAGTACAGAGAGACAATTCCTCCTTTACAGCAGACAAGTTCCTGTGAGAAGCACTTCTAGTGCAACAAGTACAACGTCAGCAAGTACTGGGACGGCCCCAACCAAGCCGAGAAAAGGAACGGCCTCCAAGCACTACAGAGGCTCCGATTTGCCTGTTGGTTTGCCGGTTGACTGAGTTAGCCAGAGCATTATCCACAGGAGTGACTGGAAAACAACAGTTCTATTCCAGGTCATTATTTTTTGGAGATTTGAGGACTTTCCCCTCATTTGGGGAGAGAGATGGGGGGGACCCGCGAGCAGTAGTTTTTCTGGGCAGGACAAACTCCCCAGGCTGTGGTAGCAGCAATTTCCTGTCAACCGTCTAGCTGGGTTCTGGTGCCCCGTTTAACATCCCTGTACTCTTAAATATTCTTGAAAAAAGACAGCCTCAGGCAGTGCTAGGGTAACTGCTGCTGTCCCCGTCATGTCTACCAGCCAAGTAACTCATTACCAGCGTAAATTAGAAAAAAAGTAAGTGAAATTGTGAATTAAAATACTTTTCTGAATACTATTTGTCTTTTCAATCCAAAATGAAATTTTCATCTATTGCATTTAATATGTACATTTTTAAAGTAGCACGACTGCTTGCTGTTCATACAAATGTGACAGTGCATTTCATTACCTACCTAGTACTTTTTTGTTAAGAGTGACCACTGATTTAAAGAAATAAAGTTAGGATTTGTGATTATATCATACAGAAATTTGATACCTAATTTAGTAAAGTAAAAGAAAGAGGGAGAGGGAGAGAAGAGAGAGAGAGGGAGAGAGAGAGAGAGAGAGAGAGAAAGAGATAGAGAGATAGCTAGAGAGATAGAGACAGAGGTAGAGATAGGTAGAGATAGAGATAGAGATATCGATAGAGAGATAGAGATAGAGATATATAGAGATAGAGAGATAGAGATTGCTAGATAGAGATTGCTAGATATAGATATAGATATAGATATAGATATAGATATAGATATAGATATAGATATAGATATAGATATAGATATAGATATAGATATAGATATAGATATAGATAGGTAGGTAGGTAGGTGGGTAGATAGATAGAGATATAGATAGATATAGATATAGATAGGTAGGTAGGTAGATACATAGATAGAGAGAGAGAGAGATATGGAGAGAGAGAGAGAGAGAGATGGAGATAGATAGATAGATAGATAGATAGATAGATAGATAGATAGATAGATAGAGATATGGATATAGATAGATAGATAGATAGACAGACCGATAGATAGATAATGTTTACATTTGGTAATTACAAAAGTTCCTCTGCATTACCATCACAAACAATTCAACCTGAGCAAGAGGGACTAACATGTAAAGGAAGTTACACAGTATATATAATGATATAATAAATTGGTTTCCAGTTAACCAGCCTTACCTGTCAGGAGCTCTGGGTTTGCTTCCTGCCCCATGCTTCCAAGGGACGGGCAGGTCCCACCCGTGTCCTGCGCCTCGGGGACCTTCGTGACGCTGCAGCTGTGGGGAGCTGCGGACGGGAGCTTGTTCTGGCCCTTCCTCCACAGCCCAGGCTTGTGCACTCAGCTGCAGCTCCCACTTGGCGACTCACACTGGTGGGATTTCTTCTGCATTTCCCCTCCTTCACCTGTTTTTATAGAGGATGCATTTTCCCTTCCTGGCTCCTGTGCCGGCCTCCTGGGCTCGGGCTCCCTTGCCTCAAGGTGATAAAATCTTCTGTTGCCTTTTGCCGCCTCCCCCAGCCCAGAGTGCAGATCAGGGACAACATGTTTGCCATTCACTCTTCCAGGTTGAACGTTTTGTTGGGACAACGTTAAGTCTTTTGTTATCATTTAGGGACAGCAAATGATAAATTTTTGTGCCACTTTTCTCATCGTGCTGTTGGCCATGGTCTACCGAAAACTCCCCCCAAAATTACAACTTGATTTCTCGAAGGGTTCAAACATAGCTTCACGTTTTTCCCTAAAACTGGGCTTGCAGGGTATTCAACCAACCACTGGACACACGCTGTGTTATGAAGAAATACCTTGGAACAAAACACTTCATTTTCATTCACATTTATCTTTTCAAGAGTTACTCCTCTGGATCTCTTCCTAAAATCTTCTTTCAGACAGATTTTTAAATGACTATGAATAACAAATATAAATGCGTGACATATAAAACCGGACACGGTCACTTCTACAGAGAAGCAATTTACTACCTGCTTAGCAGGGAATGAAAATGCATTCAGTTTATCTGAATTAGAATACTGCTCCTTACATAAAGCTGAGAGCTATTTCAAGCAGTAGAGCCAGGACTTCCACTGAAAGTCAGTTCAAGCAGCAGAGCCAGGACTCCGGGAAGGAGCCTGTGGCTGTAGGAGAGGGAGGGGGTTTTTGGCTTTCTTCTTTGTTGACTTAGTTCTAGCTTTTCAAAATGTTCAGTCTGAGGTTTCAGTGGTCCAGGTGCCGCCTGTGCAGAAATTTCCACATACCCTAGTTCAGCTTCAGTCTGAAAGGGTCAGAAAGATTGCACCTTCCATTGCCAGTAGCAAAATATGAGAGATATCTGGGGTTTTCGAAATGGCAATGTCTCTATTTCTGTCTTGGTATTCAGTGCTGTCTTCCTGTTAATAACAGTAGAAGCGATTCGAGCTTCCTCAGTAGGCTGAAACAAGAAAAAGATATAAAAACATGGATCAAACAAAAAGTATATCTGGACAAAAATAACAAGCATGACATTTCTGTAAGGTTTATATATGTAACTATCTGTTCGAACTGTACAACTGACGAAGAAGGATTTGTGTTGTGCTCCATTGACTTTGATGACTAATAGGGAACGCTGCCCTCAGTGCCACCCATGACGCAGTGATTCCTGCCATCTCTGGAAGCACAGATTGGCATTTTGTCTCCTATTTACATGGGGGAAAACGGTGGAGTTGGGCAATATCGAGGGCCCTACGGCACGATGCTGGGAGAAACACATGTTTATAAATGACATGTAACCCGCAAACCATTCTGGTTTTTTAGCCTGAAGACAGGACAAGCTAATGCAAGGGGTTTAATCCAGCTGTGAGCACATCGGACGGCCCAGCTGAGCAGGGAGGAAGAGCAGTGGCGTTAGAGATTTCCATTTTCGGGTTACCTGGGGCGCCCAGGAGACCCCCCTTCCCACCCCAATACTGCTGAAGCTGGAGCAGCAAGGGCAAGGCTCTGGTGCTTTACAAGAAGAAGAGGGGAGACCAGAGGTGATCCAAGGGCTTACCTTTTGTGTGTGGCCTGAAGGACTATGACCAAAGAATGAAAGCTAAAGAGAAAAATAAAAACAAAAATAAAAACTGAAAAGGGGAGGGAGGAGAGGAAAAAATGGAAGAGAAGAAAGAGAATAAGAGTTTACAGTGTGTTTAGCTGAGAAATAAGCTGTGGTTACAGACAGAGTGCAACAAAACTCTCAGTTGAAAAGAAATATAAGGTGTGAAGTAAGCTCTGAGGGCTCAGGGCTCAGCTCAGCCAGAGCCCGGCAACTCTCGGGCTGATGAGCGTCATCTCTGCCCCAGCGGAGCCCAGCCCACTGACAGCCAAGGGCTCAGGAAAAACGGGGAGGAAAAAAATTAGCTGAATTCTTCTGATACCTCAAAAAAACCCCAAACCCATGCTAAGGTTTGAGTTTATTTTCAGATGAAAGTCCAGCTCAGTCCCTGTTGTAGCTGAACAAGTTCTCCCAGGGCAACTTCACTAGAAGTAGGTGGTTTCAGATGAAGGGTAATTTTGGGGTAAAATGCAACAGTTATGGCTTGACTGGAGATAGCTCGATGACAGTGACTGCTGCGGCTGCAGGTACGGAGAGGAGGGGGAGCCTCCTTGTTCCCTCTGGGAAGGCGGGTCAGAGCAGCTGCACATGCAAATGCTGGAGATGGGAGGGAGAAAAGATCCCTGGCTCCTGCCCCGGAGCACCTGCGAGACCTCAGCCTTCTGCCATCAAGCAGCTCTCCATCACTCCCTTCCCAGGGCAGATGGACCCCTCCATCCTTGCCAAGTCCTGTGCTTCAGACTTCACTGAGGGATTAACAGAAGGAAGGAGTCACTTTAAGCTGGTAGCCTTTCCTTCTCAGAGGGACTAATGCAAATGCAAAATGGTTTCCTGGAGCGCTCCCACATCAGCTCACTGCACTAACGAACACAAACTTTTTATAAGGTTGCTTTCTTAGCCAAGGTGAAATGAATACACGGTCATGTGCACATACAATAACTGTTTCATCTGCATTACCTTACCTTTTCCTCTAACTCTTTTATTTGTCTTTTTTGGCCTTCAATTCTTTCTTCTAGCTCTTTAATTCTCTGTCAGATTTCAAATAAAAAAATATTTATTAACCAACCAAATACAGATGTACCCAGAAGATGCATTATTTCTGGAGTTATAAATTGTATGTGCTGTGCTTCTAAAAAAAATAAATTGGGGTTTAAGCTGTAGATGAGTCCTCCGTGAACATCACTACGCGTGCCAAATTCACGAAAATGAAAATGCCCAGTTTGCAGGGATTATCCAAGGCAAATCGAAATCTGGCCCCAGGACCAGCCACTTCTGGTACAGCTCTATGAGGAGAGGCCGGTGCTCACAAGTTCATTACGTTTCTGTCTGAGGGACCGCCCCACCCGAAAGCTCAGCATGCCCGTGCACCGGCACCTACCTGCTGCGCGTGTTGAATGAGCTCCATCCTTTCTCGCAGGATTTGGGCGTCCCTCTCCCGGAGCTCGCTCATCACCTGCCGCTTCCATTGCTCTACGGCGCTCTTGAGTTTCTCTTTCTCCTCTTCTGAAAGAAGTTCGGAAATTTTGGCTCCAGCTTCTTGCTGCAGGGCATCATAGAGCATGGCTTCTAATTCCAGAATTTGCTAATCAAAAACAATATAAGGCTGTCAGCTTGACCTTGTCTCTGGTCGGATGAGGATTTTGTGAGGAACTGAAAATCCTACCCCGGTAAGGCAATGGGAGTAGGAGGGGGGCTGTGCTGAGCCTCCCACACAGGACAGTGCAGAAAGCTCAGGCCAGGGGGAAAATACTTCAGGCTGCTTTTAGCCCGTGGGGCTCTGAGCAGCACTGCTGGAACCGGGACGGCCCCTGGGCCCAGCCTAGTCTGCTGCTCAAAAAATAGATGGGTGTCAGCTTCTCCTTTCTGGAGATGGGGAGATGGCTGTGGGGAGCAGAGGCAAAAGGAAAAAAGGAAGAAAAGGAAAGGGAAGAGGGACGAGGGACGAGGGATGAAGGATGAGGGACAAGGGAAGAGGGAGGAGGGAAGAAGGAAAGAGGTTCAAAAAAACCTAATTTTGTGAGTTACAGGTATTTTTAAAATGTAATGTTCATTCTCTCAATTCACCTTTCCCAGCTATTCTGTTCGCAGCAGCAGAGGATACGGCAGCACCGGTTCATACTCCTGCCAGAAAGGAATGACTCCCTGTGTGTGCTTGTGGCATTTTGTCCCAACTAGCTTAAAATGAAGGTGAAGGTGTTTCCAGCACTTCCTCTGGCAGAGCTGTCAGCTCCAAGAGGCTTTATGCTCAAGAAAGATATATCTGGTAGCTGGGCTCTGTTCCTGCAGTCTCGGGCTGCAGAGCCTTTCCGTCACTGCATCAGAAAACGTCTCTTGCACAAAGATGGATGAACCCTCCAGATTTACTGAGATACAGGTGTGCAGGAAAAACACTGGTGACCCTTCTGCAGGGCCGCGGAGCCTGGTACCCTCCGAGGGCAGGTGACCTTGCCAGACAATGTCTTCTGCTTCAACGTCCAAGATGAATGCTATTTCTTCATGCAAGCCAAAAACAAGACAAAATCTTTTCCAGCAAGTTTGATACAGAGCAAGAGACAAAGCAGGCAAGGATAGGATGCACCTTTGCGCAGCCTCTCCGAGGCTGGTGGTGTCTTGCAGCGCTCTCTGGCCTCTGGAGAACGTGACTGCAATAGTGGCGTTTGAACCTTGCGGAGCTCTCCGCGGCTTCAGAACGGGACAGCCACAACAGCGCGGCTTGAACCTCGACACGGGCCGTTTGCAAATGCCATAGACGTCTGTTGTGATAATTCAGCTCAATTCAAAATCAACAAGTTTTTCCCCCTGAGGCTGCTGGTGGTGTTTCCTTACTACGTCTTAGCAGAGTCAGGGCAGAAGAATACAAGCCTTTACAAGAATAATAGCGTCGTGGCAGGGGTTACGGGTACTGATGGTAACTGAAAGACAACAACCATGATATCTCTGTGGGGAAGATCAGATCAGATCTCTGAAGAATCTGCTTTCACTTTTAAAAATAATGCCAACATCCTTGCTAACCATAACTGTCTCAACAACACGCTGTTATCTGAAAGATGGATTTCTCTTGGGCCCCAAACCTCATTATACAACCGTTATCCCTCTCTGATTACATTGACTTGTGAAGAAAGAGGAGCGTGGGGAAATTCATGGTCTCGAGACCAGCAGCAGTGCCAGGAGTCTCTGTGGGAGGCAAGTCCTTCTCGGAGCAAAACCTCCCGCCAGCAACCTAAGGGAGTGAAAACCGTGCAGAAGCTTAGCAGTTACAGCTGGTAATCTTGTTGGCTGTAGTTAGCGGGGGAAGATTAGCGGCTCCTCATCTCAAGGGGCACAAAGGAAACATGGAAGTGAAACAAATTATAGAAATCAAAAGAGCTTTTGCCACTCGGATTTCAGGGCAGAACAAAGCTTTCTTCTGCTTTCAGGCTGCATTTGTGCCTGGGAGTAAAGCCCATCGCTTTGCCTGGGGACACTCGCATGATGCATTCAAAGAATACAGGAGATGCAAATAACCCTCAGCTACTTCTGCACGGGCTGCAACACATCCATTACGCTTGTTCCTTCTCCACAATCAGCAGAGCCAAGGAGCATGTAGTTGTTGGACCCTGTGGTAAACTCAGGATCCTGGAACTGGAGATCCATCTCATAGATGGAGAGTGAGCTGGCCATGAGCCGCAGGGCTGCCGAGTAACGCCCTGATAGACAGCCACGGCTCCACGGCGGAGCTCTCCCGCAGAGTCATTGATGTTACCAGGGGTTAAGTGATGCCACACAATTTTTCCCACTCTGCTGCTGTTGCAAGTTTCCACATACTCAGATTTATGTATCTGTTTCAGAACTTGGCCAAGACCTAGAGGATCATGTCTCTCAGGGCTTATCTCTGAAGATTAATCCTATAGGCTCAGCCTTTGGCTGCACCAAACTGCTTCTCAGAACAGCTCAAGGCTGCAGGAGATGAGCTGGCATTAGGGCTGGGACTGCAGGTGAGAGGGGCTTGTGTACTTTCCAGGGTTTCCACTGTGCATAGACATTGGTTCCAGATATAGCGCAGCATTTGGCAAAATCAGTCTTAAATATCATCCGTACAGGAACAGAAAGTGTACTGAGCAAAAGCTCCCCCAAATGGTTTGAGATACAAGTAGGTAATAGGTATCCAGAAAAAGAGGCACAAATACTCATTGCTTCTCAGAAAGTGTAACTGTGCTCAGGATTTAAATGGAACTGAAAGAATGAGATAAATTGATATGAAAATCTATGCATTTATGTCTTTCATCAGTATATACTGAACTTTTCTCTACCTGAAGGAAACACGACAGCTGATGACTGAAGAGATGGTTGAAATGGGTCAGGAGCAGCTAATGCTGAACGTGACCTAAAAGCAGTTTCATTTCACATTTTCAGAATCACATAATTCCTCCTGCTGCTTTGGCTACAGAGGCTGTAATCTCAGATCTAAGGAAATGTCTAGGTCAAAATCTCTATTTTGGAAGGAAAACAGAAATTACTCAAACCATCATTTTCTTATCAGTCATTTACCAAAACCTCGACTAAATTCCAATTTGTGTTTAATAAATCAGTATTTAGGTGCTAATCTTGCATGGACCACGCGAACACAAGGAACTTGGCTTGTAAGGAACCCACTGTTAGCTCAGGGCATAGATGGTTTGTTTAAAATTCAGCCTATTTAGTCCTCGGGTCACTCCAGGAGCAGAAAGTTTTTCTACAGAGAACATGCATCACACAAGGTAAGGTAATCAAGATGGCATATTTCAGTCAAGACTGGTTTTCCTCACCTTGTGAGCTTGGTCCAAGGACTGTTTCCTGAAGTCGAGCTCATCATCCAGGTAGCCCTTCTGCTTGCTGAACTGCTCCTGGGGGCACAAGGAGGAGGCAGTGAGAGCAACGGCTGCCGCCTGACGCGGCGGCCCTTCCTGCTGCCTCTCCCGCCGGTCTGCTCCCCACGCCTCGCGGTACCTTTTCATTCTCTAGATCCAGCATCTTCTGCTGCAGCGCAGACTCCGTCACTTCTATCTGCTGTAGCCACTGCGCACAAAAACAGAGACCCGGTGCGTAAGCCTAAAGAGCAGCGGCAGCGCGCCTGCGTATTCAGCTTTCACTGCGACCTTAGGGTGTGTCAGCACACGCTGCAAGTACTTATTTAAATTCACTAAATAAAAGAGGGAAAATTAACTTTATTATTACATCTTTTCTTTTATGTATACTGGTGGTGGAAAGAGCATTATTTCAAAGCCCAGCCGTTTACCTTCTAACATCATTTTGCTAATTAAGTGACATTTTACAATAAGCGATGTCTGTGTGCATTGCCTGAATGTTACCTTTATTTTGACAAAAACGAGCGTAAGCGTGATTCCGCATAAAGAATCAGGGCATTTTGTGATGCAGCTGTCATTGACATCACCAGTGACTTGAAGTGAGCTATTCTGAGAGGGTCAGGTGCTTTCAGGACATGCGTTTACTGACGAGTGATGCAGTTGTAATTACCTTTTCAGCCAATGTGAGAACTGTCCTTGCTTGTATGACAACTACTTGCTCTTCGTTGGTCAGATTCTGCGCCAAAAGCAGAATACAATTACAACAAATCCCAGTGTCTTGTTATTAATCCACTACTTGGGCTACTGCTGTGTTAAATAAATATGAAATTAAATACGTTTGAGGAACAATAAGCTAAGGCAAAAAAAATTAGTATTGCAATGCAACACTGTTGTAAAAACGATTGCAACTGTTCATGCTGAATTGTTATCACACATAGAGTTAATTCTTCTAAAATTCCCACATTTACCAAAAAAAAGGTGTTGACACTGGATCGATTTTTTCCCAACAGGGAATAAACACACAGTTACACAAGACAAAACCAAGCTTAGCACAACGTGCCATTAAGTGAAGAGATGCAATCTGAAGTCCTCTCTGTTCCATTATATGCACAGTAGGTTAATACACAATCCCTATTCTGCACAGCCAGAAGTCGTGGTTCTGGAAAACGCCTGTTAAGATGTTAGGTTTTCATGTTTTGGGAGTTTTTGTTGCTTTGTGGTTTTGGGTTTTTTGTTTTGATTTGTTTTTTTCAATGAAAGCACTGAAACCACATTTTCACCTCATCCCAAACCTCAGCCTGTCTCTGGCCACGTCTCCAGTAGCAGAAGCGCATCCTTCTAGTTTGTGGCCCGTGTTTGCTCAGATCCAGAGAGCCGAGTCTGACACGCTGCCTCCAGGAGCAGGAGGACGGGCCAGTCTCCGTGTGTTACCATTCCCACGGGGTAATTAGGAAGTTGCTAAGAGGGGTGACTACGGTGCACTTGAATCTAATGCACGTGGCTGGGGAGAGAGGAAGTGCTCTCTGTCAGGGATGGGAGGAGACCTGTCCTGAGGGGCCCTGAAAATTGTCTCTTCCATAAATGTAAGTAATTTTTTAAAACAAGTTATGTTATATTAAAAACGAAACCATCCACCCAGAATATTAACGGTGTCCTTTCCTGTTCTGTGGGTTATCCCCTGACCTGATTCCCCTGTTGGTGGGAAGAGGAGAGCATCTGTGCTCCTCAGCCCCCTCTCTCTGTGCCCATTCCCAGCGACCCCGTAGGCTGCAGGGGATGGACTGCACCCCTCTGACCTGTGCTTCTGCCCTGCTCCTACGGTACTGTCTCTGGGTCTGCCTCCCTCAGAGCAGTATTTGACTCATGACAGTTCAGCAGGAAGCAGCTAGAAGCTGCCAGTGGGCTTTACTGAAATGCAAGTGAGAAAATGTGCAGAAAAGGATGGAGTCACCTGCACACAGGCAGGACTTGGGTGCACTTTCCCACACTCCCTAACAGCCAGACATGACGACATGCACCCACGGGGGAGGGTCTGCCAACGGTGGCTGAGTCTGTGGTGTTAAACGTGAAAACAAGAAAAAACTGAGTGATAACAGTCTACAGTTATCTTAAAGCTATCTGAGGTGAGAACTGAGAACTGCCCCTTGTGTTGCACCTGGAATTACCTGGTTGTACATAATAGGAAAAAAAAACCAGGAGAAAATGACATTCTAGACTAGGGATCATTAATATAAGTAAAGAAGCCAAGAAAGGGAATAGAAAATGTGAGAAAAGGTATCACTTTTCTGTTCCTGTTTGCCTCCAAGTTGCCTGTTCGGGATGCTGCACGGGACTAACCTGACATTAACAATGCCACTGAAGCCAACATTAGCACAGGCATTAACAGATTAATAGGTATTGCTTTTCTACACATCAGTAGGGTCAGTCTTAGCTCATTGGTGATTAGGCTTATATGTATCTTTTTTTAATTCTTTGCACACAGAAGATTTTAGGATTCTTTGTATTTCTGCCACCGCGCATAGCATTAACTGCAGCAGTGGTGAAGCTTATTAATTGCTTCAATGTGTTTCAGCTCCTCCACTAGCTCCTGGCTTGATTTTGTGGGGCAGACCACGCAGATGTCAGAGGCTGGGGACGGTGGAGACGTGACGACCCAACAGGCCTAACCGAGGGGTGGACAGGAGGTACTTCCAGGCTGCCCCCACGGCCCGGGGGGCGGCGTTCTCGCCCGTACCCGAGCTGTGCGAGGCACGGGGGAGAGCCGGGGCAGCTCCGCTGAGGAGCCATGGGGGTGGGGGACCTTTCCGCAGACCCGATGTCTGCAGCGGGGTTCTCCAGGGAGAAGGGCTCTGCGAGACCCTCTGCTCTCCTCTGCCCCTCGCAGCCACGGGGGCTCTGGGGCTCCGCTGGTAGATGGGAGTACAGAAGAAAGACACACAAGGGCATATATATCTTCTGTAAACATAACTATAGGCATAATTAATCACTTCCATTTGATAAAGGAGGAATTATTATTTGTTTCTTCTTTTCATGCTGCTGTTGTAACTTTTTGCTTAATAGCCTGATTACTGTCAAAGGTTTGTGGGTTATCAGACAGAATTAATACACACAGCTGCTAAAATGCAAAAGCAAAGCAAATGCAGAGTAAGCAAATAAACAAACCGTGTGTGAACAGTGGCCAGAACCGACCGACCTCCCCCACCCCGCCCCAAAGTTTCAAAATATTTTCCAAATCATTGGAAATTTAACAGCAATGTTGTGACACCGAGATCCCACGCGGCACTGGTCAGAAGGCTATTAACAAAATCTTAAAAAGCCAGAAAATGCTTAGCTCGTAGCCCGGCACTTTGACGACAGGGAGGACAGGTTGTGCAGTAGCAAACCAAGAAGGCTTTGCTAGCTTAACGTGAGGACAAATATTTACCAAAGCATGCACAATTTATTAAAGGAACATACACTTACGGCGTTATCCCCTAAAATGTCCAATTTTTTCATCAGCTCTGCTACTACTATGTCCTAAGAAGAGAGAAATGGAAAACCAGGAGTCAGAACAGAGTCTCTGACTTTGTTTGGGGAAAGGAAAGTACGAAACGAGAATCCCTTACTGTTACACCTTCTGCCTCGCAGTACACTTGGAGAGGGCTTTTCCCCTCTGTAAAAGGACCGTGATGGAAGTTGATGGCAGGCGATCGTCTTTCTCTCTCCTGAAACGACAATAATTGCTTGGTTACTTACTACGGTATGTCACAAATGGCAGCTTCACCAAGAACTTGATAAATACAGTTCGAAAGAGGCTCACTCTAACGGACCACATTGCAAAGCAATGCTACTGCAGCGCGGCTTTATTTTGGGTGCGCAGCAGCCCTTCTTCCTGCACCCTGAGCTATGGACGCTAGCAGCCAGGAGCAAGAACCGTTCCTCCGGCCAGACCACGCGCTTTTGCGAGGGTGCTCAGGGCTGACAGGGAAGACCTCCACCTCATAGCAAAGCAGGGCAGACGTACATATTAACAGCACCAGTATCTTCCCACCATGCTTCTTCACAGGGCACCGATCATGACCACTTACCTGCTATTTCGACCGCATAATACATTTGAACAAAACCGTACATTTACACCTAGTATAATATAAACAGCATTTAAATTTTTCTTTCAAGTGGCTGTTTTGTTAAGCTTTCTTTGGAGAATCTGGAAAACAGTTTCCAAGATTAGATTACAGATTCTGTTTATACAGGCAATGACATTGAAAACAGAAGGCTCAGTGGAGTAAACAGAGCCATCTAAGCCATGTGATGCCTCCTCTGCAGGTTTACCAAGAGGTGAAACACTGCAATAATTTTTGGCAGTGCAAAAAAGTTCCTTTTTCTTTCCCACATACGATCTGTTCTGGTTTTATCTCTTTGCACTTTCAGAACAGATGGAGTATAGTAAAATGTGTATCTACATCATGAGCCAGTCTTCTGGATCTTAAAATTACTGAAGTAGTAAGACTGCCAGAACAACCTCTCAAGAATACCAGTATTGATCTCTGGGTGTTTGGGTTTTTTTTTTTCTCTTTTATAAGCATTTTGTACCAAACCCTTGGGTCTCTTTCAGTGCAATGCAGCTCTTTAAGGTAAACGTGGGTGAGCTCCCAAAGCCGCGGTGCCGGCCATGGCTCGCACAGCCCAGGGTGGGCAGGCAGGCAGGACCACGGCTGCAACACGTGCTCACTTCAAGCTCCAAGATCCTGAACTCCAGGAGCTCATTTTGATCCTTAACATCCTGGACATCATGTTTTAAGCGAGCTTCCTCGGCTTCCATTTGCTTTATCTGCAAAAACAAAGCAACACGTGTTAGCCCTGTTTGCAGCATCACCCGAGATCCGCCACGCTTCGGCCACGCCGGGGAAGTGCCGGGGTCGGTGCGAACGCCGAGGGCCTGAGCCCACCCCCGGGGTCCGCACGAGCGGGGACCACAGCACCAGCGCCGGGGCAGCGCGGGGCTTTTCCCCACAACCACGTCTTCACACAACCTCACAGCGGGATGTTTTTTTGGGCAATAAGGCACGCCAGAAGACTACTTTTTCTGGCAGGACTGTAAGGATTTTGTTACTATATATTATTTCCAGTAGAGCTGTGTGATAGAGGTCAAAATGTTGTACCTTCTGCATTCCTTAAGCTACAAATATTATTTGAATAATAGAGATAGAAACATTGAACACCTTTTCTACCAGTTCTTGATTTCTTCTATACAATGCTTGCTTCTCCTCAATCCACTTCATGTCCTTGAAAAAGAAGTGACCAATATTGTAGGTGAAGCTGGCAATGGTTAGCACAAACACAGTAGCAAGTATTTCATTAAACCACACATCTAGAGAAGAGGGACAGAATAATATCGCATATGAAATTATAATTCCATTATTTCCTATGACACAAAACCTCACCCTTCTGTCTTATTTTAACAGTCTGTGGTATACAAATGGAACAGAAACACTCCAATGATTACAAAACCGCTTTCAGATAGAAGATTGGTTTGCATTAAAAGGGATATTTCTAGCTATACAGTTGCTATTACATTTCAGTTATCCTGAATATAAATGACATAATTCTGAAGGCTAAGAAAAATAAACCTTATTTTGAAACTAATTTCTTAGTTTAATGGATATACAAAAGCCGCAAACCCCAGAACATTATTTATCAGTACGGTTCACAATAATAAGAGGTTAGGCTGGAAAGGTAACGATCAAGTGACAGTATTATTTTCAAGTTCTCAAAAAACATTTTATGTTCCTGAGCGCAGTCTGCAGGCAGGGAAGCAGAAACTCCCAGCACCGTGATGCCTTTTCTGTTTGGGGAACATCACGGGGGAGCATCTTCTAACAGTGGCGAGGCGAATGTGTGCGAATGGCGTTTACGCGGACCTCAGGGCTGCGATCCAAAGGGCGCGCCGCCGCCAGGGGCACAACGTGCTCTGTGCCAGGGGCTGAACGTCACCCACCGAAAGCCGCAGTGGCAAGATCTCGAGTGGGGCTGGCTTTGCAGAGTGAGATCTCCAGGTCAGGCCAAGGTAACAGACTGCTGAGGCAGCCTGGAATGAGCCGGGTGAGCAAAAGCAGGCGCCTTGCAGTGAATTCAGAAATGAAAATTACCAAGTGCGAGCCTTTAACACATCAAAAATAAGGCATCTTAGTAATGCCTGATGGGATGAAAAAGGCAGAGCTCGACAGATGTTTGGTTGAATGTGATGTACTTCATGTTAATCAGTTAGACTAAATTTCCTAGGGTGTAGTTTCTTAGATTATTCAATTGTATTTCAGCTTAATCCTTTTTGAAAGAATGTCTGAGATGATTCGACAACCTAGTGCATGAACAGGCTGCACAGTGAACTACACAAACTGCTTCAAATACCCCTGATACACAAGTTTAGTCTGAATGTAAAGACAGCATCCACAGCAAAGGTTTTCACATGATGAGAACCACTTTGTGTTTGCTGAAAATACACGGCCTGTGCCGTGCACTTCCTCCTTGCCTTGAAATGTTTAATCACTTTCTAATTTAACACCTGCTTTGCTCCCTTTTCTCACACGTAGCGTCTTGTGGAGCTTCAAGGAAAGCTGCTGGCAAGGAAGGCTTAATTTTACATTCACTAAGCAAACATTTAGTTAGAAAA